>NC_064631.1:505917436-506226186 GCF_023864275.1 Schistocerca cancellata
TCTGTGCCTAAAGTTATGTGAACTTCACTGATTTGCAGGTGTGCTTTGTTGCGAATGCTTTGGCAGTTAACCATTAGGATTTTAATACCGTCACATGTGGAAGGCATTTTGATTTTACACTGATACTTCTGGGTTTCCTACAGCTATCATTATTTGTATTGGATTTAGAGTTGCTAATCTAAAAAAATCCTTGTGTGCAAGCCACACACAGTCAGCTACTGGAGTAGCAGCCTCTGATGTGTAGTGCACACATGACCCATTTAAGGGGATCCTACAGTTCTTAATCGTATGGCACAAGTCCAGGAATTCACAGCCTAGCTTGTCACAGAACCTTTGAAGTCTCTGGTTCAGTAGACCCACTTGATTCAGCCCTCAGGGGCTCAGCATTCATTTGCTGGGAACGGGCTTGGTGACCCCAGTGTTCCTGACCTAGGACTGCTAAGTGCCGCCAGTCCAGTGTTCACCTTAACCTCTGGGCATGCTTAAGCAGCCACCGTGCGGTACGGCGATGGAACATAGTGTGTGTTAGGGAACGGGGATCTTGACTTGACCGCCTGGATTGTCAGCGGACAACTTTTGGGGAACCTACTACAGTGCTCGGTTGTATAAGGCTTATTCAGGCATGTGGGACTCTGTCTGAGTGGACCCCTATTTCTGTAGCTGCTCATGGGACAGATATGGAATCCTCAAAATCATCTTCTTTCCGTCTCGGCGGGAAGGGAGTATTCACAACCATTCATCCAAGAGAATGAGAGGGACTAGTCCCCCTGACAGTAAGGATAATTGGGACATGGGTAATAAGGCTCACGGAGTTATCAATAATAATGTGTTTCTTGTGATAAAGAGGAGGAAGGGACATTTGAAAAAGTGTCCCCCATATATATCCACAAGGGTTTGGAAGGGTTAGCTGGCACTTTAGAATCTGTAAAATGACTGCGTAGTGGCTCCTTGTTGGTCAAAACTAAGAGGTCAAAGCAGGTGGGACTTCTCAAGAACTCTCACAAACTGGGTGAATATGACATCATTGTTGAGACGCACAACTCTCTCAACTCAGGATATGGATATAGCAGAGCTGAAACAAGAATGGGCATCCCAGGGGATAGTTGACGTAGAGCATTGAACGTGAAGTAATAGTGGAGAAACTGAAAAGACTTCCACTTTCATTGTCACGTTCAATTTTCCAACACTTCCTGAACATATTATGGCAGGGTTCCTTCGACTTATAGTTTGGCTGTACATATCTAACCCAATGGGGTGCTATAAATGCCATAAAACCATGAGTTGTGAAGGTGAAGTGACCTGTGGGAAGTGCAGCAAAGCAACCCGCAACACTGGGTCTAACTACCCATCTCTAGCAATCTGCATCAACTGCTCTGGGAGGCATCCAGTCTGGAGGTGAGACTGCCCTGTTTTTTCTGAGGAATGCAAAATACAGGAAATAAAAGTGACCAAGCGGATCCCCTGTGCCGAAGCCAAAAAAGAATATAAGGTGACGAAAGCTCCTGTCTTTGCCACTTCGTATTCTTCCATAGTGCAGAACCTGTTCCCAAGGTGGACACCTCAACTCAGATGACATCCAGCTTGCATGTATCCACCACAAGCATCTGCATGTGTACATGCCAAGATAAAAAGAGTAAGTACAAAGCAATCCTGGCAGCTGCAACTGGACGGACCAACAACAGTTCTGCAGTGAGAGCATCCAGAAGGCACATGAAAAGCAGAGTGCCTCTCAACGCCCTCTTTCCCCCACATCCTCAAAGGGACAGGATCCCAAAGTTTGGATCAAAGGTTGTCCCAGGCACCATCAGATGTCATTGTGGTGCATTTGGCTGATGAGGAAGACATCATGGAGTTCGATGCCTCAGATCCAGGCAGCCTCTCCACTCCCCCTTGCTCTGCAAGTGCTTCAGCTCCCTGGTGCAAAGACAGGGATAAATTAAAACAACACTGATGAAATGGTTCCCACACTACAGTGGAACTTGAATGGGTTCAGGACTTTAGTGGAGGAACTGAAATT
This sequence comes from Schistocerca cancellata, assembly GCF_023864275.1. NCBI lineage: Eukaryota > Metazoa > Arthropoda > Insecta > Orthoptera > Acrididae > Schistocerca > Schistocerca cancellata. The sequence goes on from NC_064631.1 coordinate 505,919,454, forward strand.
TCTAGCACAGCCATGCCCCTTGTGCTTGTGTTTACAAGAAACATATTTTAAAGATACTGATGTTCCTGGGCTACAGGACTATACACTCTACTGCAAGGATGATCTATCTGGAGAAAGAGCCAGGGGAGGGATTGCAGTGTTTGTAAATAATGCGCACTACTCATCTCCTCTCCCCCTGGCTACTGACCCGCAAGCAGTTGCAGTCAAAATTCATGCCCATCAGAGGATTACCGTTTTCTCACTGTATTTACCTCCGCTAGATGCAGTACTCTCTGAGGCTCTCACAGATCTTCTGAAACAACTCCCTCGACCATTTCTCCTCCTGAAAGACTTCAATGCCCATCATGTTTTGTGGGGCCCAACCTCTACTTGTTCTTGGGGTCAGGTTTTGGAGAGCCTCATGTCATCTCATGAGCTGTGAATCCTTAACACAGGTGCTCACATTCGTTTCTGTACTGCTACTGGGTCAATCTCAGCCATCGACTTGTCTTTCTGCTCTCCCACCCTTGTGGACTCTTTTCAGTGGGAGGTCATTGACAGCCTTCATTCCAGTGACTACTTCCCACTCCACATTCACCTGCTGGATGGAGCACTACCTGCAGAGAAGCCACCAAAATGTATGGTCAACAGGACTATCTGGACACTATTCAGGCAGCTGGCTGTGATTGAACAGCATGACACCGTCCAAGTATGGGTGGACCACATCACACGAGTGATCCATCATGCCAATGACCTTTCCATACCAAAATCCTGAGGTCGTCTTAGGAGGTGACCTGTTCCTTGGTAGACAGATGAATGCTGTTAAGCAGTCTGGGAAAGGCCTGCAGCTCTTAGAGATTTTAAATGCTGCCTGACAACAGGCAACCTCAGTGCCTTTCGAATTGCAAAAAGCCAAGGCTCAACACATCATTAGGGAGAGTGTACCTGGACTCCATCGACCGCTCCACATCTTCTACAAAAGTATGGGAAGCCATTCGGGGGATTTCCGGTAAACCCAGTTGTTTACCAACAGCAGCAGTAGTGAAACAGGGTTGTCTCCAAACAACGCCCGGAGACATTGCCCAGTTGCTAGCCAAGCGTTTTGCAAAAACTATTGCCAGTGCCTACCAGGATTCGGCATTTCATTGCTACCGTGTGACTGCAGAGAGGGAAAAATTGGACTTCAGCTCCAACAATTCTGAGAATTACAACTACCCTTTCTCCATGTGGGAGCTGGAATCAGCTCTGTCTGAGACTCATGATACTGCACCCGGTCACGACCATATCTGGTACAGCTTGCTTCGATATTTTCCAGTGGCTTCAAATGAAGTATTCCTCAAATGCTTTAATCTCATACTGCAGACTGGTAACTTCCCAAACTCAGGGAGAGAGGAACTTTTGATACCTTGCCTCAAACCAGAAGTGGATGGTTAACTGTCATTGGTCCTGTTGTTAGAGACCATCCTTAGCCATTTTCAGTGTGGAATCTGGATATTTCTGTCCACTGTCAACTACTTCACTGTGCTAGAGGCAGCTATTCAACAGGCTTTCTTATGTAACCATCACTGCATTGGTATATTGTTTGATATCAGTAAGGCTTACGATACTACTTGGAGACACTGTATTCTCAAACAACTGGATCAGTGCAGCTTTCGTGGCCACCTCCCTATCTTCATGTGGTCTTTTCTGTCTCGGCTGTTTTTTAGGACCCGAGTTTGTCTCACTCTCAGATTGTTTTGAGCAGGAAAATGGTGTCCTTTAGGGCAGTGTTTTAAGTGTCACCCTCTTTGACATTGCCATTAATAATATCAAATCTACAGTAAGGAGTCCTATTCAGTGCCCCTTATTTTTGGACAATTTTGCTGTTTTCTGTTCATCCTCCAGTGTTGCAACAGTGAGCTGTCAGTTGCAACTTACAGTGCAGAGGTTAGAGGAGTGGGCTGCAAAGACGGACTTTCAGTTTTCTGCAGATGTGTGTGTATGTTCATTTTAATCACTTTTGTCGTATTTTTAATTTGCCTATGTGTTGCATATGAGGGACATCATCACATATTTTAGAGACTCACTGAGGTTTCTGGGCTTCATTTTTTTACTCACATTGGTTGTGGTTGCCGCGCCTGAGAGACCTGAAAGCCAGAACTGTGTAGGCACTGAAAATCGTCAAGTGCCTTAGCTACAGGCCTTGAGGAGTGGATGGGCCATGTCTGCTCCAGTTTTATAGGGCTTTCATGCATTCGCACTGGACGGTGGGTGCACAGTGTATAGATCAGCAAGACCTTCTTATTTGAAGATTGATGCTGTCCGCCATGAGGGGATTCGGATGGCCACAGGTGCTTGTAGGACCAGTCCCATACCCAGTCTCTGTGGTGAGGCCGGGGAACTGCCACTCACCGTCCGGCAGCAGCTCCTCATGGTGCATCAGGCATGTAAGTTCCTTTCAGCACTGACTTCAACCCCCCCCCCTGTGCGCCTTTTGCCCAGCTTTCCCCCGCCTGCGGGTTTGGGGGTTAGAATAGGCCCGCAGTATTCCCTGTTGTAAGAGGCGACTAAAAGGAGTCTCAAACGTTTCAGCCTATATGTGATGGTCCCCTCTCGGGTTTGACCTCCATATTCCCAAATTCTTCTGAAGAGTGAGCCATTTGAGGAAGGGCACCTTACATGATGCATTGTGACCATCGTGCATTGAGACCCTTAGCCAGCTTTCTCATCGTCATATTGCCGTCCCGCTCATTCTCCATCTCTTGGGCGAGGATACATTCCTAGGTGCAATTTCCACCATGCACTGTGCAGTGTTGCTTTTTGCGGAGACGACGACCATGGACTTCCTTGCACCTAATATCCAGCACGGTAGCCAGTCTGTTGTGGTGGTGCCGCCATGTACCCTGTTGGTTGCAGCTCCCTGACAACACAGGGATCGCTCTACTGATGCCTGCGCCATTAACTCCCCACGTATGCCAAGGAGTAGATGCACATCTCCCTGGGGCATCGGGACTCCCGGCAATGGCCATCCTGCCAGGTGGCTATTGCTGCGGCTGGGTGGCGCCCGTGGGGAGGGCCCTTGGTCGGAGTAGGTGGCATCAGGGCGGATGACTCGCAATGAAGCGTGGTACATCATCTCTCGCTGGTGGGCCTCCACCAGCAGTCTCTAAGCGATCGAGGTCTAACCTCAACGTGAAGAACTTTGATCAGCGATCATTTCCCTCCCTCGCCACTCCATGGGAGGAACATCGTGCTAAAGAAGGCAGTGGAGACTATTCACCCCGGTACCTCGTGTGTACGTGGGTTGATGGAGAATCGTTTATGTCAACCAAGCCCCAGTTTTTTGTGGAGCATTTAGAGGACAAGTTCGGGGAGGTGGAGGGCTTGTCCAAAATGCACTCTGGTTCTGTGCTCATCAAAACGGCATCCTCTGCCCAGTCACGGATGTTGCTCAATTGTGACAAGTTGGGGGATGTTTCAGTTAGCATCACGCCGCATAAGAGTCTCAACATGGTCTAGGGTATTATATTCCATAGGGATCTTCTTCCGCAGTCAGACGATGAATTACGCGCCAACCTCGAACGACGAGGTGTTCACTTCGTCCGGCGCGTCCATCGGGGTCCGAGGGATAATCAGGTAGCCACCGGTGCCTTCATCTTGGCCTTCGAAGCTGATACATTACCGGAGAAGGTCAAGGTGAAGGTGTACCGCTGTGACATCAAGCCCTATATCCCTCCCCCCATGCAGTGCTTTAAGTGCTGGAAGTTTGGCCATATGTCTTCCCGTTGTACTTCCAGCCTCACATATCCAAAAGGCTCAGTCTTGGGCTGTAGCGCATCGCTTCCAGTTTTCAGCTGCCAAGACCTGCAGTATGCATTTCTCCCGACGACGCACTGTTCACCCTGAGCCACAGCTTTATCTTGACGGGGAACCTCTCGCTGTGGTGGAGAAGCATCGGTTTTTGGGATTGGTATTCAATACCCGGTTGACTTGGCTGCCTCATATTCAGCATCTTAGACAAACGTGCTGGCGGCATCTTAACGCTCTTCGTTGCTTGAGTCACACCAGCTGGGGTGCCAATCGGTCTACCCTTCTATGGCTGTACCAGGCGTTAATTCAGTCCTGTCTAGATTATGGAGCCTGGCTTACGGTTCGGCATCACCTTCCGCAGTGTGCTGAAGGTGATCCTTCACAGCAGGATCCGACTTGCCACAGGAGCTTTCCGGACAAGCCCTGTCAACAGCATACTTGTGGAGGCTAGTGTCCCTCCATTGCGGTTCCTGCGCCAACAATTACTAGCCACTTATGCTACACACGTTTGTAGCTTGCCCGGGCATCTCACTTATCATCTCCTGTTCCTTCAGTCGGTCGTCCATCTTCCAGAACGGCAGCCCCGGTCAGGGTGTACGATCGCAGTTCGCATCAGACCTCTTCTCTCTGGTCTTGAGGTTTTCCATCTTCCACCTCTTTTCCGGGCTCCTCTGCGTATATCCACATGGTGTGTGCCCCGGCCGTGCCTTCGGTTCGATTTGGCACAGGGCCCAAAGGACTTAGTCCCTCCCGAGGCCTGAGGCCCTCGACCGCCACATTCTTTCAATCCTTGCCGCGTTTCAAGGCTCTGACGTTGTCTATACTGATGGTTCAATGGCTGCTGGTCGTATCGGTTATGCTCTTACTCTAGGGGAACATTATGAACAACACTCATTGCCGGCTGGCTGCAGTGTTTTCACTGCCAAGCTGGTCGCCATCTCTCGCGTCCTAGAGTATGTCCGCTTCTACTCAGGTGAGTCCTTCGTTATCTGTAGTGACTCCCTGAGCGGTTTATGAGCTATCGACCAGTGTTTCCATCGCTCTTGTCTGGTGATGGCTATCCAGGAGTCCCTCCATACTCTTGCCCGTTGCGGCTGCTCTGTGGTCTTTGTGTGGACCCCTGATCATGTAGGCATCCCAGGAAATGAACGTGTTGACATGCTGGCCAAACAGGCTGTCGATGCACCAGCCTTGGAGATTGGCCTTTCGGAGAGTGACCTCAGGTCAGTTTTGCGGCAGAAGGTACTTCGCACCTGAGGTGAAGAATGGCACACCCTGCCTTCACCCAACAAACTTCACACCATCAAGGAGGCTACCGGTGCGTGGCGCTCCTCCTTACGGGTCTCTCGCAAGGACTCAGTTGTCCTCTGCCGTCTGCACATTGGCCACACCTGGATAAGACGCAGCTATTTATTGCGGCACAAGGACCCACCTTTATGTCACTGAGGGTCAGCTTTGACAGTGGTCCACATCTTGTTGGACTGCCCGCTTTTAACTCCACTCAGGCAGATGTTTGTGCTGCTTGATATGCTTCCTGCATTTTTATCAGATGACGTTGCAATGGCAGATTTAGTTTTGAGTTTAATCGTGCAGGGGGTTTCTATTGCTGGCTCTAAGTGGTTGTCCTTTTTTCTTTGTGTTGCATCTGGCCTTTGGCCTATGATTTTAGACTGGGGTTTTTTAGTGCATTTCTTGGTGGTTGGTTTCCCCCCCCCCCCCCCCCTCCTCTCCCCCCACCCCTCTGTCTGTGTCTTTCTTGTCCTGTGTCTTCTCTTGTCATCTGGATTGTTTGTTTTTAATTCCTTTTGGGGGGTTTCAGGTTCATGGAAAAAAGGACCGATGGCCCTAGTAGTCTGGTCCCTTCAATCCCACAAACCAACCAACCGACTTCACCCACATACCATACTGTTATTTGCCTTTCCTCCAGCCATCCACGAGTCACAATGCCATTTGGGATCCGGTGCAGTGAGTGCTGGCGTCACCTGTGTGGAGCAAGTACAACCCCAAATCCAGGGTTTTAACTGTCTGCCACCCAGGTTAGTGCATAGGCCCAGTGTCATTTTAGACTTAGTGCAGTACAGGAGAGATTGCACTCTTGCATCTGTTTTTAATTTGATATTTTCAGACATTTTATATGAGCACCACAACTATGTAGCTGTCTTTATGGATGGGTCTAAGCATGGGGTCTCTGTTGGTTGCTCTGCCGTTTTCCCAGATCATGTCCTGATGGCCTGACTGCCTCAAGAACTTACAGTCTTCAGCGCAGAATTATATGTGATCTTGTGGGCACTGGAGCAGATCAGACATTCTTCCAGTGCTAACTAAATTTCTTGTCTTTTCAGATACTCTGAGTGCTCTTTCCTCTCTCCAGCATTTGTACCCAGCAGATAAAGTCACCCAGGACGTCCTCCTCCAACTACGACAACTGGGAAAGGACGTGACTTTCTGCTGGGTACTTGGGCAAATGGGAATTGCGGGGAGTGAAAGGGCAGATTGAGCAGCCAAGGAGGCATATCTTGATCCTCAGGTATTTTAGTGTGCCATCCCCCTGCATGCTACCACCTCGCTGTTGAGGTACAAAGTCATACGTCGATGGGGAGACGAGTGGCTGGAAGTGACCTACAACAAGCTTTTAAATCCCCCAACTCGGCCGTGGCATACTTCCAGCCATGTCAATGGGGCGAGGTCCTTACTCATTTTCGCGTAGGCCACAGCCCCATGACACATGGGTTCTTACTCCGGCAAGAGAGCACTCCAATGTGTGGCACTTGTGGCACGCAGATCACTGTGCGCCACATTCTATTGGATTGCATTTTATTTTCCGACCAGCAGACTGTGGTGGATTTGCCGACAGATCTGCCCTCTATTTTAAGCAACATTCAATCGAATGTGGTTCAAGTTTTTAAACTTTTGTGACTTGTCCAACATTTATAATAAGATTTTAGGGAGATGTTTTTAATGTATCAACAGGGTGACTGGCTCATCCAAATTTTTTGTAAGATGTCAGCCAGTCACATTTCCCTTTTTTTTTCTTCTGTGTTTTAATTTATGTATAGGTAATTTCTCTCTTAATTGGTTTTAGTGCATGTGAGATAGAGTGACTGTGTGGCCATTTTGAATGCTTGAGTGTACAACAATTTTAGTTGATCTTCCCATTCGTTTCTTTTGCTAAGTGTAAGGGTGCTGATGACCTTGCCGTTGGGCACCTAAAACACACACACACACACACACACACACACACACACTCTCTCTCTCTCTCTCTCTCTCTCTCTCTCTCTCTCTCTCTCTCTCTCTCTCTCTCTCTCTCTCCCCCTCTCTCTCTCCACTCCACTCCACTCCACTCAGAATCAAAGGGCCAAAATCAGTTCTGGAGACAATGCTGCAAATTGTGAGCTTTGTTGAAACTGCATGTGCAAGGTTGGTCTTCTCAACCTTCTCTGCCAGTCGCAGAAATGACAAAAGTATGACCTCAGAGCCCAGACAATGGACATCATTTATTCCAACGTGCGCCACAGTCTGCAGTTGGGTGCACCATGGTTCCTCAATAGCTTCCAGAACTCCAACATGCGCCACAGTAGACACTTCAACTTCTTGAATGAGGCCCCCAGGCATACAGACTGAGTGCATGTGGTGTCCTTTCTTGTCCCTTGCTGCCATTTTCCAAAGGGGTACCATCATTCACCATTCATTTGAACTTCCAATGGTTAATAGACTCCTAACCTTTTGTTTTAGCCTCCTCTTAACACTGAACAAAACAGGTTTCCTCAAAACAGGTGAAGTGTGAGTCCCACTGGCTCGGATTCAGTGAAAGACAAAACCTCAGTTTTGTAAGCTAGGGTGATCGGTACAACACCCTGAGTCCTCTCTGTCCCTGTCTACCCTGTACAGGATGCATAGATCTACCATTGAAATGCCATTCACAGTGAACTGGATGAGTAATGACAGATCCTGTACTTTCTGCAAAGGAGCGGATAATACTTGAGGTGCCTTTGGTACCACTGCCATGGTTAACAGCTCTCAGGGGTTCTTCCAACATGATGGCTTGCTGCAGCAGCTAATCGTTTGACAGTTATTAGGGCAATTTCCAGCTGCTTATGAATGTGTTACCTCCTTTTTCCAGCACTTTATTACCATTCCCTTTCTTTCTTACTTCACTTAGTCCCATTAAAGATATGTACCTCTTGTCATTATCCATGTGATTTCCTGGATTCTTGCATCCTTTTCTTAAGATACAACATTAAGAGCCCCTTTCCTTGCATTTTTCATGAAACAAATATCTCATCAATACCAGCTGGATGTCATACCTGATATATCTGTTCAGAGGCTGTGCCATCTTTGGTATTGGTTTTGATCAGAGGCTTGTTTGGTTGTTGAAAGCAAAGGGATTATCCACTACTGGCTTGCTGGGCCCTATTGGCAGCCAATGTTCCTCTAGGACCTGCACAGCTACTGTAGCAGTCTCGGGACACACTTTGACCACACTGTACTTCGTTCCTACAGGCAGTCCCCTGCTTTGTGCCGTTGTCTGTCTCCCTCAACATGGAAAAGGGAGTGGACATGGGGAAACTGACTCAGTCCTGTCATAGTCAAAAGGTACTGCAATTTGTGATGTGCAAAAATTTGTTTCTTAATGTCTAGAGCGAGTTACCAATCTTTGCACAACTTTGAAATCTTATAAAAATCTGAGTGAATATTTTTGTAGCATTTTTACAGTACTCCATTATAGACATTAGCAGCAAGTTTAAGTCGCCACTAATATTGCCTGCCCACACATTTATACATGGTATGAACATGAAGAGTCTCAACACACTTCCATGAAGCGTGTGTGAACTTACTTGGACATCTGTCAGTGACTATCCATCCACCATAACACTTTGCACTCCCCTACAAAGAAATTCTCAGTCAAATCCTCAGTTTCAGTCAGCACCCTCATAAAACCGTACTTTCCTTAATAAGTGTGTGGTACTAAATCAAATGCTTTTTGAAAGTTAATAAATACTTTACGACCCTGAATAACGGCTTTCAGGATGTCATGTGAGGAACGTGTAAATTGGTTTTTACATTATCAGTGTTTTTGGTGATAATCATGGTTGGATTTTTTGTTATATCTGGGAGTGAGTTAGGGTATCTGTAGAAGGATACAATTTTATGTTTCTGCCAACTGATCCCTTCCAACTTGTCCTAGCAATATGGCATGCAACATCAGTTTCCATGTCCGTGAAGCTGACTTTCTTGTCTGTTGTGGAAAGTGCAGCTCCAGTTTCCATTAGCCTATTCTATCGACACACACATGGATTTGCCCTAAAAACGTCATTGCACTATGAATTTCAGGTTTCTGCCTGCTTTCTGTTCCTAGTTTTTTGTGAGCTTTACTGTGTTGGAGTATTTCTAACTCTGGCACTGTTTGTGAATCACTGATACTTTGGCATCTCTTGCAACTATCACTATCTCTGTTTGATGGAGAGTCGTCTAATCTGACTAACCCTCGTGTGCATCTGCACATACAGTGAGCTACCTGAGTAGCAGCCTCCAGTGTGTAGTACACATTTAGAGGGACTCTGCAGCTTTCAAAGCTGTAGTGTAAGCCTGTGAAGTCTCAACCTAGTTTGTCATGGAACGTTCAAAGGCTGTGGTTGAAGTGTGCCACTTGACTCTTAACCAGAGGGCACAATCAGTTATAGGGACAATGCTACTTTGTTGGAATACTGTAAGCTAGGCTTGTCATCTCAACCTTCTGTGCCACTTGCTGCAGTGATGTAGGTATGACCTCCAAGGCCAGATAAAAGGCATTGTTGATTGCAACATCTGCAACAATCTTCACTTGGTTGCATCCTGTTCTCTCAGTACCTGCCAGAACAATTTCAACATGATGAATGGCACACACTTAACACACAAGGCGATCCTTCCCATTCCTTGCTGCCATTTTCCTCAAGAGTACAGTTATTCACTGTATGTTCTAACTGATAATGATTAACAGATTGCATCTGCTTCCCTGACATAGCCATTGCAACCTTCCCAACAGATTGAGTGTGTGTAACTGGCTCAGTTTCATTGAGAGACAGCAACTTGAACTTGTTGGTTACGGATATGGTGTACACTCTTGAGTTCTTGCTGGTCCCTGCCTCCCATATACGAAGTCCCTAGACCTACAGCTGACACGTCAGTCAATCAAGTGAACAAATGGTGGTAGATCTTGTTCTTGTTCTTCTTGTGGAGGAGACAGTGTCAACAGTAGAGGATAGTACTTAAGGTATCTTTGGTTCGTGTCTCTCAGTAGGCCTCTCTACACACCCAGAATTCTGCTGCTCTTTCTTTACCAATCTCACATAAGACCTTATTGATGATGTGATTTGTTTTTGTAAAAGGATTCAGCAGTGCTACTGCAAGAATTCAAACTGAGCGAGAATCAGCCAAAGTGCCTGTTTCTGGTTTCAGCTATCTGTTGTACAGGTTGGAATTCAGTGAGTCAGTGTTAAAAAAAAATCCTAAACTGCTGATGGCATTCTGAATTATCCAGGCAACCAACTGTGCAAGGTGGTTAGTCAGGGCAAACATTTATATCCATCTATTCTGTGACATTAAATAATTTTAATTAAGCATTATTTTGTCTGCAACACCTTGAACTTTCTAATAAACAAAATTGTTCTGTTTTTATTGCATGCGGCACAAATAAGTTAGTGACAAATTTCTCAGTATATCCTTGGACTCAAAAGATTACCACTGACCTATCAATCATCTTCTTTATTTTCATGGCCCTTATCTTTTATCTTCACAGGATCGATGCGTTAATTATTGTATTTGGAATGTTAGAGGTAGACAATAGCTGGATGCCCTTCCTTCACTGTTGCCAGTTTTTGAATTGATCTTTGATATGCATTTGGACCCTGTTTCCTTGTCCCTCATTCCTGCAGCATTGTTTATACCAACTTGTTGCACCAGTTTGGTGGTAAATTGAGAAAGTGACATCTCTGCATATTCTTTGAAGTGACACATACCTGAAAGCAGAAGTGGTTATTTCATATACTGTGATGGTTTTTTCCAAGATGATCATGGTCATCTGTCTTGATGCTTGTTAGCTAAATAACAGCAAGTCCTACTTAATAATTAGTTACAAGCAATTACCGTTACTTTTAATTACATACTGTGTAGTCCCAATAAGAGTTTGTTGTTCTGCCATGGATTACATGTAGAGCTCTAACTCGATTTGAAGTTCTAATGTATTGCTGAAAATTTGGTTGATGACCAATTTATGTCTTGAGTTACTGTCAGTCTCCCACTTCTTTATTTTTAATTCAAAATCATCCATACTATTTCTGCAAAGTGTGTATGTGTAACTATGTACGCAGTACTAAACTTAAATTTGTATATTTTCCTCTCCTAGGTTAATTTTTCGAGATGTCCTCATGGAAGAAGACTTCAAAGGCAAACCAGAAAACACACCGAGAAAGATCTCAACCAGAAAGCAGGGCACACCTGGGAATCCTAGAGAAAAAGAAAGATTATAAAGAGAGAGCAAAAAATTATGGGAAAAAGAAAAAGACACTCAAAATATTGAAGAAACGTGCTCTCGATAGAAATCCAGATGAGTTTTATTTTCATATGATCAATTCTCGTGTTCTGGATGGTGAGCATCACGAAGTTGATAAACCAGATGAACATACACCAGAGCAGATCAAATTGATGCAAACTCAGGATTTAAGGTATGTTACCACAAAACGAACAATGGAGTCAAAGAAGATAGATAAACTTCAGTCACAACTTCACTTGATCGATGTAGCAGATCAAACGGAAAATACACACATATTCTTTGTCGATACAGAAGAAGAGGCCAAAAAATTTGATGTTGCTGCTAGGTTAGATACACATCCCTCCTTGCTCGGTCGGCGAACAAACCGACCTAGACTGTCAGTTTTGAAGAATACATTGTTGCCAGAAGTAGATGAAAATATTTTGGAGAAAGCTGTTCTTCAGCGGACTCAGGCATACAAAGAATTGAGCAAGAGAATTCAGCGTGAGAAGGAGCTCGCTGTTGTACAACAGAAGCTCGAAATTGAACGTCATCTTCAAAACAAAAAGGAGGAACGTCCAAAGAAAATCAAACCTGGGTCACAAGATTCTGCACCTGTCTACGAATGGAAATTTGAACGAAAACGATAACTTTTATTTTGTAAATTAACAAATGCATTTATTATGTACTTATGTATGATTGTGTAATAAATAAAGTATTTTTACAAATGAGTAGCCATTTGTTACTTTCTGGTCACTGTTTATTGCAATGAAAGACATGCAGTTGCTTTGAGAACTGTAGCAAGTGTTGTGTATCTAGCATGTGTTGTGACCCTACAGTGGGTGCTAGTGTGTCTTCTGTACCTCCAGAACTTCAGAAGATGGCTGCATAAAACTAAAAGACATACAGAAAAATGACATGCATATCAATGGATACAGCATCTCTCCAAGTTTAAATTTAATACATGCCGTGGCACAGTTGCAGTAGCGGCTAGATGTTTCAGAACATGTAACCAAATAATCCTCTCCATATTGTCACCTAGAATTAGTTAGCACTTACAAATCGCCAACACAATGAACAGGATTTTCAAAATGGGCTGCTGTTGTGCTTTTCTAACCAATTCGTGTTAGTGATTCGTTGAATTGCAGCCACTTATTAATGTTTGCTGCATGGTAAATTGTCCTCCTACTGAGCACCTGTAATATGAGTTAAAACTTGGATACACACACTATCCACTGATATGCGTATGTTTGCAGTACATCTTGTCTTCTTACAGTAGTCTTCTGAAATCTCACAGGTATTTTTGAATAACAGTATATGGCGTGGTCATTAATTTATCAAGGATATTAATGCACTAAAATTGGCTCCTCATGCGTGCTGTAATGTAATGTTCATAGAACTGTCTTTTGACAGCTCTTAAAAAATTACTATCATGTTCAATAACTACCTTAAAATAATAGAAATAGTGGTGATTTTGCAATGAACTTACTAATAATGAATGGTATTTTGGTGACTGGCCCAGTTAACTTTATTATCTACTGGGAGTTTTGGTTTTGAGTGTCCTCGGTCTCTGGAACCTGTCCCAGCTGAAGCATAATTGTATCTTCTCCCACTCTGCTGAGAACAATTGTGAATAGCTTTGGTTGAATCAGCATATTGTTCTAATATTGTTCACTTTAAACTCTCCTAATCTCTTTAATAGCTGCCTTGTGTCATTCTTTACTTTTCCCTTCATACTTCTTATATCAGTTTATTTTGTGCTTTTGTTTTGTGTTGCTCATAAATACTTTTATTAAATTAGCACTCCTTTCATCTACGGTGTATAATTTTAATTTTCTAACTTGCTAAACTTGTTGCGTAATTTCACTTGATGTCCCTCCCTACTCTTAATCAAATTATCACAGTACATGTTCATGACTTCTACTTGTATCTCATTTTAATCTGTATCTTATGAGTCTATCTTCACTTGCAATTTGAAAGTGATTACAGACTGTTACATACTGTACAGTTTTTTTTTGGTTTTCACAGCCAGTCACCTCTAGCATAATAGAAGCAATCTGCATGTACATCTCCAGTTTGCAAACCACCATGAGGTGCATGGCAGAGGGTACACCACATTGTACCCATTGTTAGGGTTTCTTCCTGGTCCATTCATGTATGGAGTGTGGAAAGAATTATTGTTTGAATTCCTCTATGCATAGACTTTCTCAGTATAGTTTATGTTTATTTTCAAGAGTCTTCCAGTTCAGTTCCTTCACTACTGCTGTGACACTCTCCCACGGATTAAACAAACCTGTGACCATTCATGATGCCCTTCTCTGTGTATATTCAATATCCCCTGATTAGTCCTATTTGGTAAGGGTCCCACACACTTGAGCAATATTCTAGAAAGGGTTGCACAAGTGATTTTTAAGCAACCTCGTTTGTAGATTGATTGCGCTTCCCCAGTATTCTACCAATAAATAGTGATTCATTAATATTATAGTCACAGGATACTATGGCTTTTTTTTTTTTTTTTTTTTTTTTTTTTTGTGAAGTGGACAGTTTTACATTTCCGAACATTTAAAGCAAGCTGCCAATCTCTGCACCACTTTGAAATCTTATCAAGATCTGACTGAATATTTATGCAGTTTATTTCAGATAATACTTTGTTAGAGATAACTGTTTCATCTGGAAAAAGCCTGATTTTACTATTAATATTGTTTGCAAGGTCGTTGATATACAACATGAACAGCAAAAGTCCCAACACACTTTCTGGGGCACACCCGAAGTTACTCCTGCATCTGCTGATGACTCTCCATCTGAGATAACATTCTGCATCCTCCCTGCAAAAAAGACCTCAATCCAGTTATAAATTTCACTTGATATCCCATATAATTGTACTTTGGCAGTAAGCGTAGGTATGGTGCTGAGTCCAATGCTTTTCAGAAATCAAGAAATACAGTATCTACCTGGTAGCCTTGATCCAAAGCTTTCAGTATGTCATGTGAGAAAAGTGAATGTGGGGTTTAACATATCTATGTTTTTGAAATTCATGCTGGTTTGCAATGAGGAGGCCAGTCTATTCAAGATGTCTCATTATGCTTCAGCTCAGAATATGTTCTAAGATTCTACAGAAAATTGATGTCAGGGATATTGGACCATTTGAGCTTTACTGCACAAGATAAGTTGAGAAGGGAAACTTTTAAGGTCTTATTGCTTGGTAGTAGCCATGACAGTGAAATGTCAGAACTGGCACAAAACTTCTTGTGAATTATTACCAGGTGAGAAGTATTTTTAAGCAAAGTGCAGGTTAAGATGAGGTCACCTGTGATTCAGACCCTTTGGGGAATATTATCATGTAAAGATAGTCGAGAGTACAAGCAACAGTTTGATCCACAACCTTAATTTAAAATTGTTGATGGCATGAAGTGCACTGCTGAGAATACTTCGTGTGTCAGTAACATAACTGTGTCACACTTTGAGCAACATGATAAGCCATGGATGAAGTGCTCCGTGGAGTGTATTAACACAAAACTTGGAAAAAAATCATTCAGGGGAGAGGGACCATTCACACATAGTTATGAATAGCCAAATCATATGTGGCATGGTTTGCATCTGAATAACTGGTAGGTGTTGCTTCCATGTCAGAAGCAGCCAATAAAATCAAAGCAGTATCCATCCAAACTTTTTGCAGATGGTGTGGCTAAGTATAATGAAGTACTGGTACAGGTTGAAAGAATCTGCACAAATATCCCTAGAAAGTGTGCTAACAAAATTTCAAGAGGCAGCTTCAAATGATGACTCTAGGAATATACTAAAACCATCTAGGTAGGCTTAGGAATTGGTAGGATGAAAATAATTATGGCACACACAAAGGCATTCTTGTGCTCCATATGTGTATGTGATTGGAAGGAATCCTAATAACTGTTGCAATGGGACATACCCTGTGCCATGCAGTTCACAGGAGTTCACATAGTATAGATGTAGAAATATTCAGTCGGATCTTGTTAATATTTCAAAGTGTTACAGTGGTTGACAACTTGCTTCAAATGTTCAGAAATGTAAAATTGTGCATTTTTCAAAATGAAAAAAGTAACCTATGACTATAGTACCAATGTGTGAGTTGGAATCATTCAATTCATATAAATATTTGGATGAAGTAATTTGTAAGGATGAAGAAATGACCACATAATCCCAGACATGATGTAAAGCAGGTGGCAGACTTCATTTCATCTGTAGAATACTAGGGATATGCAGCCTTGTCAGGCTCATCTCCAGATGGGGAGTACAGAAATTGTATATGGTACTTAATTTTGTAGCATGATGCTCGGAACTGTGTCTGTGACAAGAAGACAGGAAATACTTGACACATTGTCTTGCATATTAGTTTAAAGGCACATTGTGTCTGGGGCACTATTGTTAAAAAAATCCATCTGGCTGTTGCAAACAAATATTTCATAAGTGACTGATTGCAGTTTTATCCCTTTTTACATCCACTTAGCAATGTAGATGATAATCGTTTCTTGTTTTAAAAAATGCTGCTGTAGAAAGCATGTGAAGATTTAGTTGTTAGGTAAAGAAGAATAATTGTGAATACATTGTTTTCCAAAACATTTCCAGTATATGTTATTTCATATTATTTGACATTTTCCATTCTCTCTGTTGCAGACAATCACTTGTTGAGGTTTCATTAATGGTATTTAACAAACTATTTTCTGTAGGATTTTGTGTTCTGTAACTGAAGTTGATTTATTGCTAAAGCATATGTTGTTTCCTGACAGATCTGAAAGTACTGGTGCAAGCAGAAAGTTTGCTATAGTTAGAAATTAATTTGTTGAGAGGAGTTACTGTGGAAGTAGATTTATTTCACTGTATGTCAGATAGATGCATTACACGAATGTCGTTCCAGTACAACTATTTTCAGACTGGTGTGTAGTATTTATCACACTAATTGAAGGTGAGGAAGATTTGTAGAAAATTTATTAAAAAGTCCAGGAGTATGTGCATTATGTCTGAGATTAGCACATCTGATAAAATTAAAACAATTTGGAATATTGTTAAAAGGGAAACAAGGCAACTAAGAGCACAGGAAGACTGTATTTCTATCAAACACAATGAAAAGTTTGTTAACAAGAAGTCAGAAGTAGAAAACATTTTTAATAATCATTTTTAAGTGTTGTAGAGAAAATGGGACCCAGCTATTCATTGGAAGATGCAGGGCAGTATATGGAAGAGGCAGTACCTAAGCAATTTGATAAAATTGAAATTCAACCCACCTCTCCTACTGAAATTAAGAAAACAATAAAGTCATTCAAAAGTAAAAGCTCACATGGAATTGATGGCATTTCCAACAGAGTAATAAAAGCTTGTTCCCAACAAATAAATAGGATTCTCAGCCACATATGTAGTAGCTCACTAAAACAGGGCATTTTCCAGATAGACTGAAATACGCTGTTGTTAAACCATTGCATAAAAAAGGGGATAGGTCTGACGTTAACAACTACCACCCAATCTCACTTCTGACAACTTCATCCAAAATTCTTGAAAAAGTAATGTATTCAAGAGTAGCATCACATATTTGTAAAAATGAAGTACGTACTAACAAAATGTCAATTTGGTTTTCAGAAGGGCTTTTCAACAGAAAATGCTATACAGGGTTATTACAAATGATTGAAGTGATTTCACAGCTCTACAATAACTTTATTATTTGAGATATTTTCACAATGCTTTGCACACACATACTAAAACCCAAAAAGTTTTTTTAGGCATTCACAAATGTTCGATATGTGCCCCTTTAGTGATTCGGCAGACATCAAGACGATAATCAAGTTCCTCCCACACTCGGCGCAGCATGTCCCCATCAATGAGTTCGAAAGCATTGTTGATGCGAGCTCGCAGTTCTGGCACGTTTCTTGGTAGAGGAGGTTTAAACACTGAATCTTTCACATAACCCCACAGAAAGAAATTGCATGGGGTTAAGTCGGGAGAGCGTGGAGGCCATGACATGACTTGCTGATCATGATCTCCACCACGACCGATCCGTCGGTTTTCCGATCTGCTGTTTAAGAAATGCCGAACATCATGATGGAAGTGCGGTGGAGCACCATCCTGTTGAAAGATGAAGTCGGCGCTGTCAGTCTCCAGTTGTGGCATGAGCCAATTTTCCAGCATGTCCAGATACACGTGTCCTGTAACGTTTTTTTCGCAGAAGGAAAAGGGGCCGTAAACTTTAAACCGTGAGCTTGCACAAAACACGTTAACTTTTGGTGAATTGCGAATTTGCTGCACGAGTGCGTGAGGATTCTCTACCGCCCAGATTCACACATTGTGTCTGTTCGCTTCACCATTAAGAAAAAATGTTGCTTCATCACTGAAAACAAGTTTCGCACTGAACGCATCCTCTTCCATGAGCTGTCGCAACCGCGCCGAAAATTCAAAGCGTTTGACTTTGTCATCGGGTGTCAGGGCTTGTAGCAATTGTAAACGGTAAGGCTTCTGCTTTAGCCTTTTCCGTAAGATTTTTCCAAACCGTCGGCTGTGGTACGTTTAGCTCCCTGCTTGCTTTATTCGTCGACTTCCACGGGCTACGCGTGAAACTTGCCCGCACGCGTTCAACCGTTTCTTCGCTCACTGCAGGCCGACCCGTTGATTTCCCCTTACAGAGGCATCCAGAAGCTTAAAACTGCGCATACCATCGCCTAATGGAGTTAGCAGTTGGTGGATCTTTGTTGACTTCGTCCTGAAGTGTCGTTGCACTGTTATGACTGACTGATGTGAGTGCATTTCAAGCACGACATACGCTTTCTCGGCTCCTGTCGCCATTTTGTCTCACTGCGCTCTGGCGGCAGAAACCTGAAGTGCGGCTTCAGCCAAACAAAACTTTATGAGTTTTTCTACGTATCTGTAGTGTGTTGTGACCATATGTCAATGAATGGAGCTACAGTGAATTTATGAAATCGCTTCAATCATTTCTAATAGCCCTGTATATGCTTTCACTGATCAAATATTAAATGCATTGCATAGCCGAACATCACCCACTTGGATATTTTGTGATCTCTCAAAGGCTTTTGATTGTGTGAATCATGAAATTCTTCTAGATAAGCTTAAGTATTGTGGTATGAGTGAGACAGTGCGCAGATGCTTTGATTCATACTTAACGGGAAGATTGCAGAAGGTTGAAATTAACAGTGCAGATAGTCTGCAAAAATCAACAGAGCCCTCTAACTGGGGAGGTATCAAGAATGGTGCCCCACAGGGTTCAGTCTTGGGTCCCTTATTGTTCTTAATATATATTAACGACTTGTCACTCTATATTCATGACGATGCAAAGTTAGTTCTTTTTGCGGATGATACTAGTACAGTAATCACCCCCAACAAGCAAGAATCAGCTGAGGAAATTGTAAGTAATGACTTTCAGAAAATTATTAAGTGATTCTCTGCAAATTGACTCTCACTAAATTTTGAGAAATCACAGTTTATTCAATTGTGTACAGTAAATGGCATAACACCATTGATAAATATAGACTGTGAACAGAAGTCTGTTGATAAGGCAGAACACTCAAAATTTCTGGGTGTGTTCATTGATGAGAAATTGAATTGGAAGAAACACATCGAAGATCTGCTGAAACGGTTAGGTTCAGCTACTTATGATATTAGGGTTATTGCAAATTTTGGTGATAAACATATCAGTAAATTAGCCTACTATGCCTATTTTCACTCGCTGCTTTCATGTGGCATCATATTTTGAGGCAACTCGTCATTAAGAGAGAAAGTATTCATTGCACAAAAGTGTGTAATCAGAATAATAGCTAGAGCCCACCCAAGATCACCTTGCAGACATTTATTTAAGTAACTTGGGATATTCACAGTACCTTCACTACACATATGTTCTCTTATGAAATTTGTCATTAATAATCCATCCTAGTTAAAAAAAAAAAAAAAAACAGCAAAGTGCATAGCTACAACACGAGAAGAAAGTATGATCTTCACTATTCTGGATTAAATTTCACATTGGCACAGAAAGGGGTGAATTATGCTGCCACAAAAATCTATGATCATTTGCCGAATAGTATTAAAAGTCTGACAGATAGCCAACCAACACGTAAAAGCAAATTAAAAGAATTTCTGAATGACAACTCCTTCTACTCAATAGATGAATTCTTAGATACGAAGTAGTAACTGAAAAAAATTACCTATTTTGTGTAAAGAAAACTTATGTTAAAGTGACACGTTCCACATCATTACGAAATGTATTCATTATGGAACAAGAGTTAATGTACATATGCACTGATTTTTTATTGTAGCTGTGGTGGTTCAAGAAGCTTTTACAGTTACAGGCAAGAGTGTACCCCTTTGGTGTTTCTTGTCAGAACAGTGAGTCGACACACTTTGTTGGAATCTGGTTATTTATGGAAGTTGTTGCCTCATGATATGTGATACTGGAGGTGCATCTAATTTGAATTTAACTGTGCATTGTGAAATTTTGTGGAGATAAGATTATTTGTCTTTTAAGCCACCACACCTTTGCAAACTGACTTCTCACAAAATGCTCACCACATTATGTTTTCTCCATTTGTTTCACTGCAGGATTAACTATATGAAATGACATGCTTAGACTTAACTGCCAAAAAATTAATTGTATTTAGGACACAGGTCTAGGGGATACGGTATCATAGTGACCATATTGTTTATTGTGATTATGGAACTTTTATTACTGGTATGCAGAACTGCAGTTACCATTGTAAGGTTACAATTTACATAACCTTATAGCATGTCCCTTGCATTGAGTACTACAAATGCACTGAAATCAGTTTCCTGTTCACCTCCTACTCTGTCACGTAACATGTGAGCTCTTCTATTCATCGTGGCAACAGGAGTGCTCTCTTTACAATGCAGCACCTGCCATTGATTCAGTTGTCATGAGGGTACATTCAGTCTGGTAGAATCTCTGTAACATCATACAAAGCATGAAGAATAAATGTGTTTACTTCAATTAAAACTTAAGAGGTGGGAGGCTATGGTCAGCAGGCCAAGCTATTTACAAATGATTTGTCACCATCTACGCAAGACATCTTCAGAGATAAATCAACAACTAACTCTTCATGAGCAGATGTCCATTTCATTATATTGGTGAAGATTTTGCCATCTGTAGTCCTTACATATGCTCTGCGTTGGGGCGGGTTAGAAATGCATTGTCTGTGTTCGTTGCTTCTGATCCCTAGGCTGTTTCTCTGCATACGTAGATACAGTCCAGATGATTTTAAAAGCAGCACTGAAGAAAAACACGGTCAATACTAAACGTTTGCAAAGTCCGTGTAAACTCTGGTAGCAAGCTATCCTGTAATACCCTATAACAAATTTCGGGTGGAGGGCGATTGCTTCATTTCTTTAGGAAAATGTCAAAATTCTGCATAAGAGTTCTTTTATTTTATTTAGGTTCAAAATAAACACTTGCCATCATCCTGCATTTAATTAACAAATAATATCACTGTCCTCAGCTCACACTTCAGACAATTCAGTACACATGCAAGGCAGCCAAAAATGTACTTGAATCCAACCCGAATTGTTATGCGATCTACAGTCAATATTCTGCTGCAATATATGGGTTTCATATTCGGTCCTTTTCAGTGGACTTCTAATAAAGAAACTGCTCGCCAAATATTCCATAGACGAATATGAAACATGCCACATGGAATTTTACAACGGCCAGAAGTTCACACGCATTTATCTTTCCAACAAAACATTTCATGAAGCTCAAATTTTAACAATCTGTCAATGAGTGCAACTGTTTTCATGGCAATACAATCCCGATGTGAGAAACCAATAACTTCTTCATTTTACTTATAATGTAGACGGACACGTCCAACATGACCTGCACGTACCATAGCTAGCCAGTGATTGACTCACTGACATTCCCTCCAGGGCCTATAACTACTTGCAATGCGCGGGAAATGCTTAACACTGATTGGTTGTTCAAAATGACCAGCCAATAAAAACAATCTTCTGAGTTCTTTCTCGCACTAAAACTGTCTTACGCCAATCAACATTCACAGATGCATTTACGTCACTTCATCATGCAAATATTAATAAAATGTTTAACAAAACCAAATGAAAAGAAAAGTAATCTTGAAATAACTTTAGACACTGTTACTCTGTAAATGGCTATTCTGGCTGCCTTCTTACAAAAGCAAGTACTCTTAGACATACAGCATTAGCAAGGTGGGGAAATTACATTCTTCATTGCAACTTGCTTGCTTAACACTTTCCCAAGATACAGTTACGTAATGTTTAATGTGAGGTAATATTGAATTTTTTCGTATGTACCACATACACACACTCACTCATTCTCATTTACTCACACTGTAACACATTAAATAAATACTGATCTTTTCTGAATTTTATATTACAAAAATAAAAAATAGTTAACGTTTTTAATTATGAAAATTCAAACAAATTGACCTAACATTTTGTAGACTGCAGTAATGATTTCAAATGATACTAAAAGACAAACTGTTATGAATCCTAACTGACTTTAATCTTACAAGTCTCGGTTTGGGGTTTTTGGTAATTTTCTGTAACTCTGAAAGTATGCCAGCTAGAAAGCTGAGATTTGTACACAATCTTCTTTTTAATAAAAAAAAGGTCAACATATTGACTTTTAACTAAATTGAATAATATTTCATGTAGTTTATTTAGATTCTTAGGGGCTTGAATATTCTGTCGCTTGATTTGACAAAGGTACCACTTCCCATGGCTAGGCTAGCGAAAGGTGCGAATGAGTTACGCTAAGATACAAGCGGCCGTTTCTATCACCGCCAACGACTCCAAAGCTATGAGCCATACTGCAAAGCAGTGCAATAAATGCTGTTGTGTATTGACTCGCAATGTTACAGCTCATCAAAGACAAAATATCATATTCAGTATAATCAGAGATAAATAAAATTTATCACCACTCAGGTCCCAAAAAATTAAACAGACACATAACATTCTGCCCCTTGTTAGCACATGCATGTGTACATATCACCGTAGGTATTGCTGTACTCTTGTGTTTCATCAGTCTTCAGAAAGATTTCTGCTGATGATGGTTAAATGACATTGGTGGTGTTATTCTCAATAGTACACAGTACTGGCTGTGTTGACATGGAAAAAAAGAAATAATGGCACTAGTTTCCACTCCTTCAACTCCTACCGAGCTTAAAGAATAAGACACTAACCTTAGTTATAATTTTTCATGTGCAGAGACAATATCAGCATATATCGGTTTAAAATACACACAGATAGTGATCAACGTTGCAAAGTCAACTCAAAACAAGTAAGAAACAAAGTTTTGTCTTCCAATGCCTTCCCCAAGTGCTGTATTTTCACATGCCCCATGTCAAAGGTATAGTATGAGTATCTGCATTTGGGGTAAACTGCTGCCGTCATGTTCTGCTGTTAGCAGCACCTTGTTGATGACAAGGATTACCATTGCTTACTGCTGCTTGCAAAAGTGACTGGCCACAGTACTGTAAATTACTCACCACTTCAATGCTGAACTAAAAGTGGTGAAAAGCTACCCTATCCAGCTACACTATCCTTGCTATGGGGAAACAGAGGCCAGAGGATAGCATATAAGTCTTACAAGAGAAACTAAACCCACCTTTCACCAAAAGGAAATTACTGCCTCAAAAATAGCTTTTACTGTATGGACCCACATAAATAAAATAGAGTAGGATCAAACAGGATAGAAAATGAAAACCTATTACTGAAGAAAGAAAAAAAAGGAAGGCATAGATCCAAAAGAAGTCAGTAACATTTTTAATCAGTGCTCTGTAGAGGTAATAGCAAAACCTCTTAAGCCATAGTATTAAAGAAAAAAGCTTATGTAACATGCTCAGCAGAGGAGTCCTTTCTTAGTCCTGAAAAATGCGTCAGTAATATGTTGTCATTGTAGTCTTCAGTCTGAAGAATGGTTGATGCAGCTCTCCATGCTACACTACCCTGTGCTAGCTTCTTCATCTCCAAGTAACTATTGCAACCTTCATCCTTTTGAATCTGCTTACTGTATTCATCTCTTGGTCTCCCTCTACGGATTTTACTCCACACGCTTCCCTCCAGTACTAAATTGGTGATTCCTTGATGCCTCAGAACCGTCCTACCAACCGATCTCTTCTTCTAGTATGGTTGTGTCACAAATTTCTCTTGTCCCCAATTCTGTACAGTACCTCCACATTACTTAAGTGATCTACCCATCAAATCTTCAGTATTCTTCTGTAGCACCTCATTTCAAAAGCTTCTATTCTCTTTTTGTCCAAACTGTTTACATCCATGTTTCATTTCTATACTTGGGTAACACACCTTACAAATACTTTCGAAGGACTTCCTAACACTTAGTTCTATACGTGTTGTTAACAAATTTTTTTTCTTCCCATTGCCACTCTACTTTTTTTATTCTCTGTACTTAAGCCATCATCAGTTATTTTGCTGCCCAAATAGCAAAACTAATCTACTACTTTAAGAGTCTCATTTCCTAATCTAATTCCCTCAGCATTACCTGATTTAATTCAACTACATTCCATTCTCCTCGTTTTGCTTTTGTTGATGGTCATCTTATATCATCCTTTCAAGACACTGTCCAGTCCATTCAACTGCTCTTCCAAGTCCTTTGCTGTTTCTGACAGAACTACAATGACGTTGGCAAAACTGCGATTTTTTTCCCCCCATGGACTTTAATTCCTACTTCAAACTTTTTTTTTCCCTTTACTGCTTGCTCAATATACAGATTGAATAACATGGATGATAGGCTACAACCCTGCCTCACTTTCTTCTCAACCGCTGCTTCCCCTTCATGACCCTCGACTCTTATAACTGCCATGTGGTTTCTGTACAAATTTTAAATAGCCTTTCGCTCCCTGTATGTTACTCCTCCTACCTTCAGAATTTGAAAGAAAGTATTCCAGTCAACATTGTAAAAAGTTTTCTCTAAGTCTACAAATGCTGTAGATGTAGGTTTGCCTTTCCTTAACCTATCTTATATGAAAATTTGTAGGGTTAGTATTGCCTTGCGTGTTCCTAAATTTCTCCATAATCCAAACTGATCTTCCCCGAACTTGGCTTCTACCAGTTTTTCCATTCTTCTGTAAAGAATTCGTGTTAGTATTTTGGACACGTGACTTACCAGACTGATAGTTTGGTAATTTTCACACCTGTCAGCACCTGCTTTCTTTGGAATTGGAATTATTACATTCTTCTTGACATCTGAGGGTATTTTGTCTGTCTCATACAACTTTCTCACCAAATGGAAAAGTTTTGTCATGGCTAGTTCTTCCAAGGCTATCAGTATTTCTAACAGAATGTTGTCTACTCCTAGGGCCTTGTTTTGACTTAGGTCTTTCATTCCTCTGTCAAATTCTGTGTGCAGTATCATATCTCCTATCTCAACTTGATCTGTCTCCTCTTCCATTTCCATAATATTGACGTCAAGTACATCTCCCTTGTATAGACCCTCTATATACTCCTCCCACCTTTGTGCTTTCCCTTCTTATGACTGGTTTTCCATCTGAGCTCCTGATACTCATGCAGGTGGCTTTGTTTTCTCCCAAAGTCTCTTTAATTTTCCTGTAGGCACCATCTATCTTACCCCTAGTGATATATGCTTCTGCATCCTTATATTTGTTCTCTAGCCATTCCTGCTTGGCCATTTTGCACTTTATGTGGATCTCATTTCTGACATTTGTATTCCTTTTCACCGGCTTCATTTACTGAATTTTCTTATATTTTCTCCTGTCATTAACGAAATTCAGTATCTCTTGTGTTACCAAAGGATTTCTACTAGCCCTTATCTTTTTATTTACTTGATCCTCTGCCGCCTTCACTATTTCACCTCTTAAAGCTACTCATTCTTCTTCTACTGCATTCCTTTCCCCTATTTTTGTCAATGATTCCCTAATGCTCCCTCTGAAACTCTCTGCAACCACTTGTTCTTTCAGTTTATCCAGATCCCATCTCCTTAAATTCCTACCTTTTTTTTCAGTCTCTTCAGTTTTAATCGACAGTTCATAATCAATAAATTGTTGTCAGAGTTCACATCTCCCCCTGGAAATGTCTTAAAATTTAAAACCTAGTTCCAAAAACTCTGTCTCACTATTATATAATCAATCTGAAACCTTCCAGAGTCTCCAGGTCTCTTGACGTATACAATGTTCTTTCCTGATTCTTAAACCTTGTGTCAGCTATGATTAAATTATGCTCTGTGCAAAATTCTGCCAGGTGGCTTTGCATTTCATCCCTTATCCCAGTCCATATTCAACTGCTGCTTTCCTTCTGTCAAATTCCAGCCCCCCATAACTATTAATTTTCATCTCTCTTAACTGTCTGAATAATTTCTTTTATCTCATCATACATTTCATCTGTCTCTCTCATCTGGGAAGCTAGTTGGCATATAAACTTGTACTACTGTGTTGGCTATTTGGGCATTGTGCCTATCTTGGCTACAACTGTGTGTTCACTATGCTGTTCATAGTCGCTTATCTGCATTCCTATTTATTTTATTCATTATTAAACCTACTCCTGCATTGCCCCTATTTGATTTTGTATTTATAGCCTTTTATTCATCTGACCACAAGTCCTGTTTCTCCTGACACCAAACTTCACTAATTTCCTCTATATCTAACTTCAATCTATCTATTTCCCTTTTTAAATTTTCTAACCTACCTACCTGATTAAGGGATCTGACATTCCACACTCCGGTCCATAGCATGCTGTTTCGTTTTTCCTGATAACAACATCCTCCTGAATGGTCTGCACCTGGAGATCTGAATGGGCAACTATTTTACCTCTAGAATATTTTATCCAAGAGGATGCCATTATCACTTACCCATACAATAGAGCAGCATGCCCTCCAGAAAAATTACAGCTGTTGTTTCTCCTTGCTTTCAGCCATTTGCAGAACCAGCACAGCAAGCCGTTTTGGTTGATGTTACATGGCCAGATCAGTCAATCATTCAGGCTGTTGCCCCTGCAACTACTGAAAAGGCTTCTGCCCCTCTTCAGGAACCACATGTTTGTCTGGCCTTTCGACAGATATGCCTGCATTGCAGTTGCACTTACAGTACGGCTATCTGCAAGCCTTCCTACCAGTACCAAGGTCCATGGTTCATGGGGGAGAGGCAAAATTATATGAACAAAAAATACAAAAACACTGAGTCATTGGTAAGTATATCTACTATGATTATTAGTCATCCTTTTTTGGATCCTCACCTCAAAAGTACTCACTCTACTATGCTTTGCTGTCTCTATGATTTTAACTCTAAAAGTTAATTATTTTGTTTGACCCCCAATAGAACTGTAAAATTAAACTTGCACATTCAAGATATAGTTAAAAGAAACATTTGAGGTATAGCATTGTGCTCAAAATAGTACTATACATAAGTGCTGACTTCAGAATTGTCTTCGGTAAAGACAGTAAATAACCAGAAAGCTGACAGTTATACATTGCATGCTATTTGGGCTAGGAATGATTGCCTATTCAGCTGGCACTTGTGTGTGAAACAAGGCCTAAGTGGTAACAAGCTTCAGCATGTTAAAGGACATCATAATTTTACAAGTAGCTTATACATAAAATTTTTGTAAATGCAATATTAACATGCCTCCCTATGTTTCAAAGCAAGGGTCTGAACAACTCAGCTTTCAGCTGAGGATTGGTAGACTGTGTTAATTGCTTCAAGCAAGGTCTTCTCTTCTTCCTAATGAAGGTAGTCCACCACCTGGAGATCACAGTGGGCAAGACAGCAGTCTGAGCAGATGCTGTCAGAGGTTGTCCTTGTATAAGAAATGTAGGTATTTGTAGGATACTACAACATATGTATACTGAAGTGAAAATTGGACAAAAGTATTAAGTCAGTATTTTCATTACTTCTGAAATTTTAGTTATTTTATCCCCTGCCAATCCATAAATTGTGTCTGTTTATTGTCTATCAGATGAGCTGGTATACATTACATTCAAACAATCATTCTTCCAGCATTCCATACGAGAATGAAATGGGAAGAAACCCTAATAACTGGTACAAAGGAATGTACCCTCAGCCATGCACCTTTCTGTGGTTTGCAGAGTATAAATGTAGGTTATGTTATATGACAGTTCAAGTAATGTAAGCATTAACATTGAAAATGAGTAGTGTTGTAGCATGCTATGCTGAGGCCGCATGTAAGATTTGAATTGAGAAAATGCATTTGTTAGGGGGAGGTAGTTATATGGAGGTCGTACCACAAAACTATCCCACCAGTTTGATCATATTGATTGTAATATACAATGCCAACCAAGGGGGGGGCAAGCTTGTTGCAAGGGCTGGCCTCACTACCCTTCACTACCTTGCATAACATCACTGCCACCAGAAGTGCCAATCACAATCACACCTGTGTTATCTGCACCACCTTCACCATGTGAGCTAACAGCCCCAAAGATGTTCGGGCCCACATGTGGTCTTGCTCAAACTCATCTAGGGGTTGAACCGCACATGTTGCATTACACGCCCTAAATTAGATACTTGTAACCCTTTGGTTAAATTGTCTGGCTGATGGCAAGTTTGCAAAATAAAGAGTTAATACAACATATAATAATAGTAATAATAATATCGGGAACTAAATTAATGATCCATAAATGATGTAGGCCACACAGTTGCGATTTGGTTAGAATAATGTTTATTCAGAAAGCAAACTAATAGCAAAAGTGGTCGTATTTAGAGTTACTGCTACACTCCAGCGTATATCAATTTGACACAGTTTGAGCATTCACAATCTCATCGTGAAATGCAACTTATGCATGCAAAAGGTTAGGGTTCACACCTGGTATGCAGCTGCTCACCACAAGTCCCACGATACCACACAATGCAAAATTTTCTAAGTTGTTCCACTTCCTAGCCACCTAAAGTCTGACTATCTGCTTTCACATCTCAATCCAAACTGCACCTTTTGGTGTCTCCAGCCGAACTGTCCAATTTCGCATCTCCATCTCAACTGTCCCCTTTGGTGTCTCAACTAGAACTGCCCTCTGCCCATCTCCGATCCTGTTTCCTGCATGTCGAACATCTTCGCTCAACTGACTAGTGCAGTTCCATTTACTGAAGCTGTCCGTCTGATTGGCTACAGCTTATTCTACATTACTTTACATTTTAACATATTTAAATAAACAAAGCATGACCACTTTCAGTTCTAAATAAAGTAACAATAATACCCATTACATAATAAATGTTAAATTCTTTTACATAAAACCAATACAATTTCCTTCTTAACTTTGAATGTCATGGCCAGTAGCCTTGCACCAATGTGCTTTCTGGTAAATAAATAAAGAACAAATGTAACTATTATGCACTAAATTTTACAACAAATATTCTGTTACCTAATGGTTCAATAAGAAGCCATGCTGTCATCATTCACTGTGTTTTGTGTGAAGGAAATGATGATCTGATGCTTAACTGAAAATACTGATAATTTAAACAAATTAGGCTACAGAGTTGGTATTTACAACATTTGTCATTTTAATGATGCACTTCTATATGAAATGTCAATTATTAAGATCGACTAAAGCGTTCAGATTTTAGCATTCAGGTTTTTGTTACAAAATTTGTGAATTTCACTTTAACAGTAAATCCAATACTATTACAGATATGATCAGTATTCAAGTGTACGCCCCCGGCAGCTGAGTGGTCAGCGCGACGGACTGTCAATCCTAAGGGCCTGGGTTCGATTCCCGGCTGGGTCGGAGATTTTCTCCGCTCAGAGACTGAGTGTTGTGTTGCCCTAATCATCATCATTTCATCCCCATTGACACGCAAGTCGCCGAAGTGGCGTCAAACCAAAAGACTTGCACCAGGCGAGCGGTCTACCCGACGGGAGGCCCTCGTCACACGCCATTTATTTAGTATTCATGTTTTATTGGGAGTACCATGAAAATTTATCAAGGATGGTAGATTAAAATTACTGTGGCCTCATTCCATGCATTACTACAGAATTAAATAGTTTCCATAAATCTTTCCCTTTATGGCCAATTTTTGGTCCGCCATACTAAACACTGCTATGTCTCCTATGTCGAGCAGCATGAAAAGGAAGCAGTGGTTGGGAAGGGAGTGAGACAGGGTTGTAGTCTATCCCTGATGTTATTCAATCTGTATATTGAGCAAGCAGTAAAGGAAACAAAAGAAAAATAGGAGTAGGAATTAAAATCCATGGTAAAGAAATAAAAATGTTGAGGTTCGCTGATGACATTGTAATTCTGTCAGAGACAGCAAAGGACCTAGAAGAGCAGTTGAATGGAATGGACGGTGTCTTGAAAGGAAGATGTAAGACAAACATTAACAAAAGCAAAACGAGGATAATGGAATGTAGTCGAATAAAATCAGGTGATGCTGAGGGAATTAGATTAGGAAATGAGACACTATAAGTAGTAAATGAGTTTTGCTATTTGTGGAGAAAAATAACTGAGCATGGTTGAAGTAGAGAGGATATAAAATGTTGACTGCTGATGGCAAGGAAAGCGTTTCTGAAGAAGAGCAATTTGTTAACTTCGAGTATAGATTTAAGTGTCAGGAAGTCGTTTTTGAAAGTATTTGTGTGGAGTGTATGGTAATGAAACATGGACGATAAATAGTTTAGACAAGAAGAGAATAGAAGCTTTCAAAATGAGGTGCTACAGAAGAACAGTGAAGATTAGATGGGTAGATCACATAACTAATGAGGAGGTACTGCATAGAATTTGGTAGAAGAGAAATTTGTGGCACAACTTGACTAGATGAAGGGATCGATTGGTAGGACATGTTCTCAGGCATCAAGGGATAACCAATTTAGTATTGGAGGGCAGCGTGGAGAGTAAAAATCATAGAGGGAGGCCAAGAGATGAATACCCTAAGCAGATTCAGAATGATGTATGTTGCAGTAGGTACTGGGAGATGAAGAAGCTTGCACAGGATAGAGTAGCATAGAGAGCGGCATCAAACCAGTCTATGGACTGAAGACCATAACAACAACAACAACAACATGTCTCCTTGGCCACAAACGGTTTCTATGGGGTTTCCCTATGACGTAGGTTCTTGTCTATCTCACTTGCACACTACAATGCTTACGCCTCATTCAGCACAATAGACAGTTTCCCCATCTTGTGGCAAAGATGTTCGTTTCACAATTCCTGAAGGCTGGCTCTTTTGGCCATATACTTAAATGAGAGCAAAATGCTCGTTAAATCACACACATCCACTTCATAACATGTTAGGGTGCCATATATGTTATGAAGTAGCACCCACATTTACAAGACACAAATTCGTAATGCAATTACGTAAATATCCTAAGCGCTGAATCAGTAGCGTGATTATTTGTAATGGTGTTGATGCAGCATGTTTTAAATTTAAAGAAACTTATATCTAACATAAATATGGATTGTGGCATATTAATTAAATGCCAAATAAAACTATACATTCATTAAAATTGACTGTTCTATTGAAATGCCGCAGAAATATCAGGGCCATTGCGCTCACTTTCACAGAACCTTTTTGTCACAACTATGTCTCCAACAGTGCTCCACAGTTTCAGAGCCGAGTATCCCACTGAAATTCTGCATGGCTCTGCATTGCATCACCAACATTTTTCAGGAACAAATCTGTTGAAATTCGAATCAGGTGTAGATACCAGAAAACAAATACTTTCCGAAACCACCTAGGATGTGCACTGAATGCTTCCCCCAGCAGAATAAATACAAACAGATCCAAACAGTTGATTTACAGTTTCTGCAAGATGCACGTAAATTCTTCAATGATTCTGACACGTTATTCACACCCCACTAGAGACATGCATCTCGTGACAGATTCCCAGTTGACTTCATCAGCAAATTAATATTTTCTTTTAATTTAAATAACTTCCTTAGACTCAAAACAACAATAAGTACGAACAAATCTCACCCCTTGTTTAATTCCATGCAGTGAAGTTGTGTACTCAATTCGTTACTCCATACAACAATAATTTATTCCCCCAAAATATTCTCGGATAATTAGGTAAACATACATCTGCCGTCCTAGGTAAGCATTATTAATTTTTATTTTCCAAATTTCTCCGACCTCCACGCACCCAAATTGGCGTGACAATAATTTATAATTTGGAAATTACAACAAACATAAAACCATCCAAAAACTTAAGCCTAACACATACATATACATAAATAAATCCCTTATATACCTCCAAACACCTAATTTATATTCATACCATGCACTAATTTTTGACTTGATACTGTTCACCAAATAATTGCATTCTCTGACCTCCTCGCACCCAAATGTGAATCTAAACTATTTATTTATAACTGCACAGACCTTGTGCCAAAAAAATCCTTATGTGATGAAACAACAAACAAAATGCAATAAATTCTGAAATAAAACATTGCAAATTATCCCTCCAAATAATCTTATAATCTAAACATAGATACACTTATTTCTTAACTGCTTTCCCCTACCTTATCAGCTTACTTAAACCATCAACTGCCGTTTTAATTTTTACACTATTTACAGGTAGTAACACTAATTTCTTATTCCTTATCCTGTGTACAAAACCTTCCGACTTTGCCGACACATTACTTCCAGAATCGAGCAGTGCACCTACTTTCTCATCATTTACTTTAATTTCAATGATAGGCAGAACACCAATCATTTCTTTTCACTCTAACCACTGTTCCCTCAACAAATCATTCTCTATGTCTCGTCCCTTCTCTTTCATCTCTAGAGCGCACATATCCTATTCGATCCACCCCTCAATTTTGTACTCTCCCAAAATAATCCATTAAATGCTTCTTTCGTCCCAATTGCATTTTTTCCCCTAGACCTCTCACTATCTTAGACTTCTCTCAAGTACACAAATGAGGCAATAATGATCGTAATGTTCTACTGTACCATCACCAATCAATTACAGTAAAATTACATTCCTCCTTAGGATATGATTCTGTCCAAATATCACTTTCTATATTAGAAATTCTGTATTCTCCCTTAAAATTATTGACACTAGTAGCTACATCATCATTATCATGAAATAAAACATAACATTTTACTTCCAAGTCATTACAAACACCTTCACAAACACCACTTTCAACAGCAGCTGATACATCATACAACTCGCTACATAATACCTCATTTACCTCCGTCGACAAATTGCCAATATAAGAACCGTTCATAGTTTCACCATCATCTGCTGTTACATCACATAAATTGTAGCTACAGTGTTGTGCAATTTCAGAATCAACAGTACCGTTAAATTCTGCTATGTTTTGATTTAAGCCTGATCATAATACCTTTTCCTCTCCCACACGCTCCTGCACCACATTAAATTCAGATCATGCATTAAATTCAGATCCACATTCATTCTCAAACAAACATTCAAGATCCATTGATCCATCCAGACTTTTGAGTTCGCCCCCATTAGTGGAAAGATATGCACAGATACCTTCCTCTAAAGTATCAATACCAGCAGCTTTAACTTTCGTTAACTTCAGTACATAAGACATCATTACTACCTTCCTTCAAAAATAATTCACCAATATCCACCAATACACACACAAATTCATCAATAGCTGATGAGACCAATGCTATGCCGCCCTCATTAACCTCCTTAACAACTTTCACCGTCATCACTATAATCTAACTGCTGGTTAGTACCTCTTTAGTTTGTTCTATACCATCTAACCCCACCAAATTCAGCTGCAGCCTCCTTTTGGCACATAGAATCTTTCATTGTATTAACATTCACACACTCTTTCATCTCACATTCATAAAACAAATCATTTAGCCCTAAATCGTCGTCATTGCCTTTATCGTTATCTTTCATTATCTTAGGATTACACCTTTTACGTACAGTATGATTTGAAAATTTACCTATTTGATTCTCATCTCTTACTAATTTCATTTCAAAATTCTGACCTTTCTGCCAATTTATTAACACCTATCACATTTCCATTTATTCGAGTCCTATTCATTGCCAGTTTATTTTGCCATGTGGCGAAACTTAGTTTCCCAATCTCCCATTATGCTGGTTCATTTTGCCAGGTGCTGGTCCCTCAAATCTACATTCTTGGTGTCAGGCCCTGTCACAAAAGTATCCGTTCCCATTACCACTTTGAAATTTGTTATTGGATGTGTTCCTGTTACCATTTCCCTTATCAAAACTGTTGTTTGTGTTCTGTTGATTACTTCCTGGATGTCTTTCATAGTAGTTATTTGGACTGTAGTTATGATTTCCACTCTGAAAACTATTTGTCTGCCTACTTCGCAGTTTAAATTTCTACACCCATTCTAAGTTTTCCTACAAAGTCCAAAAATTCATCTATTGAGTTGCTAGGACGGTGCACTAGATCCCACTGCAAATTTTCCAATAACTGCCTTTTCAATGTCATAATTTCAGTAAGCACTGCCAATGGATGTTTCACATGCATTAATCTCCCAAGTTCACATTTACAAAATTCTCACATCAACCCATTCCTGTATTTAAATGTTGGCACCTTCAGAAACTCATTTTGAAGTCGTGTTTGCTTCGCTTCACCACAGAACTTGTTCAGAAAACTTTCTTGTGACCATAGAGATAAACTAAAGGAAACTTATTCTTTCAAATATTTTGTAGATAGTGAACGTATCGCTGTGTATATTTGCCCACAATTGCGGCTCTCCTTCCAAATGTCTTTTCACAAATTTTATCTTCTCCTCATCAGACATTCCTCTTATTAAACAATCCCTGCATGCTGCTAGAAATTTTACTAGGTGATATCTCCTATCATCTCCAAAACATATGACCGATCCCAAGTTCATCTTTGGAACACTGATCACTGTAGAGATTTGATGTACAGCTAAGGAATTCAATTCGCTTTTTATTTCATTGATTTGCTTTCTAACTTCACTTTTTTGAATTTTAATGCCAGATTCTACTTGTTCCTTTATTTTATCTACTTCTTTCTTCCCTTTACCTATTTGAATGGATAAGTTGCTAATAATCTCTGTCATCTCGGCTATAAGAGCATCTTGCCTACTCATACAATTTCATACGTTGCCTCCCAGGTCTGCCTGCAACTTCTCCACCTTTTTGTAGATGTGGAAAAGCTAAGATTCCTCTCATCAAACCTGAATTATGTCCCAATCTGCCCTGTCAATATACCACTGTACATGCCTATGCGCACGCGTGTGTGCACGCCCTCTCCCCCCCCCTCCCCCCCCCCCCCCCCACACACACACAAACACACATACACAAAAAGTGGTGATGGTTGTGGGAATTGTTGTTAGTGGTAGAGAAATCGTAGGTGGATGGGTGGAAATGTGCACATCATGCAACTGGCAACACTCCCTCTGCAATATTTTGTGTGACTAAGCACGGAGGCATCAGATGTAGAAACAGGAGCTTTGATGTAGTGTTGTATCAGCTTGGTGCTTTTATTATTATTTGTGTGTACATCCCCATTCTTTATTAACATAGTGAAGTTCTGATATAAAGTAAATGTCAATATGGAAGTAGGAAAGGTCTCAGTGCTGCATGCTACAGAAAATTTGTTGAAACAAAAGAGGAGGGGGGAAAAGGAAGTTTTAGATTAAATGCCAAAGTTACACACATTTTTGTTAACAAAGGACTTGATGCTGTATCTGCAAGTTCTCGTGAGAGCTTGAAACAACAAATGATTTGCAGTGCAGCAGCGACTGTGGTGAAAAGACTGACATTAGTGAATCTGAAGTTGATAATGAATGTATGAACAATTCCGCAGCAAGTGAACCAGAGTTAGACCTAGGGGAAGATTCATCAGAGTTTACAGCTGATGAAAAGCCCTTCTTTTGGGAAATCAGTGAAGATATATGAGATCACATAGCACAAAACAGAAATAATGAGAATAAAGTCACAGTGAGCAAATACTGATGAATATCAATTTATTTCCAAGGATTTGTTTGAAAGGAAATTATTGAATGGAGATGTCATGCTATGTGATTTCTTGATTTACCATATTTACCCGAATCTAAGCCACACTCGAATCTAAGCCGCACCTGAAAAATGAGACTCGAAACAAAGGAAAAAAAGATTTCCCGAATCTAAGCCGCACCTGAAATTTGAGACTCGAAATTCAAGGGGAGATAAAAGTTGTAGGCCGCACCTCCAAATCGAAACAAAGTTGGTCCATTGTAATATGAGACACAATTTAGGTCGAATGAATGACGATACAGCTACAGTAGTTTGGTTCGAGTCGTAAGCTTTACCAGGTAGCCATTGCTATGCGTCAGGCGCTCCGTCCATATTTATACGGGTACCCTTCCTTTTTCACGTGCTTCATCTGGTTTGAATCGATTGCTTATTTTGTTTGACCTGATAAGTGCCGTTTTCTCTGTTATAGGTGTTTACGTCACTCTAAGCTGAAAATGCATCACTGTACTGTGTCATGCATTGTTTGTCGCATTCTGATAGTGCGTGTTTACGGCCTGTCGCCGTTCGCGGCATGGGTTGCTTTTGTGCGCGCTACCACCGCTTACAACTAAAAAGAGGCGAATCGTCTCATTAGCGAAGCAATGTCAAGAGACTGCTATTTGTTGTTACTTACACTGCTGCTTTCTTTGAGAATGATCAACAAGAACCAAATAATAGGCTGCGTATGATAGAACATGTTCTGAACGAGAGTTAGGCGAAAATTTTTCTCCGTTTGAAAATCTTTGCGGCCGCTTCTTTAGTACATCAAATTCTGCACAGAAATTAGAGTCATCTTAGATTTAAAAATCTAGTCAGTTGCCGTGGTTCATTTCTGACTGTATCACTATTAGGCTAAGAATAATACGAATATAAACAGACACGATAAGTGTATTCTTCCGCGTTTGCTGTTGTCTCACTCTAGTTTCGTAGTTTATAAGGCAGACAGGATTTAAATGAGATAGCAACAAACACGGAAGAACACATGGCAAAATGTTTATATTCGTATTATTCTTATGGTGAATGGTGAAGAGAATACTGCTTGTGATTCACATTTCATCAGGCTACTATTAGCAACCATCTTTTCTCACAGGTAGGAAAAAATTCAGAACATAGAGTTGGCCATATTGAAAAACATCCCAAACAGTCTTGCCAGTCGGATTTTCGTAGTACATTGAAATTCTAATACATTCGAAGATGAACAATACGGAATTTGTATTTACTTCGTTGGATAATGTATGAAAATGCAGTGGTCGAAACTCGGGGCGGAGAAAAAAAAGCTCGTCTTCCACCGTTTTTTTTTTTTTTTTTATTTATTTACTGACGCAGAGGTTTTGGCGCCAGTATTTATCTTTGTGCCTACAAAGCATGTCTGTGTAGCGCTACATATATTCGACGGCAGAAGTTAGTTGTGGCGGCACCTACCAACATTTTTCAGAACTTCCGCTTGCTTTGCACTCGATTCTAAGCCGCAGGCGGTTTTTTGGATTACAAAAACTGGAAAAAAAGTGCGGTTTAGATTCGAGTAAATACGGTACTCTACCAGTCAGGGGTTACTTTACCGTGCACCATGCAAATGGTTTGGGGTTTATTCTAGTTCTGTATAAGTGGCTTTAGTGATTGGAAACACACTAATCAAGGGGTGACCGAAAATGAAAATTCCAGTGTACATTGAGATTGTGTTGTAAGTTGCAGAGAAAGAGGAAATACTCTATATAGAATTGATAAACAGTTCATTGCTCTGTTCAAGAAGTAGTAAAGTATTGGAGATAGGGCTATAGAGGGTAGTGGCTACGGAGAAAAAGCTTTCTTCAAGGGGACTGCAATTTTGTGGAAGTGAAGAACAGTTTGGTTCCTTAAGGGATGATAATTTTGTGATGTGTTTAGAGGTTATAACTGAATTTGATCCATTCTTAGCAGGTCATAAAGCTAAATATGGAAACCTGGATAAAGGAAACAGCCCATGTTTATCATTCAGCACTTATGAAGAAATTAAAAGTATTGTGGGGAAGACTGTCATAGAAGAAAGTGTAAAGGAAAGTTGTGATTAAATCAGGAGTAATGGGAATATTGCAAAAGCTTAACTCTAAAGACACTGGGTTCATTCATGGCTACAATGTGAGTTTTTTGTTTTTACACACAGAGTACAACATGACAGTCATAAGAAGTTGACATATCTGCAATAGTGAAACTTAATACTTCACTTCTAACTTTCATAGATGAGATGACAAAGTCTTTTGAAGGTGCTAAAAGTAGGGGAGAGAGAAAACTGGAGACCACACAAGTTGTACAAGTCAATGAAGCTGAAGATAAACATGCGAAGAAATGAATGAAGTTCTTTGATGACTCAGATTTTGAGTCAGAAAATAAAACTTTGGTTTGCAAATATCATGGTGACATGTTGAAGACTATTTATTTAATTACATCGAACAAACTATCCACAGAACTCTATACGTGTCTTGATGTCTACAGAGCATTTTCTGAAAAGTTCTAGTTCTTAACTAGTTTCAATAAAATGGACCCTGATGAAGTCTATAACACTGCAAAACAGCTGCAGCATGTTTACTCAGAGAATATAGAGGAGTCTTTTGGAACAGAATGTGTCCATCTCAAAAGCTTCCTTTTGTATTCTGGGTACAAAAATGGTACTTCTTTCTGTGTCTTAAATAAAATACTAAGAGAGAAATATCTCTTTGATAATTAAACATCAGAATCACTCTAGAAATTTATTTGAGCACATCAACAATGAACTGCTCTGCTGAAGAATCCTCAGTTCTTGGAGGGGTTATGAACTTGAAGGAGATATCAAGTTGGCAAGGTAATGACCACAGTTCTCTCTTCTAATCATCAATACTTTTATTACACGACAAAGTCTTTTGAAGGTGCTAAAAGTAGGGGAGAGACTAGGCCAGAACTGAGGTCCCGGAAGATCCACTCGAAGACATAATACATATATGATGTTCTGGCCTATCGATCCATGAATCGACGCCACATAGCACCCCCCCCGCCCCCCCTGCACTATGGAGTACATACCTGATGATGGGGGAGGGGGTTGGCGAGAGCAAATCCTGGGATGCTGATGCTGAAGTCTTGAAGCAACGTCAGCGGTCGTAGTCATCGGCTGGTGCGGGAGCGTTGGTGTGGAAGGGTGTTGTCGGCCAGGAACCTAATGACCACCTTTCCACTTGGCTTAACATAAGCACGTAGGTTGCCACACGTAGCACTTCGAGAGATTTTGAAATGCTTCACTACACGTTGTAACACACCACCTAACGAGTCACACGAATTGTCACATGCAAGCAGCACTAATGCGGTATCACCACTAATGATGACAGACAAACCACAAATGTCATTAGAATGAACGTGGGTAGAGAGCTCATAAGTGGCGCCTGCTAACAGAGAGGTATGCTGAGCCAGTGGGGTGGGGAAACCGTAGCATGGTGAGGGCGGTGTGCTGCGAGTAGAGGGGTGAGTGTCAGATGGTAAGGTCTGAGTGGGTGTGGCAGGAACCTGCGAGCTGCACCGGTTAGAAGAGCGGCACGGTGTGCTGCCGCACGAAGATGGAACTGTTATATTAGAGCCCTGGGACCTGGGGCCTCTGTTATGGGAGCCGGGAGGCGGAAAACCCCAGAATGACTGTGGGCTTGTTGACAGGGCCGGTGTAGGCGTGAGTTTACTCGAATCATGAGCAGAGGAAGAAGGCCGAGGGTGGCCAGAGAGCGTGGTCTCTGCAGCGGTGGGTTAGGTAGGGGAAAACTCAACGTGAGCAGGTTTAACCCTGTTGAGGGAGACAGTAGTTACTGAGTCCTTAATTACGAGGTCCATTGTGTTACTGGTTCGTTTGACAACTCTGTACAGGCCTGTGAAAGGGGGCTGTAATGGGGCTTTTACAGTGTCGTCGCGAAGGAACACAAATTCGCAAGTGTTGAACGCCTTGGGAACATATGTGTGCAGCAGAGTGCGGCTGGAAGGGGGTGGGGGTTGAAGCTTGTTTCAGAGTAACCTCATCCGTTCTACCAAAGATGGCAGTTCGGACAGTTTGGCAACTGGAGTAGGAGCAACAAATTCACCTGGCAGTGTAAGGGACTGGCCGTAGACGAACTCGGCCACTGAGCCTTTAAGGTCTTCCTTGAAAGTGGTCCACAAACCGAGTAAGACAAATGGCAGGGCTTCCGTCCAAAGGAGGTCATGGCAATGTAGGGCCGTCTTAAGCATCCTATGCCAATGTTCCACGAGGCCGTTGCTTTGGGGGTGGTATGCTGTTGAATAAATTTTCTTGATGCCGCGCAGCCTACATAGTTCAGAAAACAAGGCAGACTCAAATTGACGGCCTTGGTCGGTCGTCAAGTAAACAGGGCAGCCAAAGTGTGAAATCCAAGTGTCTATGAAGGATCGTGCCACTGATTCAGATTTAATATTGGGTAGCGGGGCAGCTTCCACCCAACAAGAGGTTCTGTCTATAATAGATAGCACTATCTGTAACCCTTGGAGGGGGTGAGTGGGCCCACCAAGTCGATGTGAACGTGCTGGAAGCGACTGGGAGGAGCAGTGAAGCTGCCTAGTGGTGGCGATGTGTGCCGCAAAACTTTATTTTGTTTGCACGGAATGCAGGCACAGACCCAGGCTTGGCAGTCATGACACATGTCACGTCAGATGAAGCGCTCTGAAATAAGTCTGGTAGAGGCTCTCACACCTGGTTGAGCTAGG
This sequence comes from Schistocerca cancellata, assembly GCF_023864275.1. Lineage (NCBI taxonomy): Eukaryota > Metazoa > Arthropoda > Insecta > Orthoptera > Acrididae > Schistocerca > Schistocerca cancellata. The sequence continues at coordinate 505,959,346 of NC_064631.1, forward strand.
TTGTGTAATTTGTCAAACACTTGTCTCTGTAGAGGTTTGGGTATGAAGGGGCGCAGCATACCAGTTGATTCGACACACCAAACCTCACCTACGACACTGAGAAAGGTGGATCGCACAGGTTTGAGTAACGAGCTGTGATCGGAAATAAGGTCCATAGTGTCCGTGTCGGCAGACTGCAGCTGAGGCAAGTTAGGGAGGTCTATCAGAGTAGTTAGAGCACCCACACCAGACAAAAAATCTGCGACCACATTATCTGCACCCTTGATGTATCATATGTCAGAGGTAAATTGCAATATAAAGTCCAAATGATGGAAGCGTCTGGGTGGAGGGTCAGTCGGGGGATTCTTTACAGCAGCAACCAAAGGTTTATGGTCGGTTAAAATATAGAAGTCCCTACCCTCAACCTCAGCACAAAAGTGTTTCACAGCCTCGTAAACTGCCAAGAGTTCCCTATCAAAGGCTGAGTACTTTTTTTTGAGCACCGTTGAGTTTCTTAGAAAAGAACTGCAAAAGAGAGGTAGTATCTCTGACGGTTTGTCTGAGGACAGCTCCTACTGCAGTATCACTGGCATCCGCAGTAATAAAAAATGTAGCATCCAGATGTGGGTGGGCAATAGTCACTAAGTTTGCTAGTACATGCTACAGTTTGTCAAAAGCTTGTTCCATGGCAGGGGTTCAGGGGACCGGGCGGATATGGTTGTATTTTTGCCAGCAGGGGCGTCTGTTAGGGGAGCCTGAACCTCGGCTGCGGCAGGCAAGTGCTTCCTATAATAGTTAACTGATCCGATGAACCTGCGCAGCTCCTTAAACGAGTGAGGGCGTGGCAAATCCAAAACAGGTTTGATTTTATCCTCGGGAGCAGTGAGGCCCTTAGCTGACATGATGTAGCCTAAGAATCTTACCAAAGTCTGGTGTAACTGGAGCTCCTTATTATTCAGTTAACCAGCAGCAGCGGTAAGAGTGTTTTTAACAATCTGCAAATGTTCCTTGCTCTTTTGAAAAGTAGGACTGAAAATAAGAATGTCGTCCAAGTAAATGAAACAAAAATCCAGATGAAACAACACCTAGTTTATGAATCTCTGCCAAGTTTGTGCAGCGTTGCGGAGGCCAAAGGGCATGAACCGGTACTGTAAAAGGCCGAGAGTTCAACTTAGTATAGTCGCCAACCATACGCCAGGTGCCGTCGCTTTTTGTGATGAAGTGGATAGGTGAGGCCCAGCATCTGGCAGATGGTTCGATGATGCCGGCTGTTAGGAGGTCATCTATTTGTTCGTGAGCCACTTTCATGAGTTCTGGCTTGAGACGGCGTGGTCGGCAAGAAATAGGCGGTCCGTCTTGCAAGCAAAGTTTGTGGGCGGTGCCGTCTGTAACCACATAACCACATAACGCACGAGGCGACTGTCTGTGGTATAGTGGGTGCAATGGTGGCTAGGCTGGGTTGTGGCGTGGACGGCGAAAGTTTGCATAAGTGCCAACTGTTTGGTGGCTGGGAGTGACAAACAAGTGAGCTACACGAAACAAGGTTGGTACACTGTTTATTAGTAACCAAAGGTGCCGCTGTTGAGCTTGGTGGTGGTAGCGGGCACGAATGAACAGCTGATGGTGGTAAATCAAAAACATTAACCTGCACCTGGGAAGTTAGCTGCCCAAGCGAGGAGGGGTATGAATGTGCACTCGAATTAACACAGTTAGAGCTGGCGGGAGTGTGGACACTGTACAGTTTATGTGGCACATGGTTACAAATGCACTCAGGCGCGAGAACACTGTAGTGGCACCGACTAACCTTGTGTGTTGCCGAGGAGTCGTCTGCTGCAAACTGCTGCCGTGCCGAAGATAACTCGTTACTTAAGTCGTTGAGGCGACGGGGTAGCTCAAGTTGTTCCAAGCGCATGCATGTAGACTTGACACACTCAGTGAGACACATATTTGTCCATGACAAGAGTTCGGAGGAGGGGTTATTACACTTCCTAGCCAGGTGGACCTGTTTAGTGGTGACCCTGAAGTTCGAATAATCTGTCGAACCGAGTACATAGTGACTACCGCGCCGGCTTCCGCGTTCTGCATGGACCTTTGTCTGCTACACAATGGCCTTCTACAACACGCCACCACCACCCGGTTTTCACCAGCAACAACTAAATTCAAGCACGCCAGCTGTAGTCGGTGCCCGACGTGAATTTCCACAGTCCTATAGCATCGAGAACCGAGGGACCTTGTCAGGTGCAGTGGTTTTGTTATCCCCGAAGTGCTTCAGTTTTCGCCTCACAGCAGTACAAGAAACCACTACACACTGATACTGAACTTTAACTGTAAATAGTGGGGAGCATAGTTTTCATAATGTGCCACAACAAGACGTCTTTTTGAATGTGCAAGCTTCACGTGCCAGATGCCACGCTCACCAAGATCTGGATGGAAAAGCTGCCTCTGTCTGTCCAAATGACCATCTCCGCCTATGAAGATAGACCAAATAGCGAACGCTTGCGCACTGCCGACCGAGTTTACTCTGCTCTACTATGTGAACGGCGTCCCAGCAGTCCGGCAGCTACGCCAGTTTCCAACCACAACCAGGGCCCCAACATGGACGCCCCACTAAGTCTAAGTCTGTCAAACTTGCCGCACTACCGGCACCTTCACACAACAACATCACATCTGTTGCCGGGGATGAATATGGCCGCCGCTGCCTGACCACTCGAAGGAGCAGACGTCCGCCCATAAATACTGTTTCTTCCATGCAAAATTCTGGGAACAAGCACGCAGTTGTAAACCACCATGCTGCTACCCAAACTTCAACCGCAGGTAGGCAGCGGCGCCACCTCCTGCGATGTAAACAACAGATGCCGTCCCACGCTCCATTCTGTGTCCAACACTAATGCTTCGAATGGATGAGTCTACGTCCACGACTTGAACTCTGGCACAAACTTTCTCATCAACACAGGCGCAGATGTTTCCCCACTTCCATCTCGTCTTGACTACACAAAACTGTCCTACATGCTGTAAACTCATATAGTTTGTCATGCTTAGGTTCTACTTCATATGCAGTGTCCCTCTCGCCTGAGTGCAACCTGAAGTGGTCCTTCCTGGTGGCTGATATCGACGATCCCATTTTGGGCATCGACTTTCTACGACTCCACACACTGTGGCCTGACCTCGTCAAGAATAGTGTTCTACCAACCTATGCACAGGAACACATCACGTGTGCTTCGTCTAGTGTCAATAGTACTGCTAAACAGGTCCACCTGGCTAGGAAGTGTAATAACCCCTCCTCCGAGCTCTTGTCATGGACCAATAAGTGGCTCACTGAGTGTGTCAAGTCTACATGCCTGTGCTTGGAACAACTTGAGCTACACCGTCGCCTCAACGACTTAAGTAATGAGTTATCTTCGGCACGGCAGCAGTTTGCAGCAGACCACGCCTCGGCAACACACAAGGTTAGTCGGTGCCACTACAGTGTTCTCGCACCCGAGTGCATTTGTAACCATGTGCCACATAAACTGTACAGTGTCTGTGCTCCCGCCAGCTCTAACTGTGTTAATTCGAGAGCACATTCATACCCCTCCTCACTTGGGCAGCTAACTTCCCAGGCGCAGGTTAATGTTTTTGATTTACCACCATCAGCTGTTCATTCGCGCCTGCTACCGCCACCAAGCTCAACAGCGGCGCCTTCGGTTACTAATAAACAGTGTACCAACCTTGTTTCATGTAGCTCACTTGTTTGTCACTCCCAGCCACCAAACAGTTGGCATTTATGCAAACTTTCACCATCCGCGCCACAACCCAGCCTAGCCGCCACTGCGCCCACTATACCACAGACAGTCGCCTTGTTTACCACGTTGTGTGTTTCCATGGTTACAGACGGCACCACCCACAAACTTCGCTTGCAAGACGGACTGCCTATCTCTTGCCGACCACGCCGTCTCAAGCCAGAACTCATGAAAGTGGCTCACGAACAAATAGATGACCTCCTAACAGCCGGCATCATCGAACCATCTGCCAGATGCTGGGCCTCACCTATCCACTTCATCACAAAAAGCGACGGAACCTGGCGTATGGTTGGCGACTATACTAAGTTGAACTCTCGGCCTTTTACAGTACTGGTTCATGCCCTTTGGCCTCCGCAACGCTGCACAAACTTGGCAGAGATTCATAAACAAGGTGTTGTTTCATCTGGATTTTTGTTTCATTTACTTGGACGACATTCTTATTTTCAGTCCTACTTTTCAAAAGAGCAAGGAACATTTGCAGATTGTTAAAGACACTCTTACCACTGTTGCTGTTTAACTGAATAATAAGGAGCTCCAGTTACACCAGACTTTGGTAAGATTCTTAGGCTACATCGTGTCAGCTAAGGGCCTCACTCCTCCCGAGGAGGCGCTTGGATATCTGCCGGAAGGTTCGGTAGATATGACGAACTGGCTGTCGAAGAATACAGGCAGCCACTCATGGACACAGGAGTTCCCCACAGTCGTTTAATGAACAAAGTAAGAGCATATGGACTATCAGACCAATTGTGTGATTGGATTGAAGAGTTCCTAGATAACAGAACACAGCATGTCCTTCTCAATGGAGAGAAGTCTTCCAAAGTAAGAATGATTTCAGGTGTGCCGCAGGGGAGTGTCATAGGACTGTTGCTATTCACAATATACATAAATGACTTTGTGGATGACATCAGAAGTTCACTGAGGCTTTTTGCAGATGATGATGTGGTGTATTGAGAGGTTGTAACAATGGAAAATTGTACTGAAATGCAGGAGGATCTGCAGCAAATTGACGCATGGTGCAGGGAATGGCAATTGAATCCCAATGTAGACAAGTGTAATGTGCTGCGAGTACATAGAAAGATAGTTCCCTTATCATTTAGCTACAAAATAGCAGTTCAGCATCTGGAAGCAGTTAATTCCATAAATTATCTGGGAGTACGCTTTAGGAGTGATTTAAAATGGAATAAACATATGAAGTTGATCGTCGGTAAAGCAGATGCCAGATTCATTGGAAGAATCCTAAGGAAATGCAATCCAAAAACAAAGGAAGTAGGTTACAGTACGCTTGTTCACCCACTGCTTGAATACTGCTCGGCAGTGTGGGATCTGTACCAGATAGGGTTGATAGAAGAGATAGAGAAGATCCAACGGAGAGCAGCGCACTTCATTACAAGATCATTTAGTAATTGCGAAAGTGTTACAGAGATGATAGATAAACTCCAGTGGAAGACTCAGCAGGAGAGACACTCAGTAGCTCGGTATGGGCTTTTGTTAAAGTTTCGAGAACATACCTTCACCGAAGAGTCAAGCAGTATATTGCTCCCTCCTACGTATATCTCGCGAAGAGACCATGAGGATAAAATCAGAGAAATTAGAGCCCACACAGAAGCATGCCGACAATCCTTCTTTCCATGAACAATACGAGACTGGAATAGAAGGGAGAACTGATAGAGGTACTCAAGGTGCCCTCCGCCACACACCGTCAGGTGGCTTGCGGAGTATGAATGTAGATGTAGACATAGATGTAGGCAAGTCAAAGTTAACTCTGCATTGTGAGGGCAGTAGAGTGGAAGCAGACATGCTGGCTGTGTTCATAGTAGTTGGAGGGGGAGTGAAATCTGTTAGCTGGAAGCCCGGCGTGGAGCGAAGTGGGACGGGTTGTTGCAGCGGAAGGTCAAAGTGGTCATAGCGGTTGCTTGACAGGTTATTATGCAATTGGTCCTCCACATCTGCAGCGAAATTGTCCGTCACAGAGTCACTGATGAGCGTGGTGGAACCTGACATGCTCAAATTACTGCACTGATGAACACTCGGAGTAACAGGCTGGCAAATGTCATTCACGTCGTGTGCAACCGCCGTGGAGTGATACACACGTGGAGCTTGCACATTCAAAAAGGCGTCCTGTTGTGGCACATTATGAAAACTATGCTTCCCACTATTTACAGTACTTGCATTAAAGTTTGGTATCAGTTTGTAGTGGTTTCTTGTACTGCTGTGCGGCGAAAACTGAAGCACTTTGGGGCTAACAAAGCCGGAGTCGGAGACTGCTGGCATCATGTTCAAAACCACGGCACCTGATGAGGTCTCTAGGTTCTCGAGACTATAGGACTGCGGAAATTCATGTCGGGCTCCAACTACAGCTGGCGTGCTTGAATTTAGTTGCTGTTGCTGGTGAAAACTGGGTGGCAGTGGTGGCGTGTTGTAGAAGGCCATTGTGTAGCGGACAAAGATCCACGCGGAACGCGGAAGCCAGCGCAGTAGTCAGTTTGTACTTGGTTCGACAGATTTTTCGAATTTTGGGGTCACCACTGAAGGAGATATCAAGGTGGTAAGGTAATGATCACGGTTCTCTCTTCTAATCATCAGTACTTTTATTACATGACAAACGTACAGGTCGAAGACTAGGCCGGAAATGAGGTCCCAGAAGTATACAAAACAAAGATCCACTTGAAAACATAATACACATATGATGTTGTGGCCTATTGATCCATGGATCGATGCCACAAACTGTGCATGCTTCTCAGATTCAGGACGGTTGAATCACCTGGCTGTTCTAGCAATAGAAAATGATATGACTTTGAGACTGTGAAATATATGTTTGCTGATAACAAGGCAAGAAGAAAGCCAGTAAACTACTGACAATTTTTGCTGATGTACTAATCCTTTTTTTTTATTTATACTGAGTTACCCTTTGAGTGTATGTATGTGTGGTTAATAATAGTATATGTCTGATGTCTCCATCCTTAATTTTGGACATGATGCAACCAATCTTTGTGCTCCAAACTCAAGGTTAGTTACCATAATTCATACAATACTTTTCCTTTTTCAAAGATTTCTTCTTTGCATAATATATACTTGTTTTAAATAACCTATTTATAATTTTACTGCTAATTTTGTTAAGAATTGCATAAGTTAGTTTGTTGTTGTTGGGAGAGGGGGAGGTAAAAAAATTACTGGGCCCATGGGCATAACTTTATCTGAATAAGCAACAGTTTATGTCTCACATTGACATTCGTTTTGTAAACACAGTTCTCCAAAACATTTATTCATTTGATTTATAGCATAGCCTTCAAAAAATTATACTAGGTGCCCTCTCTGTATTTCACATTAATGCTTCAGCCACATACCCCCAGAACCACTCCCATTTCAATTTCTCCCATCTAGATACACGTTTCTAATCCCAGTTCTGTCTCACCTTGCACAACAAACCTATCTTTTGCACTCTTCCCAACGTAACTCAATAATATCTGGTTCTGTTAACCCAACCCTCACAGTACATATCTAACTAATGCAGTTCTCCAGCCCACAGTCTTACCCCAGAACCCTGATCCATATCACACATACTTTTTCTGTCCCACAATTCCATTCCACATGAGATTTTTTTTTTATCTAGAGGTGGTAGCCAAGGCACTGAAAGCAACCTCCAGTCAATTTACAGTAGTTCCAGTACCAACTCTGTCAACAATATTACATCAACTCTATCACCATTATGGACATCAATCGCTACATCAGGATAATAAAACCAAATGTTGATATTTGCACTTTATATCATTTTATGTATTTTTTATTTGCAGCATTATGGTTCTCGATGTCAGTGTAGGTGAAGACATATTGGTAGAGGAAACCTGCTCAAAATATGGCAACATAGTGTGGATAATGGGAGTATGTAAGACCTGTCACTAGTCTCCCTCTCCCTCTCCCTCCAAACTGTCCTACCCTGCCCCCACCACCCTGCATGTTCTCAACAGGCAGCATTAGGCTTTAGGCTGAAAGCTCACATATTCTTTTTGGTGTGCCTGTCTGTGATTCAACATCTCCTCTGTATAGTGAGTAGCAGCCTATCATTTTCATAATAGAGTTCAGATAAATAATTGTCAAAGCCCTGGATTGATGTGTGTTCATCAGAGCGATTAGACCTAATAGAACTGTTCATAATGGGAGGTACTTCCAGGGCATATGAAGAGTCTTCTACAGAAACAGTGGCTACTGTACAACTAGTGTAAAATACAACATAAGTAAGGCTGTTGATAGAGAAATGCTGAAAGAAACACTTTTGGCTGTCAGTATAGCAGCTCATGAAGCCTTTGATGATTATTGTTGCAGAATCTTATCAAAAGATCTCTGCAAAACCCAAGACACTCATGTCATTTGTAATGGCTGTGAGTGGCACCAAAGTTAGCACCCACTTAAGAACGACCTAGATTCCAAATTTGAGGTAGCAAAACAAAAGCAGAAATTTTGAACTGCTTTTCTTAATATAACTTTATGAACAAATATATAGTATTGCTTCTACAGTTTAAGCACCACACCACATCGAATATGAATAATATAGATTTTAGTGCCAGTGGTATTGACAAACTACAGAACATGCTAAAATTAAATGTGGCCCCAGGATCATATGGAATTTTTGTCTGATTACACAAAAAATTTGCAACTGAGTTAACCCCCTTTCAACCATAAAATACTGTAGGTCTCTTGAGGGCTCAAATATACTGATAAATCTTGAACAGAATGACATCCCTCAGGCTAACCAGCACACACATGTGCATTTCTACCAAGTTGATAATCGCTGAAAGTATTGACTAAGTACAGGTGATTCAAAAAGAACGGATTTCATTTGTGTGTTACGGACAACCTATCAAATACAGAAACATCTTTCACACATTCCTGGATGGAGAAAGGTTCAAAGTTTTTTGTTCGCATAGACACTATATCATACACCCAACATGAGTGCCATATGTTGCTCAAGAAACATAGAAATGGTAGTTCATTTCATTCCGCACATGAATCAATAAGTCCCTGTTTGCAATATTGCAGTGTCTGTGTTGTTAAAAAGAATGATGTAATGTTCATTTGGATATGCATCATTCTTCTTAACAACTTAGTCACTGCAGTATCATGTTTGTGTACTGATACCAGGCAGCACCGTTCAATTAAAATGTTCTCCCGTGTATGGGAATTACATAACATGTGTACGGACACAGATTGTGATGCATGACTGATGACATATGGGAGTTTGGGTCTGATCCGTGACTCATTCATGAACAGCCAAAGTTGTTAAGGTGACCACTCACAGAATCATGAAAACCAGGTTTGAGTCCTGGTCTAGCAGAAATTTTCATCATCGTTATTCCCTTATACAGCTGATGGTTGTTTGTATTCGCAACTGTGAATACATTTTAATGTAAGTTCCCCTTTATTTAACTGACAGCTTCAATAACGTGATTTCTCAGCTCTTGAAGAGTAGCTGCCAAAGGTGAGACAAAGACTCTGTCTTTTATGTAAGTGCACAAAAAAAAATTCACAAGATGTGGGTTCTGGTGACCAGGCAGGCAAAAGCAATGAACAAGATCTTGTTGTCCACATCTTCCAATCCATCATTATGGAATACTGAAAACAAAGATGATGAGACTTACCAAACAAAAGCGCTGGCAGGTCGATAGACACACAAACAAACACAAACATACACACAAAATTCAAGCTTTCGCAACCCACGGTTGCTTCATCAGGAAGGAGGGAATGAGAGGGAAAGACGAAAGGATCTCTCTCTCTCTCTCTCTCTCTCTCTCTCTCTCTCTCTCTCTCTCTCTCTCACACACACACACACACACACACACACACACACACGCGCGCGCGGACATGAGGGGAGGAGAGGGGGGGGACAGGTGTGCGCTCGCGCATGTACGCATGTCGTATGTGCGAATGGATGTGTGTGTGTGTGTGTGTGTGTGTGTGCGCGAGTGTGTACCTGTCCTTTTTTCCCCCTAAGGTGGGTCTTTCCGCTCCTGGGATTGGAGTGACTCTTTGCCCTCTCCCTTGAAACCCACATCCTTTCGTCTTTCCCTCTCATTCCCTCCTTCCTGATGAAGCAACCATTGGTTGCAAAAGCTTGAATTTTGTGTGTATGTTTGTGTGTCTATAGACCTGCCAGCGCTTTTGTTTGGTAAGTCTCATCATCTTTGTTTTTAGATATATTTTTCCCACATGGAATGTTTCCCTCTATTATGGAATACTGATGCTGAGATAATGGCACACCTCAAGATGAAAGTGGGGGAGGGGGGCGGGGGTGTGCCATCATGCATAAAAATGAAATCAATGGAATCTTCATGATATTGAGGAAACAAGCAGTTTTGCAGCACATCTAGATAAGACAGCCCTCCACAAAAAAGAAAAGTCCATAAATGGAGAGAAATGGCATAAAACATGTTCAGCTGCAGTGAGTCTCTTTCATGATCAGTGACCTTGCCATGTTTTGTCACCCTCATTTTGTGTTATGGCAGTTTAGTTTATCCAATAGATGAAATGTCAATTCATCTGAAAAGATGATTTATACCTTCCGTTATGGTTACCGGGATGCAATTGCTGCAGTAATTGCAACTTGTAAGGCTTTTCATACACAGGTGCTGTTTCAGAACATGCCACACCTTCATTTGAGGAAGTGGAAGTTCCCTGCCTACCTGTCTTGTGGACAATTGAAGACTCATTGTGAATGATCTCGGATATGTTCGACATTTTCATCAGATGTGCACAGCTGACCAGTGCTCTTCCCTTTGCATATGCAATCAACTTCCAAGAATTTTGTATGCCAGTCATAAATCTGCTTATGCAAAGGCAGCTTCATACCAAATTGATGGCAGAATGCACATTGCACTTGAACAATGGATTGACTCCATGCAAATTGCAATACACAAAATGATTTCTCTTGTGGTGTAATCTCCATTTTGCTACAATCCAACATCAGCACAGCTGTGTCAAAACCTTAGAACGTTCCTCTATCAAGTGATGTATGCGGTGTATTTGTATCTTCTATAGTTTGTCTGTACTAAGCAATTGAAATCTGTTCTTTCTTTTTGAAACCACAATTTGCCAGAATGAATATTCTGTCTACTGGCATGTGCAAACCAACACCCAACCCCTATGCCACTATGCAACTGTTGTATTAACACAGCAGGAAAAACATTATTGTTATTATTATTATTGTTTTTACTGTAATACTATTGAGATTTGTTAATTTCAAGCAACATTATTTTGTATATTATAAGGGAAAAAATGAAAAAACAAAACTGACATATCAAATGCAAATTATTATCTACTTGCCTATAGTTCTAATTACTTAATGAGGAAATTGAGACATGATTGTATCATGACTTGCAGCATATGGTTGATCTAATTTTGTGTGTGTTAACCTGTGACATAACTACAGTGTTTACCCTGCACAAACAAAAAAGATATACTACTACACTTTGGGTGCACTGAAAATAATATTAGCATGACCATATGTCACCCTTGTCAAGTGTGACCAGCTGTAACAAGTGGCGGAATAGACCAAAATGAATGAGTAAATAAAATATAGAATTAGCTGCCTAACATTAAGATAACACTTCTCCTTTTGAGTAATTGCACATCTGCCTTTAACAAGATAGGGGTAATGCCTTCTTTACAATTTACTCTACAGAGAAAGTCTTTTACTTCATCGCGCAGTAAATCAATAGCTACATCAAAAAAGTTCTGTTTGTATGCAACATGATGTGCCCTGTCATGTAGCACCCCCACCAAATGCATAGGCTGTGTTGTCGACATCATGATCACCTCACTTACCAAAACTGCCTGCTGAGCTATCTACTGTGGATGGGCTTCCAGATAGATAAGAAAAACTTAATTTTATCATTTTTTTTTTCAGAATACCAGAATAATGAGTTTCCTGGATCCCCTTGCCTGTCAGCACCATATCTTAACGCATATCTGTAATTTAACATAGGGAGGCAGTAGAGCACCAGAATATTGCACAACCTGTCAGCTCTGTACTGAGTGCATTTCGTGAGGTGCTGCATCCCATGCCTGTCTCAACTTCCCAGACATGCCACACAAATAGAGATGTCACCAGTGTTGATGATGCATGTCAGATATTGCACATGGCTTGCACATGTCTTGACACAGTGGGCTCTCATTCCAATTTAGTGATATGCAAAATCACATAAACTGTAAATATCAAGACATTTATATCAAGAACTAAATTAACTGCCCAAATCAGAAAGCCTTCATTACACAGCCTCCTGCGGCATAATGCACTCAACAAACACTTGAGGATATTGCAGAGGTTCCGCTCAAAGTTATGCATCCTGCTGGCTTGGCTAGCATTTTCCATGGTATCCTACACAGGGTTAGTAGTCAATAAACAACTTTTAACTATATGTCTGTGTAAACAGCAAACTGACTGCAGTTGCTCATTCAAATCAAAGTCCAAGGTGTCACTGCACCATGGACCAAGATGTTACATACATGCTGCATACTGTCGATTCAACTGCAACTAATAGTAGTTCGTAGTATGCTGCTGTGATGGCACTGCATCACAATCCACTTAAAACATGAAGAATCTTTGATATGGGACAATTAGCTACTGTTAGAATCTGATAGTTGTTCTGACATATGCATATGTACACAGGGCTGGTTTACTATCTTCACAATAATAAAACAGATTTCATCATATTTTCTCATGATAATTAAACCCCACATTTATTAATCAGGCTAACTGATGAATAAATACTGTCTTTTATACATAATACACACAAAGGAAATCTGAAACGGGGGCTATGTAGGTGATAAATACCTATATATTAGGCATATTTACATTAACATCTTGTTGAATTCCTCTTCTGTGCCAGCCTCTTCATTTCAGGGTAACACTTGCAACCTATGTCCTCAATTACTTGCTGGATGTATTCTGATCTCTGTCTTCCTCTACAGTTTTTGCCCTCTACAGTTTCCTCCAGTACGATGGAAGTCATTTCCTGATGTCTTAACAGGTATCCTATCATCCTGTCCCTTCTCCTTGTCAGTGTTTTCCTCATATTCCTCTTCTCTCCAATTCCTTACGTTATCAGTCCACCTAATTTTCAACATTCGTTTGTCGCACCACATCTCAAATGCTTCGATTCTCTTCTGTTCTGGTTTTCCCACAGTCCATGTTTCACTTCCATACAATGCCTTGCTCCAAATGTATATTCAGAAATTTCTTCCTCAAATTAAGGCCTACTTTTTTGATATCCTCCTTGCTCCCTCTGCCATTGGTTACTTTGGTGCCTAGGTAGCAGAATACCTTAACTTCATCTACCTCGTGACAATCAATCGTGATGTTAAGTTTCTCGATGTTATCATTTCTGCTACTTCTTATTACTTTCATCTTTCTTCGATTTACTCTCAATGGATATTCTGTACTCTAATGTGCACAGAATATGGACTGAGAGTTCATTCCCTTCAGCAGATCCTGTAATTCTTTCTCATTTTCACTTAGGATAGCAATATCATTAGCAAATCATATCATTGATATCCTTTCACATTTAATTTTAGCACCACTCCTGAACCTTTCTTTTATTTCCATCATTGGTTATTAGATATACAGATTGAGCAGTAGGGATGAAAGACTACACCCCTGTCTTACACCCTTTTTAATCCAAGCACTTCATTCTTGGTTGTCCACTCTTATTATTCCTGTTTGGCTCCTGTACATATTGTACATTATGTGTCTCTGCCTATAGCTTACCCTGTTTTTCCCAGAATTTCAAACATCTCACACCATTTTATATTGCTGGGTGCTTTTTCAGTTCAACAAATCCTATGGGGTGTCTTGATTTTTCTTTAGTCTTGCTTACATTATCAACTGCAACATCTGAATTACTTCTCTGGTGTCTTTACCTTTCCTAAAGCCAAACTAATTGTCATCTAATACATCCTCAATTTACTTTTCCATTCTTCTGTATATTATTCTTGTCACCAACTTGGATGCATGAGCTGTTAAGCTGATTGTGGAATAATTCTCACACTTGTCAGCTCTTGCAGTCTTTGGAATTGTGTGGATGATATTTTTCCGAAAGTCAGGTGGTATGTTGCCAGACTCATACATTCTACACACCAACATGAATAGTCATTTTGTTGCCACTTCCCCAGTGATTTTAAAAACTTGGATGGAATGTTATCTATCCCTTTGCCTTATTTAATCTTAAGTCCTCCAAAGCTCTTTTATATTCTGATTCTAATATTGGATCTCCCATCTCTTCTAAATCGACTCCTGTTTCTTCTTCTGTTACAGCAGTCAGATCTTCCCCCTCGTAGAGATCTTCAATGTACTCTTTCCACCTATCCACTTTCTGCTCTGCATTTAACAGTGGAATTCCCATTGCACTCTTAATGTTACCATCCTTACTTTTAATTTCACCGAAGGTTGTTTTGACTCTCCTATATGCTGAGCCAGTCCTTCAGACAATCACCTATTTTTTTATTTCTTCACAATTTTCACATAGCCATTTCATCTTAGCTTCTCTGCACTTCCTATTTATTTCATTCCTCAGTGACTTGTATTTCTGTATTCCTGAATTTCCCTGAACAATTTTGTACTTCCTTCTTTCAAGATCAATGGAACTACTTCCTCTGTTACCCATGGTTTATTTGAAGTTATCTTCTTTGCACCCATGGTTTTCTTTCCAACATCTGTGATTGCCCTTTTTAGAGATGTCCTCACGAACTGTATTGGCCACTGAACTATTACTTATTGCTATTTCAATAGCCTTCAAGAGCTCCAAGTTGTAACGGAACTGAAATGATGGTGGGCTGACAGTAATTTGGAGCCCGCGCGTCGGAAACGGGCGCGCTTGTGTGAGACTGCCAGGGAGTGCACCCTGATGCCATCTATTGGCGAAACTGGGAATTAGCACTGCCTGTCAGACAATGCACTAAGCGCTCGGAGTCAAATGTATTCTTTTTCTTGGTAATTATAAGTTATTACTGTATAATTTAATGTTGTAAAGCGCTAGTAGTAAATTATTATGACTGGTATGGACTCCAGGGTAGTAAACATAAATATTCTTAAATACTAAATGATTTCGGTAAAAAGGTGGTAGGGGAACGCCCCCACTCTTGGTGATACGAGCGTAGCTAGGGGTAGCTGGAGACACAGGGACTGAACAATGGAATGGCCTGGGGAGTGTTGACGTGATCGGACGTGCGTAACTGTGCTCATGCAAAAGTGATTGTGCAACAGCGAAGAGGCGAATATCGTCGCCGTTTTTGGAGTAAAATGCGATGAGTGGTTGTTGAAGCCGCCTTTATGCCACTGGGGCTGATTGTAAGAGTTCCTGCGCCCAGATTTTATGGCGGACATGCAGTAGCTTATACGAGTGCTACAGCTCATAGTTCCAGCCGCCATTAAGGGCATGAGGCGTGAAGAGCTGCGTTAGCCACATGGATCTCACCACCAGCACCGACACGTCTACCCAAGGCAAGACTGCTTGCAATTGTTAAGTCGAACTTTGTATACATGTAAAAGGAGAATACCAGTTTTCTTTTATGCAAGTGCAGAGGACAGAATATAGTAATGAGTAAAATTACGACGCATGTTGTTCATTGTAAAGTGTAGTAACCTCAAACATAGTATAGTGAAATCAGACTGAGGCCACCATCGCCTCTTTCATTTTCAATTCTTTTGGTTGTAGAATACTTTAGCGTATAAGAATGTTGAAAAGAGCAATGGTCACACCAGAATGAGTCGCCTATTTACAGTTACTTAAACTTTTCTGAGCAACCTTTCAAGTAAAGTCACTTAACTAATTCTGTATCAATGGTCCAAAGAGTAATATCCAAAATCATTAAATAAGTTGAAGGATAGAATTTTGTTAACCGAAGTTGCATAAACTGTCTTGGTAGTAATTACCAAGCCAACTCACAGAAATTGAGAGAGTATTTGCTTTGTAGAATCATCTAGAATGATCAGAAATAGTAATATTCAGAATTAAGTTTAAATTCAACTCAAGCCATTTCACTTTGAAACGAGCCAAAAATTGATTTATTCTTTTGCTCCTTCAGAGCTGGCGACCGTAGTTATAAGTATTTTCAGGAGGATTTGACGGTAAGTCTGCTGCTCTCGTCGTGCTGATAGGATTATCCACTGCTGCTAGCAGTGGTGATTGGATACATAAGCTCACTACCAAGTTAAGTGGGTCAGGTAGGCAGTGTTACCGTGTGAACTGTAGGGCACTGTAGGCCGTGGATCGAACCCGTTCAATCATCACAGCTCTTAGGGAAATAGTCCGGTTAGGAGTGTACTAATCATTAGGTAAATACTGGCGAGTAACGGTCAAAAAATGTATACGCAAGTGAATTTAGCAAGGTCCACGTAGCACCTAGTTAATGTGGTGCAATGGCGAGGGTAGGAGTGGAGTAAAAGTGAGCTGAGCTTGTGGCAGCTGTGCTGGATTCAAATATTAACTACGTGAATTCACTACTGCCTCTTACCATTGGGACTGAGCTATTTACAGTTAAAATACGTAGCAGTAAGCGCAAAGGCGTGACAGCTACAAGTCCGTATTGGTTTTATACATACGGAATTGGGAAGTGGGTCATTCCGTCAGTGGAGGGGGTTAAAACAACCGAGTCATTTACTGATGGAAAGATTCAGCGGTTCGGTCGCAAAGTGTATCTCCTTAGTACTTCTGTATCCCACTTCTTTGCACATTGACTTTTCCTGACTGATCTCTTAAACTTCAGTCTAATCTTCATCACTACTACATTGTGATCTGCTCCTGGATACACCTTACAATCCAGTATCTGATTTTGAAATCCCTGCCTGACCATGATGTAATCTATCTGAAATTTTCCCACATCACCCAGCCTTTTTCAAGTATATCTCCTCCTCTTGTGTTTCTTGAACCGAGTATTCATTATCATTAGCTGAAATTTATTACAGAACTCAGTTAGTCTTTCTCCTCTCTAATTCCTTGTTCCAAGCCCATATTCTGCTGTAACCATATCTTCTGCTCCTTGCCCTACAACTGCATTTCAATCCCCCATGATTATAAGATTTTCATCTCCCTTTACGTACTGTATTACCCTTTCAATATCTTATACTTTCTCTCTTTCTTCATCTTCAGCTTGCGACTCCTGCATGTATACCTGAACTACCATTGTGAGTGTTAGCATGCTGTTGATTCTGATAGGAACAATCCTATCACTGCACTGTTCACAGTAACACACTCTCTGCCCTAATTTCCTATTGATAAAAAATCCTACTCCTGTTATACCGTTTTCTGCTGCTGTTGATATTACCCTATACTCATCTGACCAGAAATCCTAGTCTTCTTTCAATGTCAGTCCACTGACCTCTACTGTATCTAGATTGAGCCTTTTCATTTCTGTTTTCATATTTGCTAGCTTCACTGCCATGTTCAAGCTTCTGACATTCCATGCTCGACTCGTAGAAAGTTATCCTTTCATTGGTTATTTGATGTTTTTCTCATGGTAACCTCCGCCTTGGCAGTCCCTTTTGGAGATCTGAATGGGGAACTATTCCAGAAGCTTTTGCCAACAGAGAGATGATCATTACACTTACCGGCCACATGTCCTGTGGATGCACATTGTATGTCATTAATGCAGTGGCTTCAATTGCCTTCTGCATTCTCATGTCATTGATCATTGCTGATTCTTCTGCCTTTAGGGCCAGTTTTCCACCCCAAGGACAAGAGAGTGCCCTGAACATTGCTCTGCTCCTCTACCCTCTTTGACAAGACCGTTGGCAGAATGACGGTGACTTTTTATGCCGGAAGCCTTCAGTTGCCAATGCTGATTACTAATCAAAATTTAAGGAGTGGTGAGTTTCGAACCTGGGACCAAGGACCTCTTGATTACTTATCAAAGATGCTACCCCTAGGCCACAGGTGATCCCTTAATATGTAATGTGTTGAGTGTGCTCAACACTCTGACACCTTAAGGTATCTATCTTTGTCAGCAAGACAGTCATGTTTCTGGACATGTATAGTTATTCTTTGTACTTCTCCTACTAGATTTTATCCCTTTCTCTAACACTAGCAAAGAAAACTGGTGGGAAGGTGGTGCTGTTTCCAGCAATAGTAACTGTAAATAATAAATGTGTTTCTCAGTATCATCATATTACCTGGTTTTTACTCAATAGCAAGTATCTGACCCCAGTAAAATAGATGTAGACTCAATTTCCATGTAAGCAAACATAAAGTTCTGCACAAAAATTCCACAATCAATAGATGGCCATCAGCTCACTCCAACCATTAAAAATTCTCTGTGAAAAAAAGGACAGTCTTTCTACAGCACATAAATCCCTTACTCAATTGGAAATGTAACTTGCTTACAATGAATAGACTGTCATCCACCACAACAGCACAGAATTCCATCAAGGGATTGTCTACAATAACAATTGTCTGTATCGATGTTTTGGTAGTTTGTGTAATTGATTGCCGTGTTAAAATGATTAAATCTGTAGGCATGGCAAATGAATGAATGCCTATCAGTTTACACCAAAAATAGAATCTTATAGCTGATAACAGAAAGGATCATGTGTTTGAACACATCAAACAGTGTTTACAATGTGCTCGACTCTGTGCAGATCATTTTACATATGTCAGACTAACTATCAGACAGAAATGCTGGCTAATTCTCCACACATGTTGCAGTTTCATTGTTTTTTTATGTGAATTGTTGTGCAGCACCATCACAACAGCATACTGTGAACTACTATTCTCCACTTGCATTAGGCAGTTGATTGGCATGTTCATGTGACGTCTTGAGCTGTAACACCATGGACTTTGATTCGAGCAAATAACCGCTGTCAACTCGTTGTTTATACAAGCATACAGTTAAAAAATGTCTGCTGTTTATAGACTACTAATCCAGTGTTGAGTGCCACAGGAAATGCTAGCCAAGCTGGCAGGTTACGTAACAACAAATGGAACCTACGCAATGTCCCCAAGTGTTCTGTGAGGCATTATGTTTCAGGAGACAACATATCAAAGGCTTTCTGATTCAGGCAATGGATTTGGTTCTCAAATAAATGCTCTAATGTAGTTTATGTGAATCAAGACACATGCTGGCCCTGTGCAGTATCTGTCATGCATCATCAAGGCTAGTGACATCTTTGTGTGCACGTAGCATGGCTGATGATTTGATACAGGTGGGGGACACAGCAGCTCATGAAATGCACTCAATATAGAGCTGATCAGCTGTATGGTATTCTAGTGCTGTATAATCTCACTATGTTAATTTATAGATATGCACTAAGATATGGTGCTGACATCTGCTTGAGTGCAGGATGCTTTTTTTCTAGTATTCTGGGAAAAAATTAGTAATAAAATGACATTTTCTTGCCCATCTGGAAGGCCATCTACAATGGATACCTCTTCTGGCAATATTGGCAGGAAAGGTGATTGTGACATTGACAACACATTTCCTACGTGTCTGATGGGAGTGTCACATAATAGGGCAAGTATCATTGTAGATACACAGAACATTTTTTTGCTTTGGGTATCACTTTACTGTGTGAGAATGTAAAAGATGGCTCGTGGTCATGCTTTTTAGTGCTTACAGGCAATGAATTGATTCCTTGTAGAGCACATTATAGTGGAGGCAGTGCCTCTAACCACATTACAGACAGCCAACCAATCACTCATAAGGAGAAGTGTAATCTTAATGTCAGGAAGCTAATTTTACCAATTTTTTTACATTTACATTTTTGTTGTATTCCACCACTTTTTATGGCTGGTCACTCTTGGCGAAGGTGACCTGCTAACATCATTTCCAGGACACTCACAGAGCAGAACTACAATATCTTCTTTGTATGCACTGCAGATATAAATTGACAGTAAAAAAAAAAAAAAAAAAATAATAGATCAACTTTATGTGCAAGAGATGATACCACAGTATCTTGATTAGTAGAAGATCAGTGAGCATACAAGCGAAAAATGCATCAACATCAGCATTAGTATTCCTGGAATCAATGACATCAGCATCAGTTCTTTTCTTGGAATTGCTGACACCAGCATCCAGTGCTGGGTTAATGACATTATTCCCAGAATTAACCCCCCCCCCCTCCCCTTTCCCCCTGTAGTCAATGGCGTTATGTGTTTTGCAAAAAAGCAGAGTGGCCAATGGTGTGCAAGTTCAGCTGCACATCCTTCAAGCAAGTTTAATTTTTATAGCTCAGTTGAGTGAGGGCCGCCCTCATTGACTGTTCAGTATGAAGTGCAACCAGCTGGGAAGAAGCAGCTTGTTAGTAAGTATTTATCAATTTTGTTTTGTTTGTTATAACAATATGGTTATTTTTGCACACATGTCACAGCATTTTAGCATTATACTGCTTCTACACATGACTTCACACACTATCTGTGATCAAATTAACAGTGTTTATACTTAGGTTTTTTGTTATTGTTCCACACAATGACACACAGAAGCTCCTACCTGAACCATAGCAGCAGCAGCAGCAGCAACATTCAGTGTCATTTTTTTGCTCTCATGAAGGGGCTCCCACTGCTTTGAAGCAACATGCTCTCCATTATATCTCAGTCCTTTGACATTCATTCTAAGAAATTTTATTTTTTTGCCCAAAAGTATTTGAACAGCCTGACAGGATCACACTGGTGTAGTGCCAGCCTCATGTCAGTGCTGTTTTGACATTATGTTGGTATCACGGTGGCCTCAGAGATGTGACACACACCTGCATAGTGTCACATCAGTGCCCATAAGTAATTTAGTGCTCTGAAAAAGTTTTAGCCACTTGAGCATGCACTTGCTACTAAGATAACTCATTAAGTGACTAAGATAATAACATTATTCAATATCATGAGAGGGAAAGTTGCTACTCACCATATAGCAGAGATCCTGAGTCACAGATAGGCACAACAAAAAGACTCTCACAATTAAATCTGCAACTCAGGATCTCCACTATATGGTCAGTACCAACTTTCGTTCTCATAGTATTGTTACATTCTATCCTGGATTTTCCGTTGTTTGATAATAACATTATTCATTATACCAAAAGTTATATATTTACGCCTATCGATAAATTTTTCAAGCAGTCATGTGGGAACTTTCAAACAGTGAACATGTCAAGACACATAGCAGCAAGACAGTCATTGTGTAAGTATTAATATTGATGATGAATAAAAAATGCTGACCATGATACAGACATAATATTCTTAAATAATTTTTTTTTCCTTACTAACAATGCCCTGCCATCACAGCAGCAGGAGCAGCTGCTGTCTGATATGAAAATAGTATTATATAACCTCGTTTGTTGTTGTTGTGGTCTTCAGTCCTGAGACTGGTTTGATGCAGCTCTCCATGCTACTCTATCCTGTGCAAGCTTCTTCATCTCCCAGTATCTACTGCAACCTACATCCTTCTGAATCTGCTTAGTGTATTCATCTCTTGGTCTCCCTCTACGATTTTTACCCTCCACACTGCCCTCCAATGCTAAATTTGTGATCCCTTGATGCCTCAAAACATGTCCTACCAACCGATCCCTTCTTCTAGTCAAGTTGTGCCACAAACTTCTCTTCTCCCCAATCCTATTCAATACCTCCTCATTAGTTACGTGATCTACCCACCTTATCTTCAGCATTCTTCTGTAGCACCACATTTCGAAAGCTTCTATTCTCTTCTTGTCCAAACTAGTTATCGTCCATGTTTCACTTCCATACATGGCTACACTCCATACAAATACTTTCAGAAACGACTTCCTGACACTTAAATCTATACTCGATGTTAACAAATTCCTCTTCTTGAGAAACGCTTTCCTTGCCATTGCCAGTCTACATTTTATATCCTCTCTACTTCGACCATCATCGGTTATTTTACTCCCTAAATAGCAAAACTCCTTTACTACTTTAAGTGTCTCATTTCCTAATCTAATTCCCTCAGCATCACCCGACTTAATTTGACTACATTCCATTATCCTCGTTTTGCTTTTGTTGATGTTCATCTTATATCCTCCTTTCAAGACACTGTCCATTCCGTTCAACTGCTCTTCCAAGTCCTTTGCTGTCTCTGACAGAATTACAATGTCATCGGCGAACCTCAAAGTTTTTACTTCTTACTTTAATACCTACTCCGAATTTTTCTTTTGTTTCCTTTACTGCTTGCTCAATATACAGATTGAATAACATCGGGGAGAGGCTACAACCCTGTCTTACTCCTTTCCCAACCACTGCTTCCCTTTCATGCCCCTCGACTCTTATAACTGCCATCTGGTTTCTGTACAAACTGTAAATAGCCTTTCGTTCCCTGTATTTTACCCCTGCCACCTTCAGAATTTGAAAGAGAGTATTCCAGTTAACATTGTCAAAAGCTTTCTCTAAGTCTACAAATGCTAGAAACGTAGGTTTGCCTTTTCTTAATCTTTCTTCTAAGATAAGTCGTAAGGTCAGTATTGCCTCACGTGTTCCAACATTTCTACGGAATCCAAACTGATCTTCCCCGAGGTCAGCTTCTACCAGTTTTCCCATTCGTCTGTAAAGAATTCGCGTTAGTATTTTGCAGCTGTGACTTATTAAACTGATAGTTCGGTAATTTTCACATCTGTCAACACCTGCTTTCTTTGGGATTGGAATTATTATATTCTTCTTGAAGTCTGAGGGTATTTCGCCTGTCTCATACATCGTGCTCACCAGATGGTAGAGTTTTGTCATGACTGGCTCTCCCGAGGCCATCAGTAGTTCAAATGGAATGTTGTCTACTCCCGGGGCCTTGTTTCGACTCAGGTCTTTCAGTGCTCTGTCAAACTCTTCACGCAGTATCTTATCTCCCATTTCGTCTTCATCTACATCCTCTTCCATTTCCATAATATTGTCCTCAAGTACATTGCCCTTGTATAAACCCTCTATATACTCCTTCCACCTTTCTGCCTTCCCTTCTTTGCTTAGAACTGGGTTGCCATCTGAGCTCTTGATATTCATACAAGTGGTTCTCTTATCTCCAAAGGTCTCTTTAATTTTCCTGTAGGCAGTATCTATCTTACCCCTGGTGAGACAAGCCTCTACATCCTTACATTTGTCCTCTAGCCATCCCTGCTTAGCCATTTTGCACTTCCTGTCGATATCATTTTTGAGACGTCTGTATTCCTTTTTGCCTGCTTCATTTACTGCATTTTTGTATTTTCTCCTTTCATCAATTAAATTCAATATTTCTTCTGTTACCCAAGGATTTCTATTAGCCCTCGTCTTTTTACCTACTTGATCCTCTGCTGCCTTCACTACTTCATCCCTCAGAGCTACCCATTCTTCTTCTACTGTATTTCTTTCCCCCATTCCTGTCAATTGTTCCCTTATGCTCTCCCTGAAACTCTGTACAACCTCTGGTTCTTTCAGTTTATCCAGGTCCCATCTCCTTAAATTGCCACCTTTTTGCAGTTTCTTTAGTTTTAATCTACAGCTCATAACCAATAGATTGTGGTCGGAGTCCACATCTGCCCCAGGAAATGTCTTACAATTTAAAACCTGGTTCCTAAATCTCTGTCTTACCATTATATAATCTATCTGATACCTACTAGTATCTCCAGGATTCTTCCAGGTATACAACCTTCTTTTATGATTCTTGAACCAAGTGTTGGCTATGATTAAGTTATGCTCTGTGCAAAATTCTACAAGGCGGCTTCCTCTTTCATTCCTTCCCCCCAATCCATATTCACCTACTATGTTTCCTTCTCTCCCTTTTCCTACTGACGAATCCAGTCACCCATGACTATTAAATTTTCGTCTCCTTTCACTACCTGAATAATTTCTTTTATCTCGTCATACATTTCATCTATTTCTTCATCATCTGCAGAGGTAGTTGGCATATAAACTTGTACTACTGTAGTAGGCATGGGCTTTGTGTCTATCTTGGCCACAATAATGCGTTCACTATGCTGTTTGTAGTAGCTAACCCGCACTCCTATTTTTTTATTCATTATTAAACCTACTCCTGCATTACCCCTATTTGATTTTGTATTTATAACCCTGTAATCACCCGACCAAAAGTCTTGTTCCTCCTGCCACCGAACTTCACTAATTCCCACTATATCTAACTTTAACCTATCCATTTCCCTTTTTAAATTTTCTAACCTAACTGCCTGATTAAGGGATCTGACATTCCACGCTCCGATCTGTAGAACGCCAGTTTTCTTTCTCCTGATAACGACGTCCTCCTGAGTAGTCCCTGCCCGGAGATCCGAATGGGGGACTATTTTACCTCCGGAATATTTTACCCAAGAGGACGCCATCATCATTTAATCATACAGTAGAGCTGCATGTCCTCGGGAAAAATTACGGCTGTAGTTTCCCCTTGCTTTCAGCCGTTCGCAGTACCAGCACAGCAGTTTTGGTTAATGTTACAAGGCCAGATCAGTCAATCATCCAGACTGTTGCCCCTGCAACTACTGAAAAGGCTGCTGCCCCTCTTCAGGAACCACATGTTTGTCTGGCCTCTCAACAGATACCCCTCCGTTGTGGTTGCACCTACGGTACGGCCATCTGTATCGCTGAGGCACGCAAGCCTCCCCACCAGCGGCAAGGTCCATGGTTCATGGGGGGATAACCTCGTGTATATTTTAAACAAATATGGTACTAAATGAGTCTGTGTGGGTTTGAAGTTGGAACACGAATTCTATATACTGGAGCTATTTTGGAAACCCACGATTTAGTGATGTTGAAGTAACATTATCACCGTATGAGTGTAATCAGCTGTGCGATTGCTTCATCTCAGTGATATTGAGTGTACTTACAATCTCTAAAGGGGACTTACCACATACAGTTAAAATATTTGAAGGATTATATGTTTAAAAATCTAATGCTTACTAGCTATCCAGTGCAGCATGATATAGTGTGTCAGCTAAATTGGAAGCCATATGTCAACTGGTTCTTTGAGAAGCTGCGGACCAGTCTGCTGGATATGACATGCAAAACTTGTTGACCATCAGAAGAAACCATCACTCAACTCTACAATTCATGTTGTGCATTGATGGCAATGGAAATGAATGAAACGTGCGCTGGATATAGGCACAGAACTATACTCTTGCTTAATTATTTTCATATAACCTGCTATATGAAAGAATTTATAAGAATAAAAAAGTGTAAGATTTACATGTGCATTATTTATTTCTCTATGAAACCCCTGTATACCGAGATAAATGACAGTTGCCAACATGACCGAGTGAACTAAACAGCCTCATCACAAGACTGTTGTGGTAAGTGACTGGTCCTGCAACGGTACTAGAAACGGGGAGGAGGAGGAGAAGAAGAAGAAGAAGAAGAAGAAGAAGAAGAAGCAAAAAAATAAGAAGAGGAGGAGGAGGGGAGGAGGAGGAAGAGGAATGGTACCCTACTTCCCTATTATATAGGAGATTTGATTCTCATGCCTTCTGATTATTTTCAAAATACTAATTCAACCTAAATATAACTATTACAGTAATTTTTGTGTGCCATTCAGCAAAAGCAATGATATTCCACCACCTGAGAAAGTGGAACCAAACAGTATTCACATTTGACAATGAAGTTGTGGAAAAGCTGGATATGATACACAAATAATTTGGTTTCAACTGTCATATGAAAGGCAATGTGTTTTATTTGATTCAGAGATACTCAAGGATACCAAACCAGTTGGTGAGGGATAATGCAAACTTTATTATTTTCAAACACAACAATATTAATTTAAAAGTTATTTACCAAGTACATGTAGGGAGCGACATTATGTTCAATGAGTTTTTCAGCATATCTGCTAATTGCTAGAATCACACACATTATGACTTTATGGTGATTGATAAAATGAAGAAATTAAATAATTGAATGTGATGGAACTTCCAGGAGTTTGTGCACAAAGGGTAGTGCAGTAACAGGCAACTGTGTCCGTATGCTGTGGGCTATAGAAAATTTGCACATCTGACATTCAGTTGTTATGGCATATGATGATTAACACACTGGATTTGCATTTGGGAGGATGGTGCTTAAAAATCCATGTCTTTTACAGTGTTGTTTAGAGAGATTAATATGTTCCACACGACTTAAGGCTTATGTTAAACCATGGAAGGTGGTATAGATGACACGTAAACTGTTCAACGGACATGAAAAGTTTTATAAATAGGTCTCCACGCTTACTGTGCAGTTTACTCACTGGGAAAAATGGCATGATGCAATCCATTCTACTGTCTAATCTTTCATTCGATGTACAATGTGAGCTTTTCGTCTGAAAAGAAAATGCACTGTACTTGCGGCAGCAGCCCTTCACACCACTTTCTGACTGTGTGTTGCTTTCTTCAAGATATCTCATAATGTTCAAACAGGGTGTGTGTTCCAGATTATTACTGCAAATTTGGTTCAGTGATATTTTCGTCTGTACTCAACAAGTCTCCAGTCTTTAAGCATAGATCTTCTGTTGGGTGAATGGTTGTATATGATTATTAAATCTGAATGTACTTCATCAGTGAACCTAGAAAGAAACCTAAGTCATGTGCAGTCTGGACTGAAAAACTTGCTGCAACCAATGTCAGTTTGCAATTTATATGGATGTGTGTAGGGAATCACATGAAATTCATGCAGGTTACACTGCTGCAAATTGTAGCTAGGAGCACACTGACATTGGTTTGCACATGCCAGTTGATGCAGATTTCATCCTGACAAGCTCGGGCTTGGATGTAAATGTATGTGTATTGAGGCAGCTCAAAGTGAGCTGCCTAATCCACATGGGTTTTGAACATATAGTCTAACATATGTGATCGCTAACACATATTCACAGCTCCTGAATATTTAATATAAATGTGTTACACTCTCGATATCTGTTCATAGATACAAAAGGTGTTAATTATACTAATACTGACTACCAATTTTTAAATACACTCAGACATATAATTTGCCTACAGGACTAACATTTCTTGTAGAATTCGCATGCCCATAATGTCAAAGTGCCATGTGCCCGGCGTTCACCTAAAGGGATTAGCAATGTCACTGAAACATCATGGATTTGCATATGTAAAAGGCATTGCCTCTCTGGACTGCCTCAATAATAACAATGATGACAGATGGCAGGACAAGTGTTATTGGAGGTCCTCCATGCCAGGGACCTGTTTCCTCTGTCATGTCAGGTGTGCAGAAGTTGATTGTCAAGAATTCCTCAGCACCACAGCTATATAGGGCAGCATAGTCCAACACACTGGCAGTTACCTCCCGTAGTGTCCCTTTTGCAATATTCACCCTTATCAAGGTGAAACATAAATAAAACTGTCAGTATGTGACTCAAAACGAATTGCAAACATTGATTTAACTGTAAAAATATACAATATATATATCGATAAATGCAGAAAAGACATTATTTTTATTGTATGAGATTATAATGTGATTATCTTTGTTAGAGTATAAAATACAATGCAATGCTCATTCTTCTGTCTAGTCTGTTTTGTTCTGTTCGTTCTGGTGTTAGCTGGAATAAGGTACGCAAGCTATTGTCGTGCGCTAGCATTTGTTTCTGTCGTAACGTAATTGCAAATATTTAATGGTGTAAACTGTGTCCTAGCAAGAATATATTAGTATAAAGTGATCTCCGTGTGTTATTTCAAGAACCTACGCCACATTTATCTTATGAAAAGAATATTTAATGAAAATTATTTAGCATGTTTCCAGCTGCTGCGGAGCGAGTAACAGTAATCTCTGACTGTTAACAATTAGCCGCCATTACGTGGTACATTTAAAAATACTCGTATTTTTTCACAGCACAATATCTGATAGCCAGAGTGGAAGAAATTATGTAAAAATATTCTGTGAGATTAATTGAAGTAATCCAGTGAAATAATTTTATTAAAACTTGTCTATTTTCTGTGATAGTAATAATTTCAGAGCTGAGTACTACTACACTATTGCATTTACAGTAATTTGTAGGGAGCCTGGTGCTCGATAAAACCAGATATAATACGTAATTGGCAACCTACGAAATTCATTATTTTGCTTATTATATCTCTTTTGTATTTTCAAACAAATTTACTAGGAGAGTGTTTCCGCTAACTAAATAAACAACATAACATTATATTTCTTTTAAGAGATATAATACTCCTCTGGGCCAATTCAGGCACCGTCTCTTAGCAGCCCATCTGTAAGAGTCCATTCAGAAGCCACTGATGCAGGACCTATGACTTTTCAATGATATCCCGAGATGTACCTGTCGGCCAGCTACGCTGAACTCTCAACCTCCATCGTTGGATTACCAGTGGTTTAGTCTTTACATCCCACAACAATTATTCACTGTGTGTTCCAGGCATATGCTTGTTAGTGTCTGAGAAGTTGTATTATATTTTTATTGAGAAGAGTTTTTCCTTTGTTATTAAATCTCTCTATTGTGGTCATAATAAACCCTTGTTCTTGTTTACTTGAGTCATATTCATTTTTATCAAGCATCTCCCTGTAGGAGATGTAGCACAAAGTGTCTTACGTTAACATTTACCACCATTTTTCAGAATATGCTGTGACACAAGAAAAACCACAAGTTAATTTGTTACATGGGGGTGTTATTATGAGGGGCATTTAATAAGTAATGCAACACACTTTTTTAAAATCTCTCTACTGTGGTCACAATAAACCTTGGTTCACTTGTGTCTTATTCCTCCTTATCAAGCATCTGCATGTGGGAGATATAGCAGGAAGTGTCTTACATTAACATTTACCACCAATTTCCAGAATATGCTGTGAAAAAAAACAATAAACCATAAATTAATTTGTTACATGAGGGGCAGATGGGTTTTGCTCATGATTCCAGTACTCCATATTATTCCCCACTCTTTTGGTTGCAAAACCCTATTTTTCAACATAATCTCTGTTCAATGCAATGGCCATACGCCAACTTACTGGGAGGGTCCGTATGCCCACATTGTACCACTCTACTGGTCAACATCGGAGCAAACATTTTTCTGCATCAATAACCTCACCACCATGTATGTACTGCTTCCCGCACAGTGCACATTTCATTCGGCCAAATAGATGGAAGTCAGAAGGTGCGAGACCTGGGCTGTTGAGGAAGCACAGTGCAATTAAGTTTTGTGAGCTCCTCTCTGGTTTGTGACTAGTGTGACGCCTTGCATCATCATGGAGAAGGAGGTTTTCATATGCATTTTTGTGGTGACAAGCCGGCTGGAGTGGCTGAGCGGTTCTAGGCGCTACAGTCTGGAACCACGCGTCCGCTACGGTCGCAGGTTCGAATCCTGCCTCGGGCATGGATGTGTGTGATGTCCTTAGGTTAGTTAGGTTTAAGTAGTTCTAAGTTCTAGGGGACTGATGACCTCAGAAGTTAAGTCCCATAGTGCTCAGAGCCACTTGGATCATTTGTGGTGACAAACACATTGAAGTAGTTTCTTCAATTTCTGGAGGATAGCACACATTTTAGAGTTGATCATTGCACCATTAAGGAGGACTCAAACAGAATAACATCATCATAGTTCCAGAAGACTGTCAGCATTACTTTACCAGCTGAATGTGCAGCTTTGAACTTTTTCATTGGAGCAGAGATAGTGTAGTGCCACTCCATGGATTGCAGTTTTTTTCCAGTTCTAAGGTATGAACCCATGTTTCATCACCTGTGATGATGTTTGACACAAAATCGACATGATCAACCCCATAATGTGCAAGCAATTCTCCACAGATAGTCTGTTGTCGCTCTTCACGGTCTTCTGCTAGGTGGCGAGGAACCCAGCGGGCACACTCTTGAATGCCCCAACTCATGGGTGGTGGCTGACTATGTCAGCACTACCAACAGAGATGTCCAGTTGTGCAGTGAAGTGTTTGATTGTTTTCACCAGTCACCTCAGAGGAGTGTGTCTGCACATTCCAACACTGCAGGAGTCACAGCTGTGTGTAGCCGGCCAGCACACGGAGATCAGATACGTTTGCGCGACCTTGTTGTGATGGTGACAAATGCCTCACAAAATGACTCACCGTGCTTTTGTTCAGCCAGGTCTCCGTAGAATTCTGCAAGTGCCTATGGATATCTGCGATGCTCTGGTTTCCCACCAAAAGAAATTAAATGACAGCTCTCTGCTTTGAATGCACCTCTGTTACAGATGCCATTTTTAAGGCTACGTATAGTGCTGCCATTTTTTGGAACTTCACGATACTGTAGAGGGTGAAGCGGGAATATTCTACAATGTGCCACAACAAATTCTACATTTTTTTTTTGGCGAAAATTAGCCAAGGAAAAAGTGTGTTGCATTACTTATTGAATGCTCTTCCTGTTTTTAAAAGACACTAATCCTTTCCCTTTGAATGTTACTGTAGGGAAGAGACAGATAAGAACATTTTTTCCTTGTAGAAAATTTTTCTTTGTTTTTGTGTGTGTGTGTGTGGGGGGGGGGGGATATTGTCCAAATAATTCTGTTCTATATACCTGTAATTCAGGTATACCATATCCAGGCCTAGGCATTCCTTGAGTAAATTCAGCTGCCACAGGTTTTATGCTTACAGGGTTTTCAAATGCATATCTTAGTGTTAGATGTACATAGTCATTTCTATACTGTTCAAATTGATTTATATTTGCATTGTGCATGCACAAATAGTCAATAAAATCAGCCTGATGAAACCAGTAGGGAATAGTACAGGTTGTTTAAATTCTCCACACTCAGCAAATGTTTAATGTATATGGCTGCACCTTCAGATTTCAATGCAAGCACTGCAGCTCCGTATGTGTCAAAATTGATGCCTCACTCTTTAACATGCTATTGTTAATTGGACTATGCTATTGGTTGTATTCCATCATCATCTTTCTCTCTATGAACTTTGTCATACTACATAGATAGTCCCACTTACAACATGAATACTGTACTCTAGTACCAAGACACTGAACATTCTCCATCTCGGTCACCACATCAAAGACACTGTGAAATGCTAGGCCTACACTGATACACTTACATCCACTTGCAGTCAGATTCTTTGTATTGGCGAACAGCAGTATTTTGCCAGCACTTAGCTGACAGGGAACCCCTTGAGTGCGAGGTCCCAAGTTCAATCTTTAGTAAGCTTCATTTGAAAGTGTCATGTTAAGAATTATGATGGGAAACATATTAGCTGGCAATGACTCACCATGTGCATCAGGAGGGAGACAGAAAATAAGTGTGCGCAAAGTGCAGAGACCTACCTTCTACAGGATGTGTGTATTGCAAACGAATGTGAAACTGTCTATTGTGGAGCTTATTGTGAAACTGGCTATATCTCAAGGAGCTGCAGAGAGTGCATTCATATGTTTCATAGGCACATAAAAAACAAACATCGAGAGGCTGAATTTGCCCAGTGGTTCCAGTTAGTATACATTGCAATGTTACACGATCTTCAGCAGGGATAGTTAGCTCTAACAAAGTATGATTTTTACATGCAGACCAGAAATCAAGCAAAAGTAAGTTATTTTGGCCAACTATTGGCCAAAAGCAGTGCTCATTCCATAGCTGTAGTCCTCTTACGCCCATTTTCCCACTCTTGCTTGTTGCGATGGAAATATCCCTACTGTCCTTTCAAGATCATGCACATGAGAAAGAATCATAGGGGGCATAGCACCTACAACTTCTCAGAGCACAATAAACAACTTTCAAGCCAATTTACCATCCAGTTTCACAGTCAGCATAATTGTATATGAATGCGTTAAGGCATTGATGTTAGTTGATCTTAATACAACTTTCTTGGTACCCTTGATTTCCAGGTTTCCTTTCATATGCATTTCCTCTTCAATTCTCCATTTGTCAGAGCTGAAAAAAAGTCTTCATTGAATGATGGGATAAGTTTGTTTATCTCATCTCCAAATTTTCAAGTTGATTCCACAGTTTGCTGTGTACTACCAAGTTGACACTTTGTTTAAAATTTTGTTATCTTACACCTTCAAATTCTTTAGCACTGTTTGAAGTTATGCAACCATCTACTGCTTCCCTTGAAATCACTATAATCTATGTCATGTACAATTTGATGTGCATAACATAGTAAGTCACTATCATGCACATCCTGTAAATTGTATCAAGCATCCTTGTTCTTCTTTGAATATCCATAGTTTTTCTTATGCACTGCATGGTCATATTGCTGTGGACTTATTCGAAATCTGTTCAAATTGTTTTTTATTATGCTGCAAATGATCTGCCATGTACATAATTATGTTTAGTATCTGCTAATTGAAGTTCAATTGCCCTTTACTATGTTTCACTGGAGACAGAATTCGTGGCTCCCTGACCAACAAGAATGATGAACTATGTGGTTCAACACTTGTTTCAATATCACTTTCACTTGTTAAGCACGTATCATCATTGTACCCCTCATGTACATTGCCTGCACAGTTAGGCATATAGGACACCACGCATTCACGTGGCTCATGGTGCAGAAATGCTAATCTTTCATCTCCCACATCTTTCTCACTCTACAAAATTTCTAGGATTCCTTTATGACAAAATGTCAACTTCAGTAACTGTTGTTGTAGATATAATGCAGTGTTTGCTTTGTTTATCAGTTTCATTGCTCTTCTTTGTATCAGTACCACTAGCACTGTAGCACTGTTGTGAATTGTCAACTAAGCAATTCAACTACACTCTGTAGCCTCATGCTATGCTCACCATTGGATACCTCCAGTCCTGTCCCCTTTTACCATTAGCAGCCAATATTGCAGTTGCATGGTAGACAATATGTGGGGCATCAAATAAAATATCATTGATTTTTTTGTAACCTGTCACTCAAGGGGTTCCTTGTGAGACTCAAGTTCTGGTAGCTGTTGCTGCTGCAGTGGCTGTGCTACAATATAATCTAACAATACTGTGTTTGAAAGGTTTGGGAGGAAGACGCCCTGTGGACAGTGATTGCTGCTGCTGTGGCTTGCAACAATAACGATAAAACCTAAGTATAAACACATTAAATGATGTGTAAAAACACACATGCAATATTTCTCTGTCATGCATGGAAATAGTATAACATTAACTGCTGCCCTCCCTCCACACTGGGGTGCTGTGACACGTGCATGCAAACTGACGACTTTTGCAAATGATACTCAGATATAAATAAAATAATATAAATAAATTAATAAGAAAAATATTGTTATAAAAAAAGAATTTTCTAGTGCTGTCAGACTACTTTTCACCAGCTGTTTGCTGTTGTTGCTGATGGTGCTTCATACTGGACAATCGACAGACAGCAAATGGCAGCACTTGGGCTGTCAAATTATAAAAATTAAAATTTCTTTTTAGGATTGGGGACTGAGCTTGCATGCCATTGCCAGACACCGCGATGACATCGACGAGTGTCCGATGAAGTGCAAGGCTCAAGAGGGTACCCGGTGCGGGATGAGTATGGCCTTCACAGGGCAGTAATGTGATGATGTCATGGCCTTGATGCAATTATCTGGATGTGATGACACCAGAATTCCAGGAATGCAGATGCTGATGTCAGTGCAAGATAACAAGCACACTTGCCTGAGCACCGGACACTGAAGAATGCTGATGTAAGTGTCATCTATTCCAGAAATGCTGATGCCATCGTCAGCAATTTGATCCAGAACCTGCAATGATACTCTACTGTCAGACTCTCTTTTACCCTAATTTTACCCTCTTGCCATCTCTGTGATGGAGATCAGAAGCACGATGACATCAGTGATAGTCATTGATGCTGCTCTAATGTCCCCCCTCGTCCTAGGACACTTTAACCCTTCTCTAAGAACATTGTGGGCCTGCAACAGTACTGAACATGCACTTTGGTGTGTAGTGTGACTGCAATCTTTACTCTGGTGTTCTTTACAAATGGCCCTGTACAGAGACAGCCATTCACTGATTCCTAGGTTCCCATGTGACAGCTAATCATTTTGATACACCTCATCTGAGTGGCACTACATTGCTGAACTAGCATTTGCTGGCCTCATTTACGGCAGAGCAAAGACTGTGGTCACGCTGTACTCCAAAAGAGTGCAGTCACGTTCAGTGGGTTTCCAGGCCCACGATGTCCTTAAAAAATGGTTGAATTATCCAGTGCTTGTATACTGTGTCAAAGGTTGTCAAGAACATCCCCCTGTTGCTTTTGGTGCTGCACAGTGTCGTTTTCGACTGCGGAATGGGTGGAAATCAACGCCATCAAGGGAAGGAGTAGGTTCATTTACGCCCTTTATGCCATCCCCTGAGGCCTTTTTGTGTCAGTTTTGAGCAGCGTTGTGTCTAAAATGTTTTCCTGGACACCCGTAAGACAACCACGTGATTTAGACACTGGGCGCTGAGGTTCTGACCTCCATCAAAAAGGTTGAAATATGGGTAACAAGGGTGTGTAGCAGCCTTCTCAGTGGGTGACACATCCATGGTGGCGTTGAGCAAACTTTTGTTGACAATGTGACACCATTAACCCTTACACTCACATGAACGTCTGAGTGAGTTTTGCACTTTTTCTCACATGTGCCAATCCTTTTGCACCATTATAGGGGAAGGATTTAGTCACCTTTGTGGCAAAATTCAGTATCGCAATGGTAGACAATTAAGCGGCTTTGAAAAAGTGACACTTTAATTGTGTTGCACATTGCAGAAGTAACTTGCGGCGTGCCGCAGGGAAATGTATTATGACTCTTACTGTCTTGTTGTATACTGAGGACTCGGTGCACAAGCCACAGGGGGTAGCGGCATGGTCTGAGGCGCCTTGCCACAGTTAGTGCGGGTTCCCCCGTCAGAGGTTCAGGTCCACCCTTTTGCATGAATGTGTGTGTGTGTGTGTGTGTGTGTGTGTGTGTGTGTTGTCTTTAGCATAAGTTAGTTTAGATTAGATTAAATAGTGTTTAAGTCTAGGGACCAATGACCTCAGCTGTTTCACCTCATAGGAACTTACCACTTCCACTACCACCACCCAGTGCGCAATATTAACAGTAACCTCACTCTATTTACAGTACAGTCCAGAATCAGCATCCAAATGAGGCAAAATTTCCAGGAGCATTGAGGCGGTCATCCTATGGACGCGCCAGGTTGAAAATACCTCTATGGTAAGACACTATGTCCTGCTGCATGAAGATGTTTGCAACAGCCTGAAGCACATACTTGTCCGACATGAACTGTCGATCCTTTGAGGCCTTTTCGAAGGGACCGAGGTGTAATGATCAACACTATAGAGCGGGTGCTCGAGTGTCTCCCTTCTGAGTTCCATAACTTCTGCATTGCGACATTTGCGGTGTAGGGAAGTGCGTTATCATGAAGCAGCAGCACTCATTGTCGTAGTTTTCCTGGATATTTCCAACAGACGAGCTGCCCCACACACGGTGGCCCTGTTTGACCGTATTTGGTAATAACGTCGCCACAATTCATGATTCCACATTTTCCACACACACGTCGGAAAGATGCAAATGGCACACTAATCCTCTTGCCTACAAGTCAGTGCTTATATCCCGCATCCGAGTTACGCTTCGTTGCGTATATGCTGCAGGAATGCCCCCAAACAGAAACTTTTTGATCGCACCTTTACCATTACTGTCTGAGAAATGCTGCTCAAATATTCAGTCAAATACCGATAAAATTTCAAAGTGGTGCAAAGATTGTCAGCTTGCTTTAAATGGTGCACTTACCCCACAAGCACTAAATATGAGTGAGTCACGCCTGGAATCAGCGAACTCATATAAAGACGTGCAAGTAACAATTTGTATTGCTATGAAAGCGAAGTATTACCAGTGGCGGATTTACATTTAGGCCCACTAGGCACGTCGGCACCTTATGGGGGGCGACATTTTTTGCTCGTTACTCATTTTAACCTTTTATGTTTTAAAAGAACTGCGCTAACAAACGACAAAAATTTTTAATATTGTTAAACAATTTGCTAGTTTAAAGAATCCTTAAGAACGAAATTCGACAATACAAGCTTCGAAATATACATAGTTTACTAGGTGACTGAATGGAAATGTAACATTGAGTTTCTGTCTGGTATCATCTTCCTGATTATTCAAAGCATTTTGAAGTAAGCTCTCAGGACGGCAATCTACAATATAATGTCTGAAACGTTATCATTCCGAGAATGTTGTCGGCTTCTACTTCACCCTACCATATTTTCCCCGTGAAAATATCGGGACCCCTGAAAAGCTGTGATAAACTAAGCAGCAGTTTCTTAAATACTGTAACATATGTGGGCCTCAGTATGTAAAACCCGACTCTACTTAAATTTCTTGTCGAAATTACAGGAAAGTATCAAGTCAACCCTCCATTACTGACCCTCCATTACTGTAATTAATGCAAAAGCTCTGTGGTGTTGAGTATCTGAGCTTTGATTTAATGGCACCCGTTTAACATAACATGTTGATACTGGGAATGTTTTAAACCCATGCTTACACGAAAAGAATAGAAGCAGAATATCTAATATGTGAAATACACTTCGCAACAGTTAAAAAAATTTATTTATTTATTTAGTTATTTTTTTGTCGAAAAAAGAAAAAGAAACCAAATTTCGTTTGTCTCATTTGTTGTGCCCCAGGCTGCACGACATCAAAGTTACCACTTTTTGCAAATTTTATATTATACTTCTTAAGTAAGCTTTTTTTCTTCCAGGAACGGTTATTTTTATTTTGTATTGGAACAAAAGGTGCATTTGCGTGTAGCTATAACAGCAGTGTTCACACATATGACAACACATTACATCAACTGCCAACAAGGCTACTAAAACTTTGTAGCTCGCAGAAACCGCTAAAATGATATTAAGTGGGATAAGAGTTGATCTAGCACACCTCCCTCCAAGAAATTGCAAAAATAATTTGCTTTTTAAATTAGAAAGACAGTGTCAAGAATATTCAGAACATATTTGCGTGCCAGCTAAAACACCAGCGACGCGGGAAACAGAAGCCAAAAATGGGACTGTCCCGTTTTCTTTACGAGGCGAATTCCAGCAGGCAAGTGTGCTTCTACTGTTCACTGACAACTGAGGAACAGGCGACAATTATTCTGCCCTGTCGTTCTTTCATAGCACAGTTATGTCGAGTAACCCGAGTTCAGTTCATCGCTCCGTGTTTAAAGGAAAAATCTTTGTGCCTGTGTGCCGTGTTTAAAGTAAAAAGCTTTGTGCCCATGTGCGGTGTAATACGATTGTAACTGGATACAGCCTTTCTTTCCTTTCTTTTACAATTTTTCTTCTTTTCTTTTGACTGTTGGTTGACAATTTTGTAAGTGCCTTGACATGAATAACAGTGAAACAAGCAAACGTGCAAAATTAAATGGAGTGGCATTTTGGAAATTATTAAAGGAAAGGCGAGAACGAGAAGCCAATGTTCCAAAAACTGTCGACAGAGTAGATAAATTTTTCGCAAAAAATGTTGCTGGTTCGACTTCGAGTTCAAGTAGTACGGATGATATTTCTGTCACTGCAGATGTTGTAAAAGAAATAAATACAAACGAAACAAAAGTTAAAAACGAAGAAAAGCAAATTGTTCCTGATTTCGGGTTTCACGAAAAACTAAGTGTCGAGTCAGATATTACAAAGAGAAATAACCTCTTTACTGATGATCCTGCATGCTGTGTCAATGAATCAACAATCGACATTCTCTTACAACATGGCATTAATCAAAATTGTAACAGTGATTTTTCTAATTCAAGAAGATCAATAGGCGATAAAACCAGATATTTGAACAAAGATGTATTTTACCGTAAACTTTTAGATTAATGATACTGCAGATCGGAAAAATATTTCTAATATTTTATCTCATCATAAGAATTCACTTGAACACAAAAATTCTAAGAAAAAAGTCGCTGGGAAAAAGAGATAATCATTTCGAGTCGAGTCATATGTTGAAACAGAAAAAATGCACTGGCGCTGTGTGTTGAAAAGGGTGTTTTGCAGTAGTAAAGAAACTAACAAGTCGTGGACTTACCCTACGTAGACACGTTGAAAGATTCCATTCATTACATAATGCTCAATTTATGATGTCTCTTGAACTTATGGCCGAGTTTGATCCTTTTCTCGCAGAGCACATTGAACGATATGGAAATCCAGGGCAAGGACATCAAATTATCTTTCTTCAACAATCTGTGATGAAATAATAGAGCTTCTTTCTGAACGAATAAAAAGTATTATCATAAGTGAATTAAAACAGGCCAAATATTTCTCTATAATAGTAGATTCTACTGTGGACATTTCACATATTGATCAATTATCTATCATATTGACATATGTGAAAGAGAATGGTGAACCTGTTGAACATTTTCGTGTGCTTTTACCAGACCCGGGACACAAGTGCGAAAACTTAGCTGAGGCCCGTACTATAAGTCCTGTCTTCAAATTCCATTGATATTACTGACTGTAGAGGCCAGTCATATGACAACGCAAGCAATATGTCAGGACCGGACACTGGTTTGTAAGCACGCATTAAAGAACGAAATCCGAAAGCGCATTGAGTGCCTTGTGCAGCACATCCTTTGAATTTAGTCGGCAGGAGTGCTGCAAGCTGTTGTCGGGAAGCATGTTCATTTTTCAATGTTGTGCAAAACCTTTAAATTTTTTCTCTGCTTCTACACAGCGTTGGGATAAACTTCTTTCTTTCATGAAACCAGTAAGCAAAACGGTAAAAAGCTTATCAAAAACACATTGGTCAGCAAGAGAGGATGCGTGTGTAAGCATACATGAAAACTGGGAGGGCATTATCAGTGTCCTCACACATATTGCCAATAATACGTTTGAAAAACCACTTGTGCGAAATGAGGCTTCAGCTTTATTGAATCAACTCAGCAGACTAGAAATACTATTCATGACGACAGTTTGGAAGGACATACTCCAGAGATTTAATAGTGTAAATCTGGAATTGCAAAGTGTAAATATTGATACTAAAATAGAGCATGAATTATACGAATAACTTGTAGGATTTATTGCATCTATTTGTGGAACCGTGGCATGTTCAACGAGTATGAAAACAAAACCATGGAGATTGTGACTGATATAGAATATGAATGCACCTATAAAATATCACGAAAATGCAAACTTCATGATGACGAAGAAGCGGACTCTTTTTTCCTGACTGGGAGGGAAAAATTTAGATTCGAAACATATCTCCCAGTACTCGACAACTTGTACGCCGAATGAGTGAGGAGGAAGGAAAGCTATAGAACACTGTTGGACTCGATGATATTGCTGAACGTGCAACAAAACTCCAAGCGTCATGACACAAATTTAGAGCCTTCCTTCCCTAGTGAATGTGTATATTTCGCGGAACTTTTGAAATCTTCTGAGATTAGTGATACACCATTCGAAATGAGTAAATTTTTACGAAAAGAGAGGTTACAGTCCGTGTTTCCGAATGTTGACATTGCTGTTAGAATATTTCTATGTATGGCACTTCCAAATTGTTCAGCAGAACGCTCGTTTTCTGCTCTTAAAAGACTGAACTCCTACTTACGTTCTACGTTGTCTGAGGAGAGATTGAACGCCTGTCCATTCTTCACATCGAAGCCGACCTTCTAACTGATAACCGTCTGAACTATGAAAATATGATCAACGAGTTTTCTACTGTCAAAGCCAGACGCAAACTTTGCTGACTGGTGAGTTTATTCGTATTAGTTTTAAAAATTTAGGATTATAATTTGATTTTTATTATAACTTAGAGCACATTCATTGGATTTACAAACTACGTATTACCTGTTCTTTTTTTTTTTACAATTCCCGATGGCAGAACGCGAAACTAAGCCTCGTTTACGTGCAGACGTGACGGAAGGCCCCAGCAATACTCAACAATACCCGAATGACCCAGGCCGCTCGGCGCTGTGCAGTCAAGTCATACTGATACTGTAGTATATTACAACTGATGCGTATTCTTGGCATCTGCTGAAATGATAGTTATCGCGGAAATATACGATCGCGGAAATATACGTTATCGGAGAGTACGCTCAGATGAAAAAACGTTGATATATAACCAGTTCAGTTCCGTCGATAAATACGTAAAAGCTTTGCTAAAACTGTTAGAAAAAGCTATGATGAGAGCAGTAGCTGCAGTGCAGAACTGTTCAGCCCTTACATGGATTAAAGGTATTGTGTACACTTATTATGCATCATCTAGCTACACAGATCCTAATGCTTTACACATTAACTATTGGGTTATAAAACAAATTTGATTTTTCCACACTAGTCTGTAATATTATGTAATAGCAAATCCAGTTCTGTGTTTGTTCGTCTGTATTTAGTTATTACTTCGTGGACCTAAATCTCTATTTCATTTTCAATTCTTACGATTTCCTATAGATTCACGTATTAACGCCGAACGTGTTTTTTTTTTTTTTTTAATGTTACACATTCAAGTTATTACATCGTAAAACGACAGCTCAATTTTAATGTTGAAAGCATATCTGTCAAAGTATATATTAATTTCTAATGTATAACATGTTCGTTTCAAGTTTTAGATCTTATCACAACTTTTTTATTTTCATTTTCAACGGCTTCGTGTAGAAGAACAAAATTAAAAGTGAATGTATAATAAAAATCCGTTGTCTCCTACACGCTCTGCAGAATTTTTAGGCCATATAAGAAAAGTTATTTTCCTTGTGTTTGTTCCTGTTGTCTTTCGACAGAAGAATGTGTTAACACAAGTTTGTTTTATCCACTGCCGTACACCCAATACAGTTCAGGAACCATATTACATTTTGATTGAGCGCGACTTGACCGCTGACGCGTCCTCCAGAACAACGAAAAGCAGAGTACGGAAACAGCTCAACGGAAACACTGAAATCGGCAATTGTGAAGCGATCGGGTAATAGTTAAAATTTAAAACATATTTTTTGGGGGAAGGCGCATATAATATGGTATGCCTAGAGGCGCAAAATTTTTACATCCCCCAGTGAGTATTGCTTACCAGGTGTAGAAGTATGAAACTGGAATTTCCCTACAGACGGTGCTAGCTCTCGGACCGTGTGACCACCTCTGCAGCGCCATCTGCTTCCTGTAACGACTGATGACGAATGTCAGCACACAGTAACTCAAGTTCCATACATTGGTATCTGTTTCAAACCTGTACACATGTCAAGTATTGTGCATACGAACAAAGATTTGCGGACAGCATTGGTCTTCTGTTATGATTTGAAGAAAACAGCTGCAGAATCACATCGAATGCTCGTCGAAGCTCTCGGCGACCATGCTTTTTGGAAAACACAATGTTTCGAGTGGCTCAAAAAATACAAAAGTGGTGATTTTGACGTGAGAAACGACGAGCGCGAGAATCCACCGAGAAGTTCTAAGACAACAAATTGCAGGCCTTATTGGATGAAGATGATGCTCAAACTCAACAGGAACTAGCGGAACAATTGAATGCCACGCAGAAAACCGTTTCTCTTCGGTTGAAATCTATGGGAAAGAGGCAGAAACTGGGAAAATTGGTTCCCCATGAACTGAATGAAAGACAGCAAGCGAATCGAAAGACCACTTGTGAAATGCTGCTCGCCAGATATAAAAGAAAGTTGTTTCCCCATCGAACAGTGACAGATGATGAAAAATGGATATATTTTGCGAATCCTAAGCGTTGTAAGTCATGGGTGAATCCAGGCAAACCACCGACATCGACTACAAGACCAAATCGCTTTGGAAAGAAGACAATGCTCTGTGTCTGGTGGGATCAGAAGGATGTAATCTATTATGAGTTGCTAAAACCTAGTGAAACCTTCAACACTGGTCGGTACCAACAGCAAATGATCGATTTAAATCGAGCATTACGTGAAAAACTACCGGAATATGGAAAAAGGCAGCACAAAGTCATATTGCCCCATGATAACGCCCCACCACACACTGGAAAACGGGTCAGGGAAACGGTCGAGGCGTTCAGTTGGGAAATACTAGGACATGCTGCTTATTCTCCAGATTTGGCTCCTTCCGATTATCATCTATTTCATCACTGAGACATGCTCTCACTAAACACGCTTCAATTCGTATAAATGTACGAAAATGGCTCGCCGACCGGTTCACTTCAAAAGAAGACCTGTGTTCTTGGTGTGGCATTCATGGCTTGCTGGAGAGGTGGGAGAAATGTATAAATAACAATGGAAATTATTTTGAATAAAATATTGTTTATCAGTGTCAAACAACAGAATGTAATTATTGCAACCAAATTCCGGTTTCATACTTCACCTGGTAGGCTCAGTCGTCTATAAAGCAGGTGACAGAATTTAGCTCACTGGTAGGATACTGGGAAAATGCATAAAATGTAAAATGGAGTGTTTTGGAGAGTTCGACGATTTTTCTATGGTTGGAACTTCCAAACATATAGAATTTATTAATTCGAGTGCAGCGTAATACTAACAGGAAAACAGAAGTATATTCCTGGTTTTCTCGCTGTAGAGTTGTGTTTGATGTTGCACAACAGTGCATTAGTTAACAAGTTAACCCCATGTCACACAGGTCATTTCCTTGATTTCTGCCATGATGATGTGGAGCTAGACTGTGACTACTTATAAACGAACTGTTCGTGTGTATGACTGTAGCTTACACTGGCCATTTACAGATTATTAATTATAATGGGTCTTCAGTTTAATGAATTCAGGTGGATCTAACGTACTAAATTTAACAACAAAAGTGAATTACTTGATCTTCTGAAAGCTACAGTTTTTTTTTAAACTTGACAATAGAGTGGGAAGTGATGTTAAAAAAACCTATTTTTAGATTTAAAAATTTGTTTTGCTGCCTCGTGGGCACTTTATGTTACTGAGTGTTCAAATATTTCGTGGCTTATTATTCATGTCTTTATGAAGAATCAAACAACTTTTTTTCAGTAGTGAAGGCCATTGTGTGTTGTAGTGCTGCAGCTCTAGGCATTACTACAAATTACGTTGAAACATTGATTTCCAAATTAAATGTTACTCACGTCTTTCACAAGTGACATTTCGGTGACCATTTCGATGAAGTTGCCTCCTTTCTGAACTACCTTTCGTATTTCATATGTATACGTATTTCGTGCATCAGCATGGCGTAACGGTCATTCGTTGCCCACTGTGTTTTGGTTTTTATCCACTTCGGCACGTGTGAACTATGCATACTACACTGTATGTTACGTGGCCCAGTCCTGACACAGCAGATGTTCCGTACGTATGGGATATTCCATCAAACACATAGTTCCCTGCTCGAAGATGTGCCAACTGAACCTCCGAATATTACTTTATGTCGTATCACCAGAACAGAGAGTAAGATACCTCTTGTGACAAGACATGACTCGACAACTTCAATGTTCAGTGGCAGCCAGCCAAGTCTGTTATGTCATTTCTTTCTTAATGCCCCCTCCCCTATGTGATACTAACTGTGCAGCGCTAGAGTTGCAAATCTACTGTAGGCTACCGTAAACTACTGTAGATTACGGTAGTTTTCGTGGTAGCTTTAGTCAGTAAAGATCATAACCACATTACCTGTACGTTAGGTATTGCGTACCTATTGGGCGTTAGTTAGTTAGTGTTCCATTGATCACTCTCACAGTAACGTGTCAAATGCATAAGGAATGCACACATGAATGAAGTGTTTTTTTTAAAAAAAAAAAAACGCTTCAAATTTTTATTACCTACCCCATTCCCTTAAATGGCACAAAATGCATATATTATACCTGTAGGTTTATTTATTCTTATTCAAGAATTCATCTAAGGTATAGAATGAGTTGTCAGAGAGATACGATTTCAATTTATTTTTACCTTTGCTGTCTCTCAGACATTTTATTTCATCTGGTAATTTATCGAAAAGTTTTACAGCAGCATATTTTACCCCGTTGTGTGTGCAAAAGATAGGTTAAGTAGAGGATAGTGTAAGTCCTTCTTACTTCTGGTATCATAACCATGAATGTCAATGTTGTTTTTAAACTAGTCTGTGTTGTTAAGAACAAATTTCATTACTGAGTAAATGTACTGTGAGGCTGTTGTAAAAATTCCTAACCTTTTAAAGAGATTCCCACAAGATTTGCTACTATGAGCTCCACACAATAGTCTAACAATTTTTTTTTTTGAACAGTGAATACTGTTTGCCTAAGTGTTGAGTTACCCCAAAAAATTATTCCGTATGACATCAGGGAGTGAAAGTATGCAAACTATATTGGCTTGCTAATTTATAAAGCCTCAAAATTAGTAGTTATTCTGATCGGAAAAACTGTTGACACAGTCACATTAGGAGATCCAAAATATGAATTTCCCAATTAAGATTCTCATCTATATGTACACCCAAAATCTTAGTATGCTCTATCCTGGCTACTGACTTCTGTTGATGTGTTGAAGGAACTATACTTCTTCCAGTAGAAAACTGTATGTACTGTGTTATTTCAAAATTCAGAGTAAGCCCATTCGCAGAAAACCAATCAATAACTTTTCCAAAGACAATATTTGTATCATTTTCTATTGGAGTTTCTTTTATTGGATTAATAATGATGTGTTTTATCACCAGCAAACAGTATCTTGTTTCAGATAAGATTGGAGGTCATTCACATATACCAAGAACAGAAGGGGACCCATGATCGAACTCTGTGGAACACCTAATGTAATTTCATCCCAGTTAGATGAAGTGGAAAACTTCCTTAAATCATTTAGACCATATAAAGAAACTTTTTGCTTCCTGTTCTGTCGGTATGACTTAAACAACTCATATGCTGTTCCATTTATACCATAGAATTGCAAACGTTACCATATAACGATATCCATATAACGATCGCTTTCTTTGCGTATGTGATCAGTGTCTTACTAGATTCCCCTAAAAACCGGGAGCGGCGAACCGTCTAGAAATTGAGTGACCATATATAAAGGGCCAGGTTACCTACACAACATTTCTGGTCTACCTAGTTATCCTCCTGTCTGTTATTTAAAAGTGAACAGTATTTACAGCAAAATTGAAACTGTCCATATTTAATTCCGATTTTATTCGAAGATTGTTGATTTGTGATGTGAAACAGAGGTCAGTTGTAAAAATAAAGGAAACAATACAGATTTATCATATACCACTATAAAACGCAATTTTCTCAACAAAAAGGTAAAATAAAGAAAAACCCACAAAACAAAAAGACATCAAACATCGCTTCAATTCTTCGTGAAACTTACATAAAACATGTTTCAGTTACTCATTAACAACT
Source organism: Schistocerca cancellata (assembly GCF_023864275.1). Lineage (NCBI taxonomy): Eukaryota > Metazoa > Arthropoda > Insecta > Orthoptera > Acrididae > Schistocerca > Schistocerca cancellata. The sequence continues at coordinate 506,004,138 of NC_064631.1, forward strand.
TTTGCATTTATCGATAGTAACAAGGAACTCTTGCCTTTGATCGTGATAAAGAACTTTCTATTGAGTACAAGATAAAAACGTTAATTAAATATATTTCTTTGTGTTTTGTACGTGTAAACTGTACTTGCATTACAAGTAATTGCCGTGCTTACATAAAAACGCAGATGTTAAGCGATCAACAAATTTTGTTACTTATAAAATGCAATTTATATTCTGTAAGTATGTAAAATACACAAAGGACTTGTACTGAATGATATGCAGTTCTACTTGTGTACAAAACAATAAAAAAAAACAAAGAGAAGTCGTCGGCTTCCAGTTTCTCTCTTACACAGTCATTTATGTTTCTTCCTGCCATATAGTGTGCAATTTGTACAGTGAACCCAAACTACTGAACCGTAGTTTTGGCAGAGCGCAACTCTATCCAGCGCACGTTTGGACCAGTTATGTAATTTGTCAGTCACTCATCAAAAAAAGGAATTTGCGGTGCAGTAATTGAGGCCGCCAGCTCGTCGAAGTTGATTAATGGTCGTGCCTGAGACGTCAGCGCGCGCTCCCAATTGCCGGCGGCCCCTTAAAGTCCCAGGTCGGAGCGTGAAACTTGTACACACGCCACTGAACGATTGGCTCCAGGACTAACGAGACCTTCCCCTACTGCAATTAGGCACACGGCAGTCTGCTGGCGGACCAGTGGCGCCCGTCTTATCAGGGTGCCGGCCGCCGACTGCTCACACAGTTTCTTACAAGGGGACCGCGCCTGTTTGTCATCACGGGTTTCTCACAAATTTACGATGTACGCAGGGCCTGGCCAGATATGAAGGTGACAGAAGTGAGAGTTCGAGATAGCCAACCGTTTAAAATAAATACGTAAATAAACATTTTTGTCGTGGACCGGGCGAGGCACGAGCCATTTATATTAGCGAAATTTCAAGGCATCGGCTGGGGCAGCGGAAAGAGTACATAACGATAATCAGAGGGTTGTGGGATCGAGTCCATATGCCCAAACGTTTCTTTCTTTCTTTTTACTTCTCTTGTACTGCAGATAAACTCAAATAGTGCTCATTGTACCGCATTTGTTAACATTTTCAATAAAGGCATGAAATGGAAAGGCAAAGCAAAATTTGGGATTGTTATCGAACATGCAGGAAGGCATACACGAGACCTACGTACATAAAATTAGGTAATTTTATTATTTTATACTAGATGATTTACACGTGCTGGGGCGATATTCATCGTAAAACTAGGGGAATCACTAATTTTCCGGTTATCCTGCACAAATTATAAACGCCGTATTTCTGCGATTAGACAGTCGTTTTAAAGTTTCTAAAAAGAGGACAGATTGGTTTACACTCATAAAAGGTCCTTTCACATAGAACAGTTTGACAGTAAACCACGAGTAACGCATCATTTCGCCCAATGTTGACGAGGATAGCTGGTGAAGTACAATGGGATGTATTTTTTTTTGCAGTCTTTTCGGGATAGTATTTCTTTTTCTCTCTCAATTGTACGAGGGTTGACTGAAAAGTAATGCCTCCACCTTCGTAACTCTTCAACAGTTGGCAGCATTGGTATGCGGCAGGTACTTGCTTGTTCCGTAGCCTCTTCTCTGCAGCTGCGGTTGTGTTGTTACAATGTAAAGTATGGAACCCTGCGCAGACGGTCGCTCAATACGATTTAAGCAATGTGCAGTCATTGAATTTTTGACAGCAGTGCGTGTCACCCCATAGGAGATTCATCAGAGAATGATAGCAGCTTATGGTGACTGTGTTGATGCGAGTACTGTGCGAATAAGTTTAAAGATGTTGAGGCGGGAACATCTGACCTGCGTGACAAACAAAAAGTTGGACGTCATGTAATAGCAACCACTGAGTTTCACAAGCGAGGTGTTGACAGAATGATTCAGGACGATCGTCGTATCACTCAGAGAGAAATTGCAAGCACAATCGGCATTTCACAAGAACGTATGGGTCACACTGTTGCTTTGCTTGGCTATCGGAAGATCTGTGCACGATAGTTACCCCGGATGCTGACTCCTGAAATGAAAGCGCACAGACTTTAAATTTGCCAGGAACTCCTCTTGCGTCACTAGAATGTAGGCGGTGCCTTTCTCCATTCAGTTGTGACAGGAGACGCAACGTGGATACACCATTACGACCGAGAGACGAAACGTCACTCTATCGACACAAAAAGACTCGCCCCAGATAAAGAAATTCAAGACGGACGCAGCCCTGAGCTGGAAAAATCATGGCCACAGTGTTGTGGGACGCAGATGGTGTTATCCATGTTGATTTCCTGATCTTGGAACAACAATAAATTTAGAGTGTTACATCACAACGCTGCGAACACTGAAACGACGGCTAACAAGGGTCCGGAAGGGAAAGGGAAATGTTTTCCTGCAGCGTGACAACGCCAAACCATTCACTTCACGTGCCACCACAGAAGAACTCGAGGGACTGAATCTCACCACGGTACGGCATCCTCCATACAGTCCAGATTTAACACCGTCTGACTTCCATCTGTTCCCGATAATGAAAGACGACCTGCGGGGACATCGTTATGCTTCTGATGAAGACGTTGAGAGAACTGTGAGACTGTGGCTGCGGAAACAGAGTGTCGACTTCTTCCGTGACGGTAACGCCTTTCTCCATTGAATTATGACAGGAGACGAAATGTGGGTACACCATTACGAAATATCAGTCTGTGGATTATCGACATTGACTCCGTGACAGCTTCAGAAAACTTGTTCACCGTTGACAGAAATGTATCCAATTGGCTGGTGATTATGTGGAAAAGTGAAGAATATTGATAATTAAAGATCAGATTCTAAGGATTATTTCTGCTGTGCGGCTGGTCCCGGTGGAGGTTCGAGTTCCCCCTCGGGCATGGGTGTGTGTGTTTGTCCTTAGGATAATTTAGGTTAAGTAGTGTGTAAGTTTAGGGACTGATGACCTTAGTAGTTAAGTCCCATAAGATTTCACACACATTTGAACATTTTGATTATTTCTGCGTTTGATTTATTAAAATATTCCCATCCAAACCCAATTAACGAAGGTGGAGGCATTACTTTTCATTTGACCCTGGTATAATAGTAGTTTTGAAGCTTTTTGGTAAAATTCTTCAACAGGATGGTAAAAATAGTCATCACAGGGCTGCACTGACGGAGTGTGTTTGGGGAGTGTGGAGTGGCGGTGGGGAGGCACTTTAAAACTGCAAAATGGCAGTCTTCTTTCGTCTTGAAAATATATATTGATCACAATAAAGTGATTGAGTTGCAATAATCACTATGTGGACGATGTGGCCTATTCTACACCTTATTTTAGATGTATCCTATGCTGATTATATTTATATGTTTTGACGATGCCATTATGGCCGTATCACTTTAGGACATGGTGTAAAAAAGGTCTGAGGATGGTCATTACAGACTGAAACCGGTCATCGTCTAAAGAATTCATATTGTGATCAGAGACTGGAATAAACAAGCATTTTACAATAAAAAGACACTTACAGAAAGATTTCGGCTACAGCCTTCATCAGTAAAAGCGAGACACCCACCATTCGCACATAGTCGAGCACACCTCACGCACACAAGAGTGCCAACTCCAGCATCTCTGTTTCACTGATGAAGGCTGTGGCCAAAAGCTTTATGTGTCTTTTAATTGTGCCTGTCTGCAACTTGATGTGTCCTCTTTACAGTAAATAACAATCTCTCTTTTCCTACATTGTCAGTGAGCTTCATTTCGGTTTATCTGCAATGTAAGTAACGTAAAAATGGAAGGAAACATTTCTACATTGAGACTTGGCCCCAAGACTTTCAGATTAGCGTTGTGTTCTCTTTCCACTCGCCAACCGCTGCGTGGAACCTGTGCTAACTTAAATGACTCATGTCTCACATCACCCAGGTCAAAAATACAGTTTTTATGAACACTTCACCATCTGGAACTCCCCTTCTGTCACTTTCATTTCTGCCCAGGCTCTGCATGCACCATAAATTTCGACGCAGTCGGTGATGACGGGCAGGCGCGGTCTTCCTGTTAGTGCTATCAACAGTAAGGCCTTGCTAGAAGCTGAAGTTCTGTGCCATCTACGACATTCCGTCACTGGTCGTTAGCGCGGGAAAAGTACGCTGAACCAAGCTGTAAATGAGCCTTTTGAGCTCAATCACTATAGGAGTGCAGTACTATGAAATCCAATACCTCCTAAGTCTTTGAATTTACTGATATGAATGCTAAAAAGGAACATATGAGAGTAGTACATCACCGCCCAACCACAGTGAGTGGTATCGTTTTATAGAAATATAGGTTATTGCATTTGGCAGACAAAGGAAAAGCAGATGGCAGCGAGAAATTCCTGACTGTCCCACTGAGCGCCACTGACCTGGGCTGAATTTCAAACATTTCCAACGTGCCTCGTGGAGTTGCTGTTGATGTTGAGCATTAATTGGATGCCGATGTTAAGCTTGTTGGCCACTTATTGGAATTCGAGAGATGTAGGCTATGCATAGGCAGCAAATTTTGTCCCTTCCTTCTATCCAATGCCCATCTGCAGCAACACGATCGCACTGCTGAAAGACTAATCATAATTGTACTCATGATACAGAAACACACTTGAACTCCGTAACTGGGTGAAGGAAGACAACACCAAACCAACTCGACTAGGACATTGCTCTCGAATGTTAGGTAATATTCTAGCATTCTCATCGTTGACTGCTGATGTGATGACTGCTAGCACTTAGTCACGTGCACTAGCTACCTTATGTTAATAATATGAATAACATTGGTTATGTACCCAGATCAACCATTATGTTTTTCAAACAGAGAAATACCAGTGCAGCATGGCACCAAAGCTTTGTGTCTTATTATGTGCTGTACAATAACAAACTACATTCTACAGAAAGATAATAGTAGTACTGCAGTTCCCAACCTTTTTAGCTGTGTAAACCTAGGCGGAAGTCAACAAAATACACTTTCGGAAAAAATAGTACACCCTTTCAGAGGTTTCCAATTCACTCAAGATTCATTGTTACATCTGTGCACGTGGAGTACTTGAAATGATTACATTTACAGATCAGTAGCACAAGCGGTACCAGGTGTCGACTGATGCTGAAACACCCATATTAGTACACTGTGCAGCCTCCATGGGTGACAATTCAGTGCTGGCTCTAGCATCCGGTCGATCATAGAGGTGGAAAATACTGTCCTAGGATACGTTATGCCACGCCTGCCCGACCTGTTCACGTGGTTCTGTAAGAGTTGTCAGTTGACAAGTCGCACGAATCACTTCTCATCACGTACCACATGTGCTCTATTGGAGACGAGATAACGACAATCAGTTGCGTGCAGGCAGAATCATACCGAGTGAGGTGGGCAGTGGTTAGCACACTGGACTCGCATTCGGGAGGACGACGGTTCAATCCCGCGTCCTGCCATCCTGATTTAGGTTTTCCGTGATTTCCCTAAATCGCTCCAGGCAAATGCTGGGATGGTTCCTTTGAAAGGGTACGGCCGACTTCCTTCCCCCTCCTTCTCTAATCCGATGAGACCGATGACCTCGCTGTTTGGTCTCTTCCCCCAAACAACCCAATCCAACCCCAGTAACCAGGCAGAATCTGCTTTCATTGCTGAAGAGCACGGCGCGCTATTCCATGTTCCAAGTGATTCTCTGATAGCACCTTTCGAGCTGTGCACATTGACGCTAAGGCCTGAGCGGAAGATGGGCCAGAGGTGTGTGTCCCCGCAGTCCCACTGCTAATAATTGGTTCATGCTGACACAGCTGAGTTCAAAAGCCCTCTTATCTGTGCTGTGTTAGCTGTGTGATCTTCCGCTGTTGCCCTTACAATACAGGGTGTCCGAAAAGTCTTTCCCTGATTACATAAATTGATAACTCAGGCTAGAAATAAGATACAAACATGAAACTAGTGTCTAATTGTTTACAAACTATCAAAGTTTTTTTTCACACGTCAATAAACTTCCACATGAGCACCCTTGGTAGCACATAGCACATCTAGGCGATATTCAATTTCCGTCCACACATTAGCCAACATCACTGGAGGGATCGATTCAACGACTGTGGTTATCCGTTGCCGCAGGGTTTCAAGATCTGGTACACGTGTTTGGTAGACCTCGCCCTCGACATAACCCCATAAAAAGAAGTCTAATGGGGTTATGTCAGAAGAGCGTGGAGGCCAAACCGTTGGCCCATCACGACCAATCCGTCGCCCAGGAAAGGTCATATCGAGACAGGGATGGACGTCCAAACCCCAATAAGGCGATGCGCCATCTTGCTGAAACAATACATCGGGGTGATACTGAAGCAGCTGAGTAACAGCATACAGTTGCAACATGTCCAGATACATTGCAGATGTGATGGTAGCCTCAGCGAAGAAGAATGGTCTGATAATTCGATCGTGCAATAGCACTCACCAAACATTCACCTTTGGACTGCCTCTGGTGCACTCCATTACCTCGCCAGGGGGTTGTGAACCCCAAATGCGCACATTATGGCGATTCACTACTCCACTGACAAAAAAGCTCGCTTCGTCGGAAAAGGCAATTCGTTCGAGATAAACATCATCGTCCGCAATACGTGATGGCATTTCGACTGCAAAGTCAGATCGACGTGTACTGTCATTTGGCAACAAGGCCTGAACGATTTGCACTTTGTATGCACGAAACAATAAACGTTTGTGTAAAATGTCACGGAGAGATCTCTTTGGCATCTGTAATTCACGTGAGGCCCTGCGCACTGATTTCTTCGGACTTCGCAGAAAAGACTGCCTTACAGCTTCCACCCTGTCTGCTTGAGGTTCTTGGTAGACCAGACCTCGGAAGGTCAGCAACCGATCCTATGTTCTTGAACTTCTTATACCAGGCTTTAATGCTCTTGACATCGGGTGGATTCCTTCTAAATGTTGTCTGGAAGTGTCTCAGCACTGTGGTTGGTGATCGTGTCTCATGGTATCACAGGACACACTGTGCCTTCTCCTGATTGGTTAACATGGCTTCTTGGGCATTGCCGGCCGCGGTGGTCTAGCGGTTCTAGGCGTTCAGTCCGGAACCGCGCGACTGCAACGGTCGCAGGTTCGAATCCTGCCTCGGGCATGGATGTGTGTGATGTCCTTAGGTTAGCTAGGCTTAAGTAGTTCTAAGTTCTAGGGGACTGATGACCACAGATGTTAAGTCCCATAGTGCTCAGAGCCATTTTTTTTTTGAGCTTCTTGGGCACTGCACCTCATCCACTACTTACATAATGAGAACCTAAAACAGAAAAAAAACTTTGGTAGTTGTAAACAATTCGACACAAGTTTCATATTTGTATCTTACTTCTAGCCTGATTTATCAATTTATGTAATCAGGGAAAGTCTTTTTGGACACCCTGTATGGCGATCCTGGTGGGCGTCTGTGTTGCGTGGACATCCAGAACATCGTCTACGGGTGTGAGAATGTTCACGTGACCGCTGGTACCAGTATCGTTGCACAGATGACGCAGCATGTCCAACTTGTGTGGCAGTTCTCCGAAGCGACCGTCCCAACACTCGGAAGGCCGCAATTTAACCCCTTTCAAAGTCGCTCAGATGGCTGTAAGAAGCACTATACTACAATGAGTTTTCTGGCTGAGAGCATTCCCTATTAGAGAGTAGGCACTGATGGCGCTATGATATCTTTCGGCGAACAACGTTGAAACCATTATCAGTACATCTGCTATCCCCTTTATATAGGGTGCAACAGTAAAGTAATGAGACTGCTTTTATTTGCAAGATGTGGCAACCCTGCAGCGTGCATAGGCACAATATCTTTGGCCTTGGTCTATAAGCTGGTTCTAGTCCAAGCAGCACATCAATGCAAATGCTCAGTACTGAGTTGTGTTGTAATAAGTTAACACGTGTTTGTGTCTCTCGTCACGGAAATGGAACCGCATAATATTGCGCAACGGTATGCCATTTCTTTTTGCATTAAATTGGGTGAAAACGCGACGACAACTTGCGGTAGGCTTCAGAAGGCTTTTGGGGAGGAGGTAATGTCAAGAGCTCAAGTTTTTCATTGGCATAAAATGTTTAGTAAAGGCAGAACGAATGTTGAAGATGAAGACCGCAGTGGACGACCGTCAACCTCACAGACGGATGTCAACTTGGCCTGGGTGCGTGAACTCACACGATCTGGTCGAAGATTATCCGTGAAAATGATTGCAGAAGAACTGAACATCAATCGAGAAACGGTTCGTCTAGTAATAACTGAAGATCTTGGTATGAGAAAGATTTCTGCAAAAATGGTCCCCAAAAATCTCACAACACAATAGCGAGAAACACGGAAAAATGTGGCAGCCGATCTGTTAGAGCAAACGGAAATCAATCCAGAATTGTTGAGCCGTGTTATCACTGCTGATGAAAGTTGGTTTTTTCAGTACGATTCAGGGACAAAACGCCAAAGTTTGCAATGGTGCTCAAAAAAAGGGATCACCCAGACAAAACAAAACAAAAAAATCTCGCATGTCAAAGCATGTGCTTCCTAGGTTCCAAGGGAATTGTTCATAAAGAGTGGGTATCTCCCGGACAAACAGTTAACCAATATTACTACAAAGAAATTTTAGAAAGACTTCGTAAAAGAGTTCTTCATGTCCGTGCCAACATTGCTAACAATTGGATTTTGCATCATGATAATGCGCCATCCCATACTGCTCTGTCAGTGCAGCAATTTTTAACCTCAAAAAAAAAAAATTTAAGTACTAACCACAGCCACCTTATTCACCAGATATCGCTCCGTGCGACTTCTATTTCCAAGAGTCAAAACGACGGTCAAGGGACACCATTTTCAAACAACACAAGATGTCCAAAAAGCTGTGATGAGGGTCTTGGAGGATATTACAGAAGATGAGTTCCAGAAATGTTACCATCAATGGCAGAAGCGCTGGAAAAAGTGTGTGCAATCAGAAGGGAACTACTTTGAAGGAGACAGCACTAAACTTGTCTAAAACGGTAAGCAACATTTTTTTTCACATCAGTCTCATTACTTTATTATGACACTTTGCGGATTTATTGGTTATTTTTCTTTGAATGCTGTCAAACGCGGCATAGATGCTTAAATCTACCGCGCTACTGCTCCTCTAGAATCCGTGAAACTTGGCATCAGGGTCGCCAGCACACCTTCAGTTATGTAATTGTCTTACGCGCCAAATACATACGGATTTGATAAACAACATACACGGTTCACGATGTGCGCAGCCTAGCCCTTGCCACTGAACTGGAAGTTTATGCAGTGCCACCATGTGGTAGCACACTGCGGAAGACTTTTATCCCCGTTCGCTCTGCATAAATCCTGCTAGATCACAGGACACATCTCAGATATGCTAATTCACTCACTATACACTGTAGTAAAATTAGATCGGACGTCAGTATATATTAGAGCTGTACTGGCAGTAAACCCATTTTGTGGGTTTCTGAATGAGTTACAGTATATTAAGTTATGAATTTTATCATGCAGTGATACATTTGAGGTGCTGAGAATTATAAGGGCCTAAAGTACATAACTGTCGATTGTGATGTTGTGCATTTATTCATACTTCTGAAATCTCGATCTTCTGATGAGTCAGGTTTATTTGTGCTGTAGGCTCACATGTATACATGAAAATTAACAAAATGCTATATCACAGGTTTCTCTGATATTCACTTACAGTAAATGTGGGATAGACGGTAGTCTGCTTTAGGCTCTTATGGATCTCAGCGTCTCATTTGTATTCTAGACAAGTGACCATGTCGGTAGACGTTACTACTCGAGTTTAATCATTTCCACAAACGGTACTTTGTGCTTGAAGTTGGTTTTCTACTGTACGGAAATCGACTTCCGCGTGCAGTGTAAACATGAAGCATATTGAATCTGTTTTAAATACTGACAGAAAAGTAAAGCTGTGAGGACGGGCCGTGAGTCGTGCAGAGCACTTGCCCGCAAAAGGCAAAGGTCCCGAGTTCGAGTCTCGGTCCGGCACACAGCTTTAATGTGCCAGAAAGCTTCATACCAGCGCACACTCCGCTGCAGAGTGTAAATAAGCGCGAGTACAAGCGAACATTTAACAAAAATGGCTCTGAGCACTATGGGACTTAACATCTATGGTCATCAGTCCCGTAGAACTTAGAACTACTTAAACCTAACTAACCTAAGGAGATCACACAACACCCAGTCATCACGAGACAGAGAAAATCCCTGACCCCGCCGGGAATCGAACCCGTGCGCGGGAAGCGAGAACGCCACCGCACGACCACGAGCTGCGGACGAACATTAACAGGGAAGTGTACAGTTAGCGCGAGTTGTTGTGTGTGTGCAGCGTAAGAATATCTGATTTTCAGCCCAGAAGTAAATTCGTGAACTAATGCATCTGTAGGGATCATTTGTCCGAAAAAGTGGAAAAGTACGAAAACTTCCACTTGCACAAAAATGCGAAATGGAGAGTTGCCCTAAACTGTACTTAATTACGTACAAAACAATAAATTCCACAAAAACAATTCTTTCTTTTGTCGGGTAAGTTACGAAGATATGTGTGTGTGTGTGTTTGTGTGTTTATCCTTCACTTCTCCTCCTAAACCCTCGGATCGATTTCAACCACACTGATACAGACATTATTTTCAATCTGTAAGGAAATATTGTGGGGTAAGCAGAGGCAACGTCTTGTTGGGCGGGGGATGGTAATGTGGAGAGAGAAGGGGGAGGAGGACATGGACACATACAGGAGGAGTGCGAAATGGACAGATAAAGGGGTGAAGAGATGGTGAGTGAGGGGAAAGTCGAGATGGACGACAGAGAGTGAGGGAAGGAAGGGACAGAATAACATGAGACTGGAATAAATATATATCTAGACAATGCCAGGTACCTCATCTAGTATGAAATAAAATTAAGGCTGTTGTAGTTCAGTCAAGTGAGTTGAAGAAAAATGACTTTCAAAACATATAGAAAACAGTTGTGATCGTGTCTCATGTTACATAATACATTCAAGTATAAGTCCATTTGCTGTTATTTACCATCTGTTCACAAAGACAACGCAGCAACATTTCGTCGGGCAATTACAATGTTTCAATTTACGGGTCATTGAGGGTGGCAACAATCTGAAACAGAGACGATTCTAGACGTAGTGGTCCGAATGGTATCGACTTTAACGATAAGTGCTAGAAAGTCGGTGGTAAACCTCTCGCTTCTTTACTATAGCTTGTCTATTGGAGGTTCATAACACACCATTTATGTGGTTTGCCAGTTAATAAAAAGACCTGGACATCCGCGGCCCGAGGTACCTCATCATATTGTTAGTTTTGGCCCTTGAGCAAAAAAGTTTGACGACCACTGCTCTAGAGACTGGAAAACCATGGCCTTGTGAGATGAGTCCCGATTTCAGTAGGTAGGGGTTTGAATGTGGCGCAGACCTCACGAAGCCATGGACCCAAGTTGTCAACAAGGCACTGTGTAAGCTGGTGGTTGCTCCATAATGATGGAGCTCTGTTTACAAGGGATGGACTAGGTCCTTTGGCCCAACTGAACCGCACATTGACTGGAAATGGCTATGTTCGGCTACTTGAAGATCATTTGCAGCCACTCTTAACACTTCATGTTTCCAAAGAATCAGTCTGGAACCGCGCGACCGCTACGGTCGCAGGTTCGAATCCTGCCTCTGGCATGCATGTGTGTGATGTCCTTTGGTTGGTTAGGTTTAAGTAGTTCTGAGTTCTAGGGGACTGATGACCGCAGATGTTAAGTCCCATAGTGCTCAGAGCTATTTGAACCATTTTTTTCCAAACAACGGAGGAGTGCGCAATGTCACGGGGCCACAATTGTTCACAAGTAGTTTGAAGAACATTCTGGACAATTCGAACGCCGGACATGAATCCCATCGAACATTTATGGGACATGATCAAGAGGTCAGTTGTCCACAAAATCCTGTACCTGCAACACTTTCGCAATTATGGACGGCTATAGAGGCAGCGCGCCTGAATATTTCGAAAGAGGTACATATAATAAAAATTGTAAATTTAACGTATTATCCAAGAGCATAAGCGAAGCACCGATTTCAAAGATGTAAGTGTGAAAGAACGCCGAGAGGCAGCTATCGCAGAGCCAGGGTACGTGTAACAAAGAGCTTATGCTAGGTCAGGCAGTGGTAGGCAGTTGTTGTTCAGCAAGACCAGGAGTAGCGAGTAAGAGGCTGGAAGTGTCTGTTACGGTACTCCGCAGTGGTCGCTTAGTATTAAATATTCAGTGTAATAGTTTCAGTGTTGTGTATTAATAACTTACGGAAGAAATAAAATTTGAGGTAAAATTAATTAAGGAAATGCTACAAATATTATTACGAAATTTTGGTGAAGGATTTTTCTACATATTGTTACATCGATCTACAATAAGGTGCCGGCCGCGGTGGTCTAGCGGTTCTGGCGCTGCAGTCCGGAACCGCGGGACTGCTACGGTCGCAGGTTCGAATCCTACCTCGGGCATGGGTGTGTGTGATGTCCTTAGGTTAGTTAGGTTTAAGTAGTTCTAAGTTCTAGGGGACTTATGACCTAAGATGTTGAGTCCCATAGTGCTCAGAGCCCTTTGAGCCATTTTTTACAATAAGGTAATCAATATTCATGTGTTTATGCGGTTTTGCTGTAGAACGAATTTGAATGAGACCAGCTTTGTATGCAACCCCAAGTTTTTTATTATATTTTTTGTAAAGATCATTTCTTTGCGTAAATGTAATTGTTATGATATGGTTTAACAATTGCAAGTCAATTTCGCAATATAGTAAGATTTTGAAGTAAGATATTACAGCCATTCTCCTCAGTCATGTTCCGCCTCCCAATTCCAAGTCGTTTTATTTAAACAAATTCTAAATGTGTTTCAGTCAAATATCTTGCATTTTGGCTTTTGCGACTGTAGTTAATTTAGCAGTGGTGAAAGCAGAACAACCCGACACCAATACGAGGTAAGAAATTTATTTCACACAGTGATGGATTTTTCGCACAGGGACCACTTTTGTAAAGGGCCGTAGTAAGATCGAGTGGATCTCAATGTACTTACCTCTACTTTGTCATTATCGTGTATAGGTTTTAATTAGTATGAGTTTACTGGTCTTAATTTCTTGATAGTAGACATATTGTTTAAAACTGGGTTAGGTAAATATACAGGTACACGTAATCAGATACGCAGCCAGAACACCACTTGATATAACTGTTCTTTGTTAGACGTGAACATCACACTTCACTTTAGTCATAAACGTTACCATTTCTGCAGGGGACTTCCAACGACTTGTTGAGTTCATGCCATATCGAGTTCCTGCACTACGCCAGACAAAAGGAGGTACAACACAGTATCAGAAGGTATCCCATGACGTTTGTCACCTCCGTGTAAAGTGTAGATCACTTTAGTGTAGATCTTGATCTCCACAGTTGGTAAAAATCGTTCCTTAAATTCACATGGCAGTGTTTTGGTTCATCTAGTTGAATTTCCATATTCGTAAAATGAACTACATAATAATTATGAATAACCTTTGAAAAAGTAATTTCTAAAATATACCGAGCGGTCTAAGGCGCTGCAGCCATGGACTATTCGGCTGGTCCCGGCGGAGGTTCGAGTCCTCCCTCGGGCATGGGTGTGTGTGTTTGTCCTTAGGATAATTTATGTTAAGTAGTGTGTAAGCTTAGGGACTGATGACCTTAGCAGTTAAGTCCCACATGATTTCACATACATTTGAACACTTTGAACAAGGTGAATGGGATGCTGTACTTCGCTAGAAACCTCTTAATAGACAACGCGGTATGAGCTCGTGCATTGTCTTGACACGAATACAGGACTCTTGTCCTTCCACAGGATTGAGCAATAACTTCAAAGTAGTAATGCTGATAACTAGTTTGACATTCAGGAACCCAGTGAAGAAGTAAAATTCCATGAATATCGAAGAAAATATCATCATTTCAAATCTTGATTTGCTCATTTCGGCATTTCGATTGCATGGACTGGCGCCTTATTTCTGGGTCATAAGTGAAAAACCAAGATTAGTCACATGATATCACTCTTTTGAAGAAATTAGGATCATTTTTACTGGTATTCAAAGTGCCAGTACAAACATTTTCAAGAGCTTCTTTTTGTTCGATCGTGAGAATTTTCGATGCCAGTTTTACACACACTTATCTCATGTCAAATTGGTGATGCAATATTTGAACATTTTTTCTAAAATATAATACTTTAGTTAAACGTCAATAAATCACTGAAGAACTCTTTACTTCACTCATGTGCGTATTTTTAAACTGTACTTAAAGCACCCCTGTGTAGATGACACGGGTAACAAAAATCTTTTCATGTAGAATACTTACGTCTTGCAGACAACTGGTTATAATCTACAGTTTTTAAGTTAAAATGGTCCAGTCCTTGGGGTCCTCCATACCTGCCCCCCCTCTCCCCTCCCCCCCCCCTCGAGGACTAGAGGCCCGAGGTAGGCCGTCCCCTTCCCCTTATATACTTCTGGATGTCAATAGTGAAATGTTGTTAATTTGTGTTTAGGATCAGTACAGAAAATTTGAGTAACAGAACAGCTGTTTTCCTGTGTCACAGACATTAATAGAAGATCTCATGTTTTTCGTTGCTCTAGAGTCCTGCCTGTATGAAGACAATCAGACTTAGGTGGAAATTAATTAAAAGTGGAAATTAATTAAAATTTCACCTCTTGTCTCGTTATCGTCGTTTTCATCTGGTTTGGCTCTGCTCTTTGCTAGTGCTAAAGCTTTAGGACTACAGAATTTCGTTTCCGTCATGATCCATCGTATTTGTAACTAACAAATAAAACTTATAAAAGCATCTTCATCTGAAGGACGATAATTCCTTGACAGTAACAATATCTTGCCTAGTGTTAGAACAAACAGGTGCGTCCGTCTACAATCAGAACGCCAGAGAACGATAGATATATTCGTCCGCAAGAATCTTCATTTTTTATTTAAAAAAAGCGACAAATTGCTAAACATCGTATAAAATATCGCAGCTGAAGACTTCTCTAGCCATGTTTTTGCTTAGTATCGTTCTATAATTGAAAAGGTTCTCCTTCTATGGACTACTCGCAGAACCGGTGAGACAAAAGTTTGCTTTCTGGCGAGCAGGAGCTTCTACGTTACTACTTCTCACTGTTACGCTGAAGATGGTTGGTGAGGTTCAATATCCAGACCCGGAGAGTCTTCCTCCTCGATTCCGCTGTTAGGTGCTGCAAAAGGACCGGCTAGGAAAACCAGCACCAGCAGGGCGTGAACCCCGCGCTTCACAGGCTCAATGTCGACAGACAGTGGCGGAGCGGG
This sequence comes from Schistocerca cancellata, assembly GCF_023864275.1. Lineage (NCBI taxonomy): Eukaryota > Metazoa > Arthropoda > Insecta > Orthoptera > Acrididae > Schistocerca > Schistocerca cancellata. Next base: position 506,019,425 of record NC_064631.1, read on the forward strand.
AAAGTGCAGCCACGGCTTGTGAAGTCGGCTGTGATGACGATATTGCCTTGGACAGAGAAGCAACAAGAGCTATTTTACTGTGTTTGCATCATCAGTAACAGTTCAGTCAGATCGTGAAACGTAGTCCACAAGCGTATGAACACTCTGTAACGAACTTACATTATTTTCCTGTAGTGATAAGAGATAGTGACTCATATCGTTATGAACCTTCTTTTTCTATCCTCTGTCCTACGTGACACAACCTACACCTGCTTAGTAAGAACATACATTTTTAAGTTTCTATTACACAACGAGTTTACAGTGCATTATTTGTATACACAAGTACATGTAAATTCAAGTCAAATATTTCTTTCAACATATCGACTTCTCGTCTGTCTCTATTGGCCAGTCACTTTGTGCATATTTTAATTCCAGACATACTTCTCTCTGCACTCTGAAATGTTGCTCTCAACTGTTTGCATCCCTTCCACTTCAATAATTTAGGCTGCCCACATGCGAATAACTGCCTTGTCATTCAGCTGTCAGTACTTCGTTGGTGGGTGCTGAGTTTGCGTGCTTTCGTGCTGCGTGTGAATAGTAAATACTTGTTTACTGTCCGCGTGAACTTCCTTACACCTGGTTCATCATGTATGTGCAACGACTCTTCATCTGCCTCCACTTTGTTGAGTTCTGAATAATGATTTCTTTTTTCTTCGTGCGCTAGGCAGCGTCCGGAAGCCTTTAACGATGTTTGTGGCTTGGAGTCCATCGGAGTGTATAAATTAAAAAAAAATTCCTTGCTTGGAGCGTCTCATTGTTGACGCAATGTACAGAAGTACATCTGTTGTTGAATCTTCCATATTTCGGTAAATGACTTATTTGCTGCACAATGCTTCACTCGATCATGTAAGCCATAATATTTTCAGTATTTCGTTTTGTATCGTTAGCGTCTTCAAAATGTCGCGGCGCTTCAGCCATATCTTCAGATCGTGTACATCGTCATTCCTCTCATTGAGAAGTGTTATGAATTCTCAAGGCGTTTCCAGAACGGCCGAGCAACCTGAATGAACTGACAATAAAGCGCTCCTTCCCTTCTCCTGGTCGGCCAGCAGATTTACCGCGACTTGGGCGATCACGGGTGTGCTACATTCACATTGCCGAATAATTCCGTCACACTAGCGATGAAAGAGGTTTTTCTTGTGCATTTTGAACTTCTCTGTAGCTTTTTTCCAGTTACGTAAACCTTCTTTAAGAAATGTCGTTTCTTTCTGCGGTCTTCTATTTCTCACTATGTGGATAGATCTAATGCTGTCCTAGCAGGCACTCTCTCGCTCTTTTCTTCGTAATGTAACCACTCATTAACACACAAATCGCAGCTCTTTACAAGACTTCCATTCCTTCGCGCGAACTAATGACAAGACTAGATAGGATGTAGTTGGAGTTATAAGACGTTAAACGTTGTCATACGAACAATAACTTCAAGGATGCTACAGTTTGAAATTCCTCCAATCCATATGTCGCATACAGCAAACCAGTGTTCAACAGTATTGGTTAAAAACAGTCTTTGTTGCAATTTTAGCTTTTTATTTTTCAACGAAGCGTTTCGCCTTATTTAGGCATCTTCAGGTTATCTTTTCTAGCTCCTGTGAACGGGAACGCGTTATGCAGATCTTGGTGCCACTCTCGTCCATCGAGAAAAGATAACCTGAAGATGCCTAAATAAGGCGAAACGCGTCGTTGAAAAATAAAAAACTAAAACTGCAACTAATACTGTTTTTAACCAATACTGCTACAGTTTGAGTCAGTCATATGTAAAAATTACTGTCAGCCGAGATACTAATTACATACTTTCTGACGAGCAGCATAATTTTTATCACTGTCTCCGGCTGTAGATCATGTACATATGTAAGTCAAATTAGGATTTAGAAAGCGGTGGGGTGGGGGGGTGGGGTGGGGGGAGGAGCCGTCCCTGTCCCCCCCTCCCAAACATTGTAGTGAGTGGGGCGAGTGCCATCCGCCCCCCCCCCCCCCTCCCCCAACCCCATCGTTGCCCTTCACCAACTTGAAATTAAAAGCCTCATGTACGATCTGTAATGTCTCTTCTTTTACCTTCCACACTCAACAATGCTCAGTGTTCGTTGCACTTCTGTTGTCGGCCGTTACACTCATAGCTTCTACTAACGTATGTTTTTCTGCAAAAGTCTGCCGAAAAAACACTTCGGCATCCGCTACTTGCCGTAGTTATTCTTTCGATGTCGTGTAATCGGCGGACTTCATGATGTCGTTCGGTGTTGAATTTCATGAAATAGAAAAATCAGTGCGTTAGTTTTAAGTAACTCGCAATTAATATTTATTTTACAGTTTTCAAACGATTATGTGGTCTTCTACTTTGACTTCGAAGATCGCAGCGAAGTTGCTACATCAAAAGGCAAATTTACGTGTTTCTTGTTCTATTCTGCATGAAGACATAAATCAGTCTTGGGCGGACTACTGCAAGACTCAGTAGAACCTGGAGTACCTATGAAGATGTCCAGTACAACTTTGGACGGAACTTTGGAGTGGAAAAGTTCAATCGAGCACTGCCATACTACCGGGAAGACTCACCAGAAAATTAATTGAAGTTTTACCTGTTGTCTCGTTGTCGTTGCTTTCGTCTTGTAGGAAACATGTGGTGAGGTTCTTCTCTTTGATAGTGCAAAAATGTTTGGACTATGGAATTTCATTCACATCCTGATTCGTTAAATTTGTAATCAATAAATATAGCTCTTTTACAGTCACCTGTTGGTTGAAGGACGGTGGGTGCTTCTTTACCATATTAATACGTTGCCTGGCACCAGAACATACAGATGCGTCCGAGTAATACAACAACCAGAATGTCAAAGTGTCTTACTCTATAAGAATCTTCATTAGTTATAAAAATACTTAAGCCAGAAATTTTTATACATTTCGAAAATTAATAATATTGCAGCTGAAGGCCGCTCCACTCATGTCTTTGATTAGTATCATTGTAAAACTGAAAGATTGGTCGATTGGGGAAATTACAAGCAAATGATTTTCTTAGTAATCTGCTACTGACATCGCAGCACTTAATTTTTGTATTACGATCATTTCTTTCAATCTCAGGAATATGCTGAAGTTCTTGGCTCGAGACCCATAAGTCATGTTTTTCAGACACCAACAATGCACTTACTAGAGACGCTTTCCTAGAAAAGACCAGTGCCTTTATTCTCTAAGACACACTACGTAGTTTATTTCTAATGTTTTCTGGCTAGTTACAATCAACGTTTTCTAATATGTTCCGCTTCATGCCCTAATATTATTACTTTACCTGTACTGGATTTAGTAAATATCGTAAGATCGATGACCTCGCTGTATGGTCCCCTCCCCCCAATTCAACCAACCCAATGTCATAAAATGTAAACGCTCATTTTGTGTAAAAACGGACCTGATTTGTAATAGCTCTCCATACAGTTCTTATTGCTCTTGCTAGAAGGATACCCTGTTTCACAGATTTCTATCCTGTCCGCGATCCAGACATCAGCTTCCACTCGTATTTGCAAGTGTAATTAACCTTGGCCTCTCGCTTAATCACTGCGATTATTATCAAGCAACTAACAGAAATTAAGGGCACCTGGGGATAGCTACACAGATAAGGGCTATAAACAGACTCAAATAAACAGATTGTATTAAATAAAGCTGTCAGTTACAGATAAAAGAAACTCACGCAAACAGTTAATGTAATAGTAATGAAATGAGCGGGAAGGCGTGCTTGAACCGTTCAACTTTTACTGTTTACTAGAGTGCCATCACTCAGCGTTCAACAAGAGAAAACCACAAACAATAAGTTAATTATTGTAATACATGAGAAAATTGAGAAGGCGAGCGAGAGATTCTGTCAAATGGTGCTACGATGGCAGCAGAATGTTTAGCATTAACTGAGCGGCAGCATGGATGACTTCATAGACTGGTTGCGGTCGTACTTTGAGCTATCATCATAATATTTATTAATCGAGTTGTCTCGAATAGCAAGCAACAGTATTCTTGAACGGTTTGCCCGTCGAAAACTAGCAGCCTCTTCTAAACTTCCGAGGCTTTAGCTCTCATTAACACCGCATCAGTATGGTTCCTAGACTGTTGATCCACGCGGTACATAGGCTCACCGTACCTAACAAGGAACACCGTCTTAATTTCTCCACGGTAGTCCAAACGTGGAGGCTATTTCGGTGCTGTTTAAGACCCCGGCTCTCCAAGGAAAACTGTCGATAAACCTAAATGGCAGTGCTTTTTATAACCAACCTAACTTTGTCTTTGGCAGCAATTCTGGAAGGACCATCCTAGAACGTAAAGTTGCCAGACACTGCCCCTTTCACCGGGAAACTTCATCCTGCAGGAGTATCCTTGCACGTGAAAGTGTTAAGAGTTCGCACAAAACTTGGTTTTAACAAAAACCATGATCTTGGAGATAATTAGTATCTTTTACATTAAAAATAATTTCGACTCTCAAAAATTAGGGAAAATGCGGAATAGAATACCTCAGCAAAGGTAGGAGATGTACTGGTGCAAACCGCGGACGGCCTCGTGGAGTTCCAACGTTACCCAATAAGTCATTTATACGCTACGCTTTGTGAATGCTGCTACAACACTGCCTTGGGGTAGGCTCGAAGTTACTTTTATGTTTGAAGGTCTCTCTCCGTTCAAAGTGAGACGCGGCTTTATATTTTGAAGGAACTTTGCAGTCCAATTAGAAAGCTGGTTAAATATTCTGTTTTTCATTAGCCGACGATAAGGAATTGTATCGAACCCTTTCCGGAAACAAAGATCACAGCATCAAATACTTGGCAGTATTTACTGTTGCCCGCGAAAGGTAAAGGTCACAGGTTCGATTTGCGGCCCACGCACTATTTTAATCCGCCAGGGACTTTCTGTACCTCAGCAATATTTTGACAGTTGTATAAAAATAAACTAGCTGATTTTGATGCGCCGATTTCTTTCTATGGATGAGACGTGGTACCTTTTGATGGCAGGATAGAAATAGCAAACAAAGCTGTAGGTAAACACCGATGACCTCGCGCCAAAACAGTCAAAATTTTCTCATTAGTCCTAAAAGATATAGTAGCATGCAAAAGCTATTTTTTATAGACCACACTTTCTACTTTTTAGCAGGTCTTCCTTGCTAAGCTTGAAACACCACTTCCTGAATATCAAGCAAGTAGTCATCTTGAGGTGCTCACTGTTTGTATCTGTTTTTGCTTCAAAAAGTGAGGTCTTTTTTTGGAAGAATTCTGTCTTGGGAAAACACAATTTTCTTTCTTTCTTCACCCATGTATATATCAGCGAAATTACATAGTCATGAATTGGTTCCATTTATTTTTCTGTTTAGAAACAACTGTTAGTTCATGTAGTAGGCTGATATCTGCACAGTAGTTGGTCTTTCAGTACAATTTGCCATCTGCAATTTTTATGATTTCCTCGTTGTCAAAACTGTACTTGCAAACATACATTATATCACCGTTTGTCAAACATTCTACTGTGAATGCGAGTAAGAGTTTCAAAGGGCTCCAAACTCATGATTTATGCCTTGCAACTATCTAATTACATTCAGAAAGATTCAGAGATTCGGCCACTGGACTGAATAACGTGCATCGCAAGTGAATACACCGCCTCCTGCTACTTACGCCGACAGTCTGCACCAAGACAAAAGAAACATGTCACTCAAAACACTGGTCTTTAAGTTTTCCGGAAACTTCTATCTTTGTTCGCCCACGGGACCGAGAAAACAGTAGATACTGACGAGCAGGTTGTTGCTATGGTCTTTGCTTCCGGAAAACTTTCGATACAGTTTCTTACTGTCGGCTAACGAACAAAGGAACATCAAACCAGGTTTCTAGTCGGACTGTAGAGTTCTTTGCAAATATAAAGCCGCGTGTCATTTTTAACAGAGCGAGACCTTCAGACGTACCCCGAGGCAGTGTTGTAGCACGGTTACTTAATACAAAATATGTAGTTTATTAATGACTTAGTGGGTGACGCCGGAACTCCAGGAGACTGTTCGCGGATGGCAAGAGAAGTCGCAGCGTTAAGAAAATCGTAGCGAAGTGCAGGGGATCTACACTTGGAGCAAGGACTGGCAGCAGATCCTCAACATAAACAAATGCAACCTATTGCCTATAAATAGGTAGAAGACTCGTTATTGTATTATTACACGATTATCGAAAACTCTCTGGAAGCTATCGTATCCATTAAAAATCTGAGAGTATACGTACAGAGCGATTTAAAGTGGAACGATGTCATAAAGCTAATTATTGGAAGAATATTCGTGAAGTGTAGTTTATCTACGAAGGAGGTAGCTTGCAAAACCTTCGTTCCACCGTTACTAGAGTACTGCTCGTCAGTCAGGAAGTCTCACCAGATACGATTGATAGAGGCAATAGAGAAGATCCAAACAAGACCAACGCGCGTTACCAAACAGGTTCATTTAGTAAGGCTGAAAGCGTCACTGACTCGCTCACGGAGTTCCATTGGCAGGCCCTACTCGAGATGCATCGTGCATGACGGAATTGTTTCCCCGTTTAAATTCCTAGAGCGTACGTTCCTAGAAGAGACATCCAACTTCTTCAACGTACACCTCACAAAAAGACCATTAAGATAAAATCAGAGAGATTCCAGCCCACACGGAAGCTTACCATCAACCACTCTTCCTCGTGACAGGAACAAGAAAATTAGAGGAGGGGGGTTGGGGGGTTGACACGGGCACACAAAATACTCTCCGCCACACACCATAATGTTGCGTGCGGAGTATAGTAGAAGATGTAGAAGCCTTATTTAAGAAACGGTAATTGTTAACCACAGTGATCGGAACTCCCAGCTGGAATACGTCTTTCACTTAGAAACGCACGATGGGCTTGCGCACTTGGTAGGCGCTTTCCACTACTGCTGTGGCACAAATTATAAAATGACTTCTTCCATAAGCACACCGAAAACAACGTGTAGTTCTATTGTTCAGCTGTTACAAAACGTCATGTGAGTCATCTAAATCATTGTAAATCGACATCTGTTCGATTTGATTTCTTAATTCACTTCTCCTGAATGTGAGTCTAGAGATCTCGTCAAGTAAATGTTCAGCGATATCATTGACTGCCTTGCCCCGTCGACGGGATCTAGTACATATCAGTAAAATACCATGACAATACGGGCGGATGATTGCGAAACTGTATCAGTGCAAGAAAACAACTCTTGAAATACTATGGCAGTTAGCTGTTAATATTTTTTTCTGCGGTATACAGATCATCGGCAATCCTAACCTAAAGGTTTGATTTTAAAAAAACAGAAAGAAATGCGAAACTGAGCAATAAGTAAAAGTGGTTGCAATGGTTGTATATTTGCCCTTTTTAGATATATGTTGTGAACGTTTGTCATTTTTTGTACTAGAGTTTGTCCATTAACAAGTTCAGAACGTTTCGAATTTCTAGATTTTTTCGTATTTTTAATTAGTTTTCCATCAGGCTCGCGTTGGTGTCATGTGTAGGTTTCTGCCAGACCCTATCGTTTAGTTGGCATGGTTGCGTTGTTTGTCTTCGTCTCGTGTTCACTGGCGCCACTCGGTTTCGTAAGCGTTGCTTGTCCGTTAGTGGCAGCAGCGGAGCTTATCGGTATGTAGTTCTGCAACCCTGTCTTTGGGGCGACCTAGTTCTTTTTCCGGTGGTGTGAGTGCGGAGTTCGGTTGGGGACGCAGGAGCAGCGAGGTCCGGGCAGAGCGGCAACACGCGGGGATCGCTGGCAGTTTGTATGGACTGCCGGATCGAAGGGCAGTGGTCACGAGGGTGCACGACCTCGTCAAAACCGGATCCTGCATGTTTGAGTGCATTGCAATTCGCGTAGAGGAACCTCCACCATTGTGAAATCTCGCGATTCTCCAATGGCTTGGGTTCGTCTTGCTGCTCGTAGTGTCGCCGAGGCGAAAAGCAGCGAGTGGAATACCTAGGGAAGGCGGATCTGATTAGTCTTCCTGAGCTTCTAATTACTATTTACTATTTTCAGCTTCTTACACTGTTAAGTTTAACCAGCGGTATTTTTCTGTCTTGTGACCGCTAACGCCACATTTACCAGCCCTGGGGGTTATTGTATATAACGGCATTGTACATTTCCTCGCCTTGCCGCCACTGTCCGGTGAGGCGTGTATGTTTGGCAGCTTCTTGATTGTAGGTTGGCTGGCGTTCTTCTACCTTAGTGGCAGTCATTCCTTCTTGTTCCGGACGCTCTAAGCACAGTATTCTGCAGGCGGAGCCCAGACCGCCGGTTCCGGCTTTGGCTTAGTTTTACATCTTGCATTTGTTTTGTTGGATGTCAGGTAGCCTCACCAACATTATCATTAGTCGCTCGTTAGACTGCCACTAGTCCAAGTTACCATCTTGTGATCTGAATGCAACTCTTGGCTGCCTTTCTCTTCGTTCGCGAATGTGTTTTTGGTGTGACCTACTCAGAGGTCGATTCCTGGAGCACCGGCTGTCACTGGCCCTTGTGTTTTATTTTATTATTGTGTTATTAAGTTACCATCATTTGTCTCACCTGTTTGGTGATCTGTTGTTAGTTTTTTTAAATTAACTTTTGCTATGCCGTTTGACAGTATATTTGTTAAATTTTTTAAATAACTGCCATTTTTCACGTTAAAGGCCTTCAGCCGTGATTGCGGTTACTAGCTTTAAAATTCTGATTGCGACCACATTGAGTTGTTTTCAAAAACATTTTGCTGTCTGTATTTTGTGTATATTTGTTAAATTTTTTAATAATTGCCATTTTGGGCGTTAAAGGCCTTCAGCAGTGATTGTGGTTACTTGCCTTAAAATTCTGATTTCAACCACATTGGCTTTTCTTCAAAATTATTAGCTGTCTGTATTTTATCTTTTGTTAAATTTTTTTAATAATTGCCATTTTTCGGTTAAAGGCTTTCACCTGTGATTGTGGTTACGTGCCTTAAAAGTCTGATTGCGAACTCATTGGCTTGTTTTCAAAATTTATTTATTAAAATAAATGAGTGAAATTGCAAAGCAACCCAATAGTAATTGATTAGGGCCCCGTCCACAATCGTAAGGCATCCTGCCTTCCTTAATTACCAGATTTCAAGATTTTTTTTACTGTCTCACTTAAGTCTTAAATTACATGCTTGCTCGTATTTTCGATCAGCAACCGTCTTCTTCGCAACCCATTTGTAAATATCTGACTGTGATTCACTTATTGTATCAGTTGCAGTAGTACACTGACAATGAGGTGGCAAAACTCTTGGGATATCTCCTCCTATTGTGTCGGGCCTCCTTTTTCAAAAAAATGGTTCAAATGGCTCTGAGCACTATGGGACTTAACATCTATGGTCATCAGTCCCCTAGAACTTAGAACTACTTAAACCTAACTAACCTAAGGACAGCACACAACACCCAGCCATCACGAGGCAGAGAAAATCCCTGACCCCGCCGGGAATCGAACCCGGGAACCCGGGCGTGGGAAGCGAGAACGCTACCGCACGACCACGAGATGCGGGCCCTCCTTTTTCCTGGCGTAGTGCCGCAACAGCACGTAGCATGTACTCATCATTTCGCAGGAAGTTTCGTGCAGAAATGCTGAGCCATACTGCCTCTGTAGACGACCATAATTACGGAAGTGTTGTCGGTGCAGGATTTTGTGCATGAAGTGACCTCTCAATTACGCCCCATAAACGTTCGACGGGATTCATGTCGGGCGATCTGGCTGGCCACATCATTCGGTCGAATTGTCCAGAATGTTCTTCAAACCAATCGCGATCAATTGTGGCCCGGTGACATGGCGCTTTGTCATCCACCGTTGTTTGAGAACATGATGTCCGTGAATGGCTGCAAATGGTCTCCATGTAGCCGAACATAACCATTTCCAGTCAATGATCTGTTCAGTTGCACCAGAGGACCCAGTCCATTCCACGTAAACACAGTCCACACTACTATGGAGCCACGACCACCTTGCACAGTGCCTTGTTAACAACTTGGGTCCCTGGCTTCCTGGGGTCCGCGCCACACTCTAACCATACCATCAGCTACCATCCCACCAGGCCACGGTTTTGGGCCCAATCGATATGGTCACGAGCCCAGGAGACGCGCTGCAGGCGAAGTCGTTCTGTCAGCAAAGGTACTCACCTCTGTCGTCTGCTGCGGTAGTCCATTAACACCAGATTTTTGCCGGACTTTCCTAACGGATATGTTCGTCGTATGTCCCACATTGATTTTTGCGAATATGTCATGAAGTGTTGCTGGTCTGTTAGCACTGACAACTCTACGCAAACACAACCACTCTCAGTCATTAACTGAAGGCAATCGGTCGCTATGTCACCCGTGCTGAGCGGTAATGCCTAAAATTTGCTATTCCCGGCACAGCCTTGACACTGTGGGCCCCAGAAAATTGAATTCCCTAACGATTTCCGAAATCGAGTGTCCCATGCGTCTAGCCCCAACTACCATTCCACGTTCAAAGTCTGTTAATTTCCGTGATGCCGCCATAGTCACGTTGGAAATATTCTCACATGAATCATCTGACTACAAATCACAGCTTGTCAATGCACTGTCCTATTATGCCTTGTGTATGCGATATTAACGCCACCTGTATATGTGCATCTCGCTATCTTACGACTTCCGTCACCTCTTTGTATAATGGTAGGCTTTAAAAACGCAAACCTTTCTGTTTATAGCCTGAAACTTGCCAACTGAATCATTTTATTATTATTATTATTATTATTATTATTATTATTATTATCCGCTCTCCAGTTACACCTTCATCGAGCTTCTCTGCAATATTTTCCTAAAAGAAAAATCCAATATGAATTGTCAGTACTTTTCTTCCATTGTCCGTGCACCTTTAGAAAGGGGAGTAATAATGTAAACCGATACTTCTTCGCGAAGTAAATTAAATGTAACCATCCTGATAAAATTCTTTCCTTCTTGTTGTAACCTCCCCATGTAAAATAATTCACCGCAACCTCTCAACAGAAAATGTTAACATAAATAATATTCACGTTAAGTGTAACTTCCCCACACGAAATAATTTCAAATTTATTTGGTTAATGATTCTAATTTTTTGTGTAACCTCTGAACATAATTGGTTCCCATTTAATGTACCCACAAAATTCTTTTCTCATTTAATGTAAGCTCGAAACAGAAAAAATTCCTAAACCTCGTAATAAAAAATAAATTCAGTAACCTGGTAAAATTTGGACGACAGCAGTGCTGCGTCATGGCCCTGTAAGATCATTCTAAATAAAAAGCAAAAATTCTCACCTCGATAAAGTCGGCAACTATCTGCTCTTACAATAGCTTTTCCCGGCACAGCTCTGTGCAATGCTGGCCTATACATTTATTATTTATGAAAGGAAGCAAATGATTTTTCTTTTGCAACAATCGGAATGATCATGCATTAAAAAAATATTAAATTCTTTAAATTGAAATGAATGCTTGTTAGAAATTAGACAAAGATTATTATTAGGACATTTTTAAAAGATTTACATGTGAGTTTACATAATGTTACTAGATATGCGAGAGGCTGTTTTTTTTAGCTTATACAATAATACTCAGGCTCCGGCATCGCTGCACCGCGACCGCCCCAGCCAACATGATACACAAGACTCGACTGACAAGCGCAGACAGGCGACAGCTCGCTAGCAACAACTTACTGCTACTGCTACACAGTTCGTACTGCAGTCAACACTGCTCTTTGGTCTCAGATTCTCTTATAGCTTACATATCGCAGGCATCACATACCTCTTACATAACCCTCCACTGGGGGGGCAAAAATTTGACAGCGATGGTGAGTCAATTGGACTTGCCATGAGCAACAAATTTTTCTAAAATCTACTTAATTAACTAAGTTGACAGTCACAGAGTATATACATATATATAAGTACAGAACATAAAATGAAATTGAGTGCACATGCACTGAGTACAGATCATATCAAGAAATCACAAAATATATACGCAATTTTTCTTAATTAACTAAGTTTACAGTCACAGAGTATATACATATATGTAAGTGCATAACATGAAATGAAATATAGTGCACATGCACTGAGTACATAATATATCAAGCAATGACAAAATGTATACGCAATGAGTACAAATCATATTAACAAATGACATAAAGTGCATATGCACTGTAGTACAGAACATACCTAGCAATGACAAAATGTATACGCAATGAATACAAAACATATTAACAAATGACATAAAGTGCATAAACACTGTAGTATTTTTTTTTACCATTTTACAAGAACTAGGATAGTAAAGGGAAGGATTGCATCATGGTTGTAGCACATTAGGTTGCACGTAGCTGCACTCAAAGTCCATTTCTTTTTACAGAAGCACAACACCGAGTGAGACAATCTGAAGTTCTCCTCCCTGAAGTATTAATCAGTGTAGCCAAGACACTGAAATGTATTAATATTCCATGTTATCATTTTGGTAGTACATTAGGTACACCAAACAGTGGAACCATAGTAACATCTTCATTGTTCAAGGTGGTGGACACCATGATGTGTCAGCACCACAATCATTCACCAACGTAGAATTAGTGCGGAAACCAAATCTAGTGCTCCATGATCATAAGGATAGACAGGACAAACGTATATTGCAGTTGTTGTTGTTGTTGTCTTCAGTCCTGAGACTGGTTTGATGCAGCTCTCCATGCTACTCTATCCTGTGCAAGCTTCTTCATCTCCCAGTACCTACTGCAACCTACATCCTTCTGAATCTGCTTAGTGTATTCATCTCTTGGTCTCCCCCTACGATTTTTACCCTCCACGCTGCCTTCCGATACTAAATTGGTGATCCCTTGATGCCTCAGAACATGTCCTACCAACCGATCCCTTCTTCTGGTCAAGTTGTGCCACAAACTTCTCTTCTCCCCAATCCTATTTAATACTTCCTCATTAGTTATGTGATCTACCCATCTAATCTTCAGCATTCTTCTGTAGCACCACATTTCGAAAGCTTCTATTCTCTTCTTGTCCAAACTATTTACCGTCCATGTTTCACTTCCATACATGGCTACACTCCATACAAATACTTTCAGAAATGACTTCCTGACACTTAAACCTATACTCGATGTTAACAAATTTCTCTTCTTCAGAAACGCTTTCCTTGCCATTGCCAGTCTACATTTTATATCCTCTCTACTTCGACCATCATCGGTTATTTTACTCCCTAAATATTTTCTCCTTTCATCAATTAAATTCAATATTTCTTCTGTTATCCAAGGATTTCTACTAGCCTTCGTCTTTTTACCTACTTGATCCTCTGCTGCCTTCACTACTTCATCCCTCAAAGCTACCCATTCTTCTTCTACTGTATTTCTTTCCTCCAGTCAATTGTTCCCTTATGCTCTCCCTGAAACTCTGTACAACCTCTGGTTCTTTCAGTTTATCCAGGTCCCATCTCCTTAAATTCCCACCTTTTTGCAGTTTCTTCAGTTTTAATCTACAGGTCATAACCAATAGATTGTGGTCAGAGTCCACATCTGCCCCTGGAAATGTCTTACAATTTAAAACCTGGTTCCTAAATCTCTGTCTTACCATTATATAATCTATCTGATACCTTTTAGTATCTGGTTTCTGGTAATTAGGTCAGAAGGTGAAGGACATTAAGTCTCATGCTAGTCATCATTGAGAATTACACTAGTCTATCAACCGATTTGACTAATTGTTGGCACTCATCGCCTAGTTACTGAACACTTCTGTACTATATATGAAGTATTACAGAATAATGTTCATAAATCATTTGATTACAGTGAACATTGGCACTCATTGGCCAGTTACAAACCATCAGAAGTCATCATTCAAAACAGGAGCTAATGAATGGCATAGTATTAACATAATTCACCTAGTTATAGTACTCATTGGCACTCATTGGCCAGTTACAAATCATCAGAAGTCACCATTCAAAACAGGAGCTAATGAATGTAGCATCAAGCTACTGGTATTCATATATAATAGCATGTAGGTGACATAATACAAAATTAAAATAAGAAACAGGGCATTCATTGGGCAGTTACTAAACATATAGCAAGTATTGAATAGTACAAAACATTTTTCATCATTCAAGTGACATACGACATATTTAAAATAATTATTGGCACTCATTGGCCAGTTACAAAGTATTCTTACACTTTTATAAAACCTTATTCAGTATTATTCAGAAGTTATCATTCAAAATGAGAGTTAATTATTGGCATAGCATTTATAGAGTATAACAAAAATATTATTTACAGAAATCATTGGCATAGTATTTATGCATTATTACAAAGCATCATTCAGTATTACTTAGAACTCATCATTCAAGTGACATAGGACATATTGAAAATGTAACATACTGTAACTATTATTGAAGGTCTGTGACTAGAAAACATTACTCAGAATTACTCAGAACTCTCTTAAACTGGTAGCATTATTTAGGACTGGTAATACATTTTTTTGTGCTAGCAATGCATTGCGTTGGGATCGATAATTAATTTCTGGGGCATAAAAATATTTGTTTTTGACCTATTGCTGCAAATAAAGATTATTAACATCATTCGTCATGAGTCAGCTGTAGCAAGGTTATGAAACAAGTAGAGTATATGTGATCACATTCATGAATGACACACACAAATGGGTAAAAAAATGCAAGTACTAGAACAGGTTTAATGATTATCTGCTTATAGCATATTAATTCCATGAATAGCTTCTTCTAGAAAAAATACAAAATGGATTATTAAGCTGAAAGAAGAAACACATATTATGCTGAAAAGTAGTGAACTTCGAATTAACAGGTAATGAAATGTGTATTCAATATATATGTACTCTAGCTGTCCTTTCCAAAACCTTCAGTCATTATACCATGCGACATAAGACATACTGTCAAAACGAACTGCAACAAATACTTAAATAACTACATAGCATTTCTTAACTAACAGTAAATATATGAACTTCATCATTATTCTCATCTGCAAAGAAAAACTTCATTATTCATATTACCATATTCTTCATCACTATTCATCATCATTCATTATCATCTGCAAAAAGACACTTCATTATTCATATTACCATTTACTTCATACAACTATTCATAGTATAGAGTTCCGTATTTCTAGCATATTTCATCACTAAAACTAAGATGTGAGGTTCTGTCTGACAGCCTGCATCAATCGCCTCGTATTCTGAAAGAAAAGATTAGTTAAGACTGCTATCATACGATGTGTATAGTATATTCATGTTAATGTTTGTTAATTCTGATCCATTTACTCTTCGTGACGAGGTATTGCATCTTCTTTCGTTCATTCCGAAGGTGAAATTCCCATTTCATAGTAATCCGCTGTGGTTTGTTTCATTTATTTTTTTTACACATTATTGCTTTCTGAAAATGATGAACAATGATTAATGTCTTGCATTTAAATCATATACCCATTAAATAAAAACTGGTTTCTAGTGATATAATTAAGCATACAGCATAGCATGACAAAAAACGTAATATGTCAAAAACAAAGACAGTGTGCAGGTGCAAAAATGTACACAGAGTATCATAATGTAGTAGCAAAAAAATGTAAAATAGTCACGATGTTGAGATATCATAAGGCAAAAATGTCAAAGTCAACTTGTGTTTGTTATATCTTAAAGACTTCATAGTGAATACAAAGAAACAGGAAAACAATTATACATACATAAAAAATGGAAAATATGCACGGTCTGATATATAACGACAAGAAATGACTTTCTTTGTGTTCAGCTTGTATGTTGTGTAGTTGATAGAGGCGAGAGTTGAAGACTTTAATAGAGACAGAATTTGATAAAATTAATATGTCACTAGATAGAATTGCATAGTTGTTCATAAAATATGTAAGTTTATCTGGAAAAATGTGCACGGTCTGATGTGTAACGACAAGAAAAGCGACCTGCTGACCTTACCTTGCCGGGCACTTGCCAAGGAAAAATATAATAATCATCAGTAAGTGTTCATATAAATATAATTGTATAAGTGGTCATATAAAAAATCAGGAAAAGGCATTACAGTGTGATAAATCATAAAGTATGTTCATTCAATAAAGGGTTTAATATTGGAGATATGGTGATTGCCTTTACTTTTTCTGGTTCTCAGAGTTTCGACGTGTACTACATTGGGGTGAAGAATGCTGCGAATTCTATATGGACCTGCGTATAGAAGGTCAAATTTACTACATCTACTCTTTCCTCTGTTAGAT
Source organism: Schistocerca cancellata (assembly GCF_023864275.1). Taxonomy (NCBI): domain Eukaryota; kingdom Metazoa; phylum Arthropoda; class Insecta; order Orthoptera; family Acrididae; genus Schistocerca; species Schistocerca cancellata. The sequence goes on from NC_064631.1 coordinate 506,035,640, forward strand.
AAATAGTGTGTACGCACTAATATCTTCTGTCCAATGTCAAAGTCACGGCGTGTACAAACCTGTTTTTGCTGTCTTCTCCGGCGCTCTGCGGCACGTTTGATGTTGTTCAGCGCAATGTCAATTATTTCATGGTGTCGTAGTCGACGAGATGTAGGAAAGGATACTAATTCTTTTTGTTAGGTGGTTCAACATTTTTCAGTATAACAGTCGGAGATAGCATAGTAGATTCATTTGGTATGGAATTAATTACATCCTGGAATGAGAGTATTGGTGTGTCCCAATCAATATGTCTTTTATGGCAGTATATTCTACACAGTTTACCAATTTCTTTCATTAATCGTTCACAAGGGTTCGAAGAAGCATGATACTTGGATATATAGATCGGAGAAATGTTTCTTGTTCCTAACATACGTGTCCATATAGCAGATCGAAATTGTGGTCCATTGTCGGAAATTACTTTCAATACATGCCCTACATGAAATAAAAAATGTTTTACAAATGCTTTCGAAACAGATTTAGCAGTATTTTTGCGTAATGGAGTGAAGGTCGCAAATTTTGAAGTGAGTTCAACAGCGACAAAGATTTAGCAAAAACCTCTATTAGTTCTGGGAAGCGGACCAAAAATGTCTACAGCGGCCATGTGTCTCAATTTAACAGGTACAATGGGATGTAATGGAGGAATATGTGAAGTCGTATCTGACTTAGCTTTCTGGCAGATTTTACATGATGCTAAAACTCGTCGAATACGTTTCTCCATGTTGGTAAAATAACAGTTCTGTCTCAGTATTAGAAAACATTTTTTGGCTCCATAATGTGCGTATCTTAAATGAGTATACCAAATTAATTTGTTAACAAGCTCGTCAGGAATGCATAGTAACCAGTTGTTGCTGTCAGGGTGAGAGCGGCGAAACAGAATATTATTGCGTACAGTGTAATTGTTTCTAATGGTAACATTATTCCTATCTTGCCAAAGGTGTTTAATTTCTTTCCATACGTTGTCTTTACTCTGCTCTTGTGCCATGTCTCGTAATGACGACGAAATGAAATTTTCAAATGCAACTTGTTGAATATACATGACGCTGAAATTTGCTTTGCAGAAGTTGGTTGCGATGTCTTGCTGATTGTTGTTGAGAGAACGGGATAGTGCGTCTGCTACAATATTTTGTGTACCGGGAATGTGAACAATTGTAAAACTAAATTCCTGTAAATAAAGTTTCCATCTACTTAACCTGTCGTGTGTAAATTTTGCGGAAAGTAAAAACTGTATAGCTCTATGATCTGTGTAAACGGTAGTGTGTCTTCCATAAAGAAAATGGCTAAATCTCGTAAATGCCCATACAACACATAATGTTTCAAGTTTTGTAACAGAATAATTGCCTTCAGCAGGTGCAGAATGCGACTCGGGAAGGCGATGTTTTTAATTACTGTAGTACCATCTTCTTCAATTTCCTGAAAAATGTGTACGCCTAAAGCGGTGTTAGAACTGTCGGTGGCAATGGAAAAATTTCTAGTAAGATCTGGATGTGATAAAAGTGGAGCATTCAACAAAGCTTGTTTCAGATTAGCAAATTCAGACTATTGGTTTTTCATGTAAAAGTGTGTCTCAGATGTCGTCAAAAGTAATAACATTTTCGTGAACAAGATTCTGCGTATCTAAAGAATTGCTTGCGTTGCTGGAAGATGCAACCTGTACTGTATCTAGTCAAATTCTATCTGACGTGCTATTATTTTCGGGAGGATGCTGTGGCATTTCGACTATTTGTACTGTTCTGTTATTTCGTCCGACGTATTACGTTCGGGATGATATCTACTGTCTGGTTCATTCATGATAATATGTTGTTGCGGATGATTCTGTTGCTGGTAAGACCGACTGTTACGCTGAAAATTGTGCCCATTACATTTACGTCTGTCATGATAGTCGTTGCTATACGGCGCGTTGCGATAGGAGTTGAAATAGTGTGTTTTCTGCACGTACTGATTTCCTTGCTGCTGTGCGTTACTATTTGGTGGAGCCGACGCTATACGTGTAGGCGGCGAAACATTAAAGCTTGGTTGACCTTGCAGACTGCATTGTTGGTTAGGTATGCTAACCGGCTGGTTTTGATGCTGTTACGGAGAAAAACCTGTATTGTTAGCAAAATGTGTTTGATATTGCTGAAGATTTTGTACATACTGATGATTAAAATTTTGTCACTTATTAAAATTATGCTGGAAGTTCTTGTCATCTCGAGAGAGTCTAATGAAAACTGTCACTTTCAGGTAAAACTCGTCATATCAGGTTTTCTTTATACATCCTTAATCCTACATAGGTCGATAGTTGAAGAGCTGTTTTGATAGATATAAAGGATAGTAGAAGAGAAGGCAGCAGTGCAGAAAACTAAAGATGAAATAGCACTACTACGGCTCGGGGCCCTGTGCACGCTACGGCACATATTCATCGAAGTGTAAGGAATCCCTTGAGGTCTTTCTACAATTAAATTTTAGTTTCTGCGTTACAGGCAATGCCGGTGAAAATTCAAAAATAAATTTTTGTATCCAGCCCAGTTCTAGTTTCTGCATTACAGGCCAAGCTGATAAAATTACAAAAGCAAATTGTCGTATCCAGTCCAAAGCGTGAATCTGTGTTCTGTCATTTTTTTTAAAAATTAAATTTTCTCACGGATAGAAAATGCTTGTAATCAAAATTATCGTCTCTGTATGTCTGAACAGGTTCAGGATTGTATGATAATCTGTTTGTCTGTGACTGTACGTACTCTCTGTAAATTACCTAAATTATACTGGCTGTGTGAGTCTGACAAATGTTCGCAAAGTGGCGTATGCTGTGATATGTTAAAGGCTGAAACATTTTTCATCTCTGTTACCTCTTGCTGTAAAGTTGACAATTTTCTATGTAATGTATTATTGGACGAACCTATCTCACTGATCGTCTGTTGTAAATTTTGAAATTCGGGTGTTTGATTAAACGAAACAGGTGACGTATCGTCTGATTTGGTACCCTTATTACTTTCGATAACATCAACACGACTGGCCAATTCATCATATTTTTCAGTCAGTGCTTTTACCTGATCATCGTTTTTATTATCATAAGCATTAATTTGTTTTTGTATTTTACGTGTGGTTTCGTTCAATTTTTTAACGTCTGCTTTGATGGTATCGGGATCCTGTATTAGTTCTAATTGTTCAAGTCTGTCGGCCACTGTCTGAAACTCTAATGTGTGTGTGTTTTTGTTTTAAGATCGGAAATTTCATCATGCAATTCGGTGTTCAACTGTTTGATTTCGTCTGATACTGTAGCAATATTGTTGTCCACGTATGTTTTTGCTTTCGTAAACAATTTACGCCTATCTTCCTGTCTCTGTGCAGTAATTGTTTCCATGACTTGTCGCTTTACTTTATTCTGTTCCTGTATAAATTTACGGTAACGCGTTTCACTGTTTAGTAGGTGGTGATTAAAACGTTCGTCAATTTGGCTGTTCTGTTGGTCAAATTTCGCTTCTACTTTCGCATCCAGTGTACGTGAAAGTTCTGCGGACATTGATTTAAACTCGTCGCGTAACTATGTTGCGTTTTCAGAGCATTTTTTTAGCGACTGCACTAATTTCGTCTCTAAGTAGTTTAGTTGTGTCTGCATGTGTATTATTTAATTCTTGTGCCACAGATCTAATCTCTTCACTACTGTTCCTAGCACAAGCCTTAATTTCTTCACGTAATTGTTCTTTAGTATCATGACATTGCACGGCAACGACTGTAATCTGTTCCCTAAGCTGTTTGGAATTGTTGTCTAATTTTTCATTGAGTTGTTTGTAATTTTCATTAAGTTGTTTGAAGTTGTTATCTTGTCTTTCTTTCGACTGTTTGTAATTGTTGTCTATTTTTTATTAAGTTGTTTGAGATTTTCATTATTTTCATTAATTTGTTGTAGCAATAATGCCATAACTTGATCCATGCCAATATTACCTACGCTATTCTCTGTGCTGTTTGATGGCGTACCTGCAATTGTCGCGTTTTGTGTAACCATTTGGCCATTCTCTGATTCTTGAACAGGTTCGCCAATTGGACGTGTATTATTAGTCACTACCTCGGAAGCAAATAAATCTGACGTATTCTGATTACACTGTTCATCTTCGTTAGAAAAATTTATCTGTTCGTTAGGTAAATTTTGCAAAGCAGGTGTGTCAAACTGGACAGCGTTCATTGTAATGGAAAGTGGACACAATTGAATTTGTTTGCTGATCATTAGGATTAAAATCATTACTAGTGGTCGGTACGCACTGATTATCTGAAAATGGAGGATTCTCATTATTACACTGAGTGTCGCAAATATTATCGGTCAAACTATTCGAGTCGGCTATTTCACTCATTGCACATCGCGATGTACTATTGACAGTTTTTCGCGGCATTTTTCACAAATCAAAATTAAGCACAAAAGTGAAACAAAGACAAAGCAAAAATGGAACAAATACAATTACAACAAAGAGCAATAAATTGCCGATGATCTGTGAAAGAAAGAGTGACAAATTAGTAAATGCGTTGCGCCAGATGAAAACTACATTTAAGTAAATAAGAGCAGATATATAACTACTACTCAGAAATTCACAAAGAAAATCCGATCCTGGCCGGTTTTCGCCAAGTGTAACCTCCCCACGTAAAATAATTCACCGCAACCTCTCAACAGAAAATGTTAACATAAATAATATTCACGTTAAGTGTAACTTCCCCACACGAAATAATTTCAAATTTATTTGGTTAATGATTCTAATTTTTTGTGTAACCTCTGAACATAATTGGTTCCCATTTAATGTACCCACAAAATTCTTTTCTCATTTAATGTAAGCTCGAAACAGAAAAAATTCCTAAACCTCGTAATAAAAAATAAATTCAGTAACCTGGTAAAATTTGGACGACAGCAGTGCTGCGTCATGGCCCTGTAAGATCATTCTAAATAAAAAGCAAAAATTCTCACCTCGATAAAGTCGGCAACTATCTGCTCTTACAATAGCTTTTCCCAGCACAGCTCTGTGCAATGCTGGCCTACACATTTATTATTTAGATAAGTTCGTACCGACTAAGGTCCAAAGCGAGGGGAAAGATCCACCGTGGTATAACAATCATGTACGAAAGGTACTACGGAAACAAAGAAAGCTTCATCATAGGTTTAAGAGTAGTCGAATCATAGCTGATAAGGAAAAGCTGAACGAAGCGAAAAAGAGCGTAAAGAGAGCAATGAGAGAAGCATTAACGAATTCGAACATAAAACATTGGCAAACAATCTAAACAAGAACCCTAAAAAGTTTTGGTCATATGTAAAATCGGTAAGCGGATCTAAATCCCCTATTCAGTCACTCGTTGACCACGATGGCACCGAAACAGAGGACGACCGAAGAAAGGCAGAAATACTGAATTCAGTGTTCCGAAACTGTTTCACTGCGGAAAATCGTAACACGGTCCCTGACTTCAGCCGTCGCACGGACGCCAAAATGGAAAATATTGAAATAAACGATATCGGAATTGAAAAACAACTGCTATCACTTAGTAGCGGAAAAGCATCCGGACCAGACGAGATACCCTTAAGATTCTACAGTGATTATGCTAAAGAACTTGCCCCCTTTCTATCAGCAATTTATCGTAGATCGCTGGAAGAATGTAAAGTACCTAGCGACTGGAAGAAAGCGCAGGTCGTTCCCATTTTCAAGAAGGGTCATAAATCAGATGCGAATAATTATAGGCCTATTTCGCTTACGTCAATCTGTTGTAGAATAATGGAACATGTTTTGTGTTCTCGTATTATGACGTTCTTAGATAATACAAATCTCCTTCATCATAACCAACATGGATTCCGCAAACAGAGATCATGTGAAACTCAGCTCGCCCTATTTGCCCAAGAAATTCACAGTGCCGTAGACACTGGCGAGCAGATTGATGCCGTATTCCTGGACTTCAGGAAGGCATTTGATACGGTTCCGCACTTACGTTTAATGAAAAAAATACGAGCTTACGGAATATCGGACCAGGTTTGTGATTGGATTCAGGATTTCCTAGAAGAAAGAACTCAACATGTCATTCTTAACGGTTCAAAATCTGCAGATGTAGAGGTAATTTCGGGAGTACCGCAAGGAAGCGTGATAGGACCTTTATTGTTTACAATATACATAAATGACTTAGTTGACAACATCGGTAGCTCCGTGAGGCTATTTGCAGATGACACGGTTGTCTACAAGAAAGTAGCAACATCAGAAGACTCGTACGTACTCCAGGAAGACCTGCAGAGGATTAATGCATGGTGCGACAGCTGGCAGCTTTCCCTAAACGTAGATAAATGTAATATAATGCGCATACATAGGGGCAGAAATCCATTCCAGTACGATTATGCCATAGGTGGTAAATCATTGGAAGCGGTAACGACCGTAAAATACTTAGGAGTTACTATCCGGAGCGATCTGAAGTGGAATGATCACATAAAACAAATAGTGGGAAAAGCAGGCGCCAGGTTGAGATTCATAGGAAGAATTCTAAGAAAATGTGACTCATCGACGAAAGAAGTAGCTTACAAAACGCTTGTTCGTCCGATTCTTGAGTATTGCTCATCAGTATGGGACCCTTACCAGGTTGGATTAATAGAAGAGATAGACATGATCCAGCGAAAAGCAGCGCGATTCGTCATGGGGACATTTAGTCAGCGCGAGAGCGTTACGGAGATGCTGAACAAGCTCCAGTGGCGGACACTTCAAGAAAGGCGTTACGCAATACGGAGAGGTTTATTATCGAAATTACGAGAGAGCACATTCCGGGAAGAGATGGGCAACATATTACTACCGCCCACATATATCTCGCGTAATGATCACAACGAAAAGATCCGAGAAATTAGAGCAAATACGGAGACTTACAAGCAGTCGTTCTTCTCACGCACAATTCGTGAATGGAACAGGGAAGGGGGGATCAGATAGTGGTACAATAAGTACCCTCCGCCACACACCGTAAGGTGGCTCGCGGAGTATAGATGTAGATGTCGATGTAGATGTAGAAGCAAATGATTTTTCTTTTGCAACAATTGGAATGATCATGCATTAAAAAATATTAAATTCTTTAAATTGAAATGAATGCTTGTTAGAAATTAGACAAAGATTATTATTAGGACATTTTTAAAAGATTTACATGTGAGTTTACATAATGTTACTAGATATGCGAGAGGCTGTTTTTTTTTAGCTTATACAATAATACTCAGGCTCCGGCATCGCTGCACCGCGACCGCCCCAGCCAACATGATACACAAGACTCGACTGACAAGCGCAGACAGGCGACAGCTCGCTAGCAACAACTTATTGCTACTGCTACACAGTTCGTACTGCAGTCAACACTGCTCTTTGGTCTCAGATTCTCTTATAGCTTACATATCGCAGGCATCACATACCTCTTACATTGTTCTTAGACTTACTTTGTCCTTACGTAGTGAACAGATCGAAATGTTTTTCACAGTCGTTAAAACAAAATTTAAAAGGAAAGGTAACATAAAATTAACGTCCTTTTGACAAGTTGAGCTTTATATCTCCAACTTTTTTTAGAAACTTCCGCAAATGATGAAAGCAGTTGAAGAATGGAAACTTCCTATGATAAATGAGTCTTCTAGCATAGACTCTTTGTATGTTTTTAGGTTGTTAGCCTAAAAATGCAATTTGCGGTGTGGGGAACTTTATGTGTGTATTAGAGGTAAAACTCTCACTTTTTGAAATTAGTTAAAATAAGGTTTCTTCAGAATTTTTGGAATTCCATGATTATTTCTCCTTGTTTTTAGTTCTATGTGACAGTCTATACGTATGATACATATTTTGTTCCTAGTTTCGAAATTCTTTGTATTTTCCATTTTTTCCTCCTTAAATGGTCCTGGAAACCTATGCGTTTTGTTTCATCGAGTTTAACGCTTCTTTCTGTTACACTGGTTTCCACATGATATGTATAATTCTATGACCGATGACCATTACTTCCTACTACACGGTCGAAAATAGGCTTCATTCGGTGAATTCGATGGGTCGTTTCCCCAGGAGACAGTGTTTCACTCCCACCAGGCTTGGTTTGCAGCTCGTGGAATTCTCTCACATGCAACACAAAGATACATTTTGGTGGGACTTCATTGTCCATCCATCTTGTCCTTTTTATGTTTTTTGATATTCGAATAGTAGTTTTGGATTCCTCTTCTTAGGTTTTTCACTATTTGTCATGTCTGTTTTGAGCAAGTTATGTTGTTGGTGTGTGCTTTCGCAGTGAAGAAGTGTAGAAGAGGTTTTGTTGTTGGGTCCAATCCACAGATTTTTCCAGCGTGGTGCCTTCATCGGTCATACGTTCGCCGTCGCATTTGTTTTCTCCGTATTCAGAATATCTATTTTCACTGTTTTCAAGTGTTCTTTGCTCTCACTAACGCTTGTTGCCATCCTCTACCACTTTCACAGGCGGATTGTGGTGTCCTTGTGGTGACATCGATATCAACTTCATCCATTGATTTAGTTTTACTGCCAGCTTTATCGCTCTCCATTCCGTTCCCTTGCTCTTCGGCTATAGTTTATGTTACTTCTCCATTCACATGTCTCCCACATCCTGCCCTCGATGCAGCCACAGAGGTGTCGATATGTCCAGACAGAACGATTGCGTATGTCGGTACTCCTGGTTGGTTGTTTCCGACTCGCAACTGAACAGGGCGTCTACACTCACAAATTCCCCTCAGGTGTTCAGTTGAACTGCAGATCCATGTTGAGGTTGAATTTCGTGCTCAGCATACACCTTATGACCGCATATAGTCAGGTAAGAGGGTATGTGTTTTTGAAATTCTATTTTGGCTATTCGGTTGTCCATGAACTTGCCATGCCAAAGGTTTCAGACCACACTTCTTTTCTGACAAGGTAAACTGTTCCATACAAGCTAAGCTCTTCGCTGAATTTTTCGAATGGCTCTCCGAGTGGTCAATTACTGAGCCCGACAGATCGCAAGCGTGTGTTATTAACACTAAAGAAGAACCACCATTTCGCTTAAATATTTGGCCACCATCAGTGTTTCTGACTAGGCACTCATAAAAGCTGTTATTTTGCATTTAGCATATAGAGAATTAAAGGCGTAAATTTGAATACCTATCACTTCCTCACCAACTTGACATCATTAATCAGTCACTTCCGAATAGCGAGGGGAGTAGGCGTTTCGGTGTTCCTTCAAAACTAAATTTCAAGCTTTCCTTACTCTAGAAAGACATTTATTAATGCCGGCCGGGGTGGCTGAGAGGTTCTAGGCGCTACAATCTGGAACCGCACGACCGCTACGGTCGCAGGTTCGAATCCTGCCTCGGGCATGGATGTGTGTGATGTCCTTAGGTTTAAGTAGTTCTAAGTTTTTGGGGACGGATGACCTTAGAAGTTAAGTCCCATAGTGCTCAGAGCCATTTGAACATTTTTTAATCTTTTCCTTGAACACCAGCAACACTCGGCAGTAAACAAGCTCTTCACTGCACACAACTGCAGCGTAGTTCCGGAAGCCACGAAGTGAAACACGGACTGGACAGTTTTAATTTAGCATCAGGCGAATAAAATCGAGATGCACGATGCAGTTTATCGACAATCCAATTTACTATGTCTGAAGATCACGTACTTCATCATTTGCGATCATCAGTCGTCTTTTCTGTTACTCTCTCGAACACATTTGTAGGATTTAAAAATGTTTGGCAGCGGTGGGATTCGAACCCACGCCCTTTCGGACTGGTGCCTAAAACCAGCGCCTTAGACCGCTCGGCCACGCTACCTTCACGTGTTTTGCGACTTTACTGAATGAAGTGGTACTAACGGGACGCTTTTAGTGTAGCAAATGTCCGTAGACAGGTAGCGAGCAAGGATAGAGCGAGACGGGGTGGGGTGCATTGCCGCGTAAAACTCGGCAGAGGTCGACACAGTTGCGAGAGGCGGTTAGTCTTTATCAGACGGTCAGTCGCTTGTCAGCGCCATGGAAGCTTATGTAGTGAATCATCGCTATGGCGTTGTGTTCAAGCGTCTCTTATTGAGTCTAACAGATTATATGCATTTAGCTTACAAATGAATAAACTTCTCTTACCTACAACTCACACATTACGCTTTAAACAGATATTCCGCATAGGAGCATTCCTTGTAGTTACCGCAAATGTTTGATTTCTAGTTCTTAAACGCAAATTCACACTTGTTGCAGCACAAACGCAGAAAAAAACCCCATGAAATAAATTTCTGTCAAATTTAGTTCATCTGAGACGACTGAACACAATGACACCGAACATTTGCGGATTGTATTGCAGTTCATAATAGTCCTCTCGTTAGTGTATTCTGAAAATACCTTATACTACAAACAGTATCTATATTTAAGTTTGTCAGGACAACACAAATCGCACTCAGTACGGTTTATTGGCCGGTTTCGCTCTCTAATTTTACAAGAGCATCATCAGAATCTCTGGAATTTGCGGTTTAAAGTACAATAGTTGGCGGATTTCATTGCCAGCTTAATTTGCGAAGAGCGAAACTGGTCAATAAAACATAGGCCTACAAAACACACTTGGGCCTGTCTTGCAAAACTTGATTTCAACAATCACTGTTGCCCCTGTCGTAAAATGAGTATTCTGCTGGTGGAAGTGCGCCGTTCCCATTGTTCCGTAACTTCTGCACGGGCGGTCATTCAGTCGAGCACGCCGCACGGTATTCATTTCTCGCAAATCACACATAACTTTTTGCCAATGTTAAAATTTTCGAAGAGGTAGAAATGAAGTTATTAACAACTTTAGAAGACCTGGCAAGGTATTATGATGCGCTCTACTTGACGCCCAACAATGCGCAAAGCGTAAATCTACACAAAGTACTAAGGAAAAGAGAAGCCACTAGGAATTGGATAGGAGCTGGAGAGGTCAGCTATTGTCTCACTCTGACGTACGCAAGTACGTTGGAAGTAAAGTTTGAACGGAGTTTCATCTTCAGGTTTCAATGTGTGAACGTGGTTTAAATGCGTGACCAAAATAACTGTATCTGCAAGTCTCGAGTTCGAGTCTCGGTCGGGCACACAGTTTTAATCTGCCAGGAAAGTTTCATATCAGCGCACACTCCGCTGCAGAGTGAAAATCTCATTCTGTATCTGCAAGCTTACTGGCGGCCTTTGGTACACACCTTTTTGTTTTCCTCAAGACAGTTGTTCTCATAGCAGATTACTGTACGTAGTACATGTCAGGAGAATACTGACAGTTTCGGACGAGACAGGGCGCATTTTACCAATTTAACTCCAATCACCGTAAAGTACCAAACAACGGACATAGCTTCCCAATACTTTTGTCAGTGGACAGGTATCAGAGCCCGACAACTAAGGTTAGATCAAGCGTTCCGTGACCTCCTATGTACCATCGAATAGAACTCTATGACGGGACAGTTCGACGATGTCAAGGAAAAACTTGCTGCTTGTCGTGCCACGCCTTATTAGCTATGACACGGAAGACAATGCACTGACCAAGGACTCGAGTGACGCGATGCAACGAGAATCTGAAGCAGTGGGGACGCATCACCAGGAAGACAACTGAGAATGTGGAGGAATGCAAGCCGCGTAACACTTACTTGTCTACGGAAGCCGCACGAACCCTATGCAATGAGCGATTTGATAAAAACTATTGAGACAGAGGACTTTAAGGCCGTACAGTCAGTAAGCTCTGTTTGTGTAGTTCATTTCCACATGTCACTGCATAATTGTGTAATTTGGATCTGATCACTAAAACAACAAGAATAATAATAACAGAATTTAACAATTAACATGCGGCTGCATAATGATTTTTATTCACTTTTTTTCCTGCAAACATGTTTCTCGTCATTTTCCTCATGAGTTTGTGAGATATTCTAGAAATTACACATATAAAATAGCCTGTGCTCAACAGCTAAACAAACTGCCACTTTGACGCTACACCATTCCACTAACACGAGTTTTGCACTACCGCTGTCTACAGGCTCCAAGTAATTTTTAATATTCAGTCATTTCTGAAGTACACATTGTTTCAAATTACGATGCACGTAAGTCATGTAACAGACCAATCCTACCTTCGGTCTTCAAAACCTTTCTCTTCTCTCGTATTCTACGGTTTTTTTTTTTTTTTTGTATAGATTCGAATTCAGAATTCACAAATATTGTTGCAATTTTTTGTCAGGTGACGTGGCTCGTTTTGTAAAAGTTTAATTATCTCGAATGATTTTGTATGAGGCGCACAGAAGGAACTATTAAACTTTTCTCCAGTTTATTTTGTTTTGGCCGAATGATTGCCATTACGTTCATTGTATTCCTACATCCTTCTAAAAACACTTATCAAATTGTTTTATCCAATTATTTTGCATCTGAACTTTGCACTCTTCTAAACCTGAAGCAGCCCTTCACTTCCAGAAAATCGCCCTCCATCCATTCAGGTCATCACTTCTGGGAACAAGATAAAATGTTACGGGACAAGATCAGCGTTACAGGAAAAGCGCAGGAAAGAAGGTAAATATGTTGAAGTGTTGCCTACATGAATGAATGAACGGTGGGCTGTTGGTATTGAAAAGATTGTTATAAGCGCACCTACGAATTCAGGATGGTTGTAAGTGGGTAGACTATACTTGTGTGTGTGTCATCGTATATACAAACCTGGGAATGTGAACTGACAACCTAAATGTTCTACTGAGCTCAAACCTACGTCACTTACATGAAATTGAAAAGAATCCTGTGTGTGTGAAAACCAATTTCATTCATAAATAAGCAAACCAATAATTTCACGCTCAGTAGACTTGATCAGTGCGAACTGTTTGAAAAAGTACGTAACTGTATTAAAAAAACTGTAATGTCGACCTCTATAAGAATGTAACCTGAAACACGAAAATTTATGCACTGACTTCTGGCCTTAGTAACATAAAGAAACTGACAGAACCTACATTGTGCAAAGGAAATAATCACGTATTATGAATCTCACTTGCAAAATGAAGTAATGACAGAAAAAAAATACTGCTAAAAACTAACCACAGTTGGTCCAGAGAAATTCATAACCTTGACACAGAATGCCAGTGAAACACGTGACTCAACCTTAAGTACGGAAATTTCAGTTAGGAAGGAACTTATCAAAGAAAACAATTGTAGACTCTAATATGAAAATTAATTTAATCCAATAACTTCCATGGCACAGTAAATCAACACAGAAGGTAAATCAATAGAATAATAATAAAAACTCGATTGTGATGAGAGCGAAGTTTAACAATAATACAAGTCTACAAAAATAAAAAAACTCTTTACTTCATCAAATAATATCTTGTTCTTCATTTTAAAATCTTTTTTATCTCCGTATGCTATCCAACCATTATTCTGAGTCGTCATTCCTCCTCGTAATATAGGTGCAACTCACATAGTTCCTAAAGTGCGTCCATGGATTACTTCGTACACTTGTAAGTAGGCTGTTTAGGTTTTTTATTGGTAACGCCACGTAGCGCTCTGTATGAAAATCACTGGCTGTGCTGTGTGAAGTCTGTGTGGCTGGTTTGCATTGTTGGAATATGCTATTGTAGTGTTGGGCAGTTGGCTGTTAACAGCGCGTAGCGTTCGCAGTTGGAGGTGAGCCGCCAGCAGTGGTGGATATGGGGAGAGAAATGGCGGAGAGAGCGGATGATCTGGATGTGTGTCCATCAGAGACAGTAAATTTGTAAGACTGGGTGTCATGAACTGCTATATATATTATGACTTTTGAACACTATTAAGGTAAATACATTGTTTGTTCTCTATTAAAATCTTTCATTTGCTAAGTATGCCTATCAGTAGTTAGTGCCTTCAGTAGTTTGAATCTTTTATTTAGCTGGCAGTAGTGGCCCTCGCTGTATTGCAGTAGTTCGAATAACGAAGATTTTTGTGAGGTAAGTGATTTGTGAAAGGTGTAGGTTAATGTTAGTCAGGACCATTCTTTTGTAGGGATTGTGTTGCGCTAAAAATATTGTGTGTCAGTTTAGTGCTGATCAGAATAAGTAAAGAGAGTAATGTCTGAGTAAGTTCAGTTTTGCTCAGCTGTTTGAAAAGCAAATAACGTAAGAGGTTTTCCAGCACAGTAGTTCATTAATTTTTCTAAGGGGACGTTTCATATGTCGACCCTTAGCCGAGGATACCTCACTGGAATCTTCTAATTTTTTTGTAGTTTGTGTAATTAGTGTAGCTATTGTTTATTGCTAGCGCGTAATTATAGAGAGAATTTCCTTTGTAGTTGTAGTTTTTCATTGTTGTACAGTAAAACAGTTGTGGCATGCATGTAGATTTGCACCAAGTACACTCCTGGAAATGGAAAAAAGAACACATTGACACTGGTGTGTCAGACCCACCATACTTGCTCCGGACACTGCGAGAGGGCTGTACAACCAATGATCACACGCACGGCACAGCGGACACACCAGGAACCGCGGTATTGGCCGTCGAATGGCGCTAGCTGTGCAGCATTTGTGCACCGCCGCCGTCAGTGTCAGCCAGTTTGCCGTGGCATACGGAGCTCCATCGCAGTCTTTAACACTGGTAGCATGCCGCGACAGCGTGGACGTGAACCGTATGTGCAGTTGACGGACTTTGAGCGAGGGCGTATAGTGGGCATGCGGGAGGCCGGGTGGACGTACCGCCGAATTGCTCAACACGTGGGGCGTGAGGTCTCCACAGTACCTCGATGTTGTCGCCAGTGGTCGGCGGAAGGTGCACGTGCCCGTCGACATGGGACCGGACCGCAGCGACGCACGGATGCACGCCAAGACCGTAGGATCCTACGCAGTGCCATAGGGGACCGCACCGCCACTTCCCAGCAAATTAGGGACACTGTTGCTCCTGGGGTATCGGCGAGGACCATTCGCAACCGTCTCCATGAAGCTGGGCTACGGTCCCGCACACCGTTAGGCCGTCTTCCGCTCACGCCCCAACATCGTGCAGCCCGCCTCCAGTGGTGTCGCGACAGGCGTGAATGGAGGGACGAATGGAGACGTGTCGTCTTCAGCGATGAGAGTCGCTTCTGCCTTGGTGCCAATGATGGTCGTATGCGTGTTTGGCGCCGTGCAGGTGAGCGCCACAATCAGGACTGCATACGACCGAGGCACACAGGGCCAACACCCGGCATCATGGTGTGGGGAGCGACCTCCTACACTGGCCGTACACCACTGGTGATCGTCGAGGGGACACTGAATAGTGCACGGTACATCCAAACCGTCATCGAACCCATCGTTCTACCATTCCTAGACCGGCAAGGGAACTTGCTGTTCCAACAGGACAATGCACGTCCGCATGTATCCCGTGCCACCCAACGTGCTCTAGAAGGTGTAAGTCAACTACCCTGGCCAGTTAGATCTCCGGATCTGTCCCCTATTGAGCATGTTTGGGACTGGATGAAGCGTCGTCTCACGCGGTCTGCACGTCCAGCACGAACGCTGGTCCAACTGAGGCGCCAGGTGGAAATGGCATGGCAAGCCGTTCCACAGGACTACATCCAGCATCTCTACGATCGTCTCCATGGGAGAATAGCAGCCTGCATTGCTGCGAAAGGTGGATATACACTGAACTAGTGCCGACATTGTGCATGCTCTGTTGCCTGTGTCTATGTGCCTGTGGTTCTGTCAGTGTGATCATGTGATGTATCTGACCCCAGGAATGTGTCAATAAAGTTTCCCCTTCCTGGGACAATGAATTCACGGTGTTCTTATTTCAGTTTCCAGGAGTGTATTTCGCAGCTGCGCTTGCAATTAACGAGACATTATTTTCAATGCTATGTTAATGTGTTTTCTTATTTTGCTCTTCAAATTGTGCTTTTCTGTGTTATCGTGTGAAATATTGTGACAATAATGGCGTGTGAAAAACGTAATACTAGGCTCCAAAGTAAACTGAGAAATGACAGTGAAGACGAAAGCAGTGTGTTAGCGCCACCGTGTAATGAATTAACTAATTTTTTCAAAGTAGTAATTTGGTAATTGTGCATAGGGAAATGGAGCTCGCTGCAAATAATGGTGTATACAGTGAAACAATCAGTGAACAGGGAAGCATTATCCATCGATCGGTCGGTAGCAGCTCGCCTCAGGAATCCGAAATGACAGGACACAATCTCGCAAATACTGTAGATTCAGGTTTTGGGTCCTCACCGTTTTCTCAAATAAGTCAAGACACATTTTCTGCTTGTCAAAATGTGAATGTTGCCGGTCAAATACACTGCCGAAAAGCACTGAGGAACATGTTTCGGACACCAGTGCATTATTATTACGATTAATGCAACAAATGGGACAAAAGCTTTGTTAGTAAGAGGTCAAGTGTGTTTTCACAACCTTTTGCTATCCGTGTGGGCTCATGAACTAACTGCTCGAAATAATTTTCAGAGAATGGGTTTGGGGCAATTTCGGATGATATTTTATGCGTACCTCCAGAATTAAACATGTATTTTCGCCAACATATCGAGGGTGCATTCGTCCAAGACTCACTGGCCTCACCCCAAGACTTATGAGGTAAGCGACAACTGTCGTTCATCTTTGGTGGTTCTGGAGGAGACGCTAACCAGCGGTCGATACGTGCAGAATGTTGTTAGACTCGTTCTTTCGCCGTTATTGCAAGAGGATGGTTATGTATTATTCCAGCAGGATAATGCTCCCCCATATACCGATCGTGACACTCAGTACGCTTTGCGAAACGTGCAGTAGCTTCCCTGGCCAGCACGATCTCCAGACTTGTCTGCAGTTGAGCACATGTGGGATACGATGGGACGAAAACTGACTCGCGCGATTCATCAATCAACGCTTACGTAACTACGTGAACAGGCCGAGCAGGCGCAGCGTGACGTATCTCAGGACAGTATCCTCCAACTGTACGATCGCCTGGTTGCCAGAGTCAGCGCCTGCACTGTCGCCGGTAAAGGCTACACCACGTACTGGTGCGGGTGTTTCAGCATGGGTCGATGCCTGGTACCTCAGAACCGCTTGTGCTGTTGATCTGTAAAAGTAATCATTTCATGTTGCAACAATAAATATTGAGTGAATTGGAAACCTCTAAAAGGGCGTACTATTTTTTTCTGTCAGTGTATTTTGTTGCTTCCTACCTACATAGGGAGGAAAGGCTATCGTAATAAAATAAGAGGAATCAAAGTTCGCTCGGAAAGACTAACTCCCTTCCGTGTACAACCCCTCGCGAGCCCATTAATACCGATTGACCACAGTGTCATCTCCGCCAGTGGCGCTATTGGATGCGTTACGGCGAGGTGTGGGGTCAGCACACCCAGTTCCCGGCCGCCGCCAGTTTTTAGACGCTGGAGTCGTTGCTGCTGGGTCAAGCAGCTGCTCAATGGGTATCACGAGGCTGATTGCAACCCGTTCCAGTTCTCCAACCAAGAAAGAGCCCTTGCAGTACCAGGAATGGAACCCGGATCTTCTGCGTGGCGGTAGGTGCGCTGACCACTCAGCTACGGTGGCAGACTCGGAAAGAGTAATGTCTTCATTTTTCAAGCACTATGGGACTTAACATCTGAGGTCATCAGTACCCTAGACTTAGAACTACTTAAACCGAACTAACCCTAAGGACATCACACACATCCATGCCCCAGGCAGGATTCGAACCTGCGACCGTAGCAGCCCCGTGGTTCCGGACTGAAGCGCCTAGAACCGCTCGGCAACCGCGGCCGGCGAAAAATTTGGAGAAACAAAATACGTTGTGACGTGACACATAAGATAAAGAGTTGGATGTTAAGCAAATGACTTAAATGTCACTAATCTTCTAGTCATTGAGTTGCATTACAACTGGACTGATTTAAGTTCCTATTCATTATTACAAATAAGCAACACATCTGAACAAGAAACGTCATATAACACTTCACGAAACGTTAATTCCGCCCCTCTCCTCGCCCCCCCCCCCCCACACACACACAGACGCAGATAGTACCTTGCCCCACGCCGCCCATGGTATCGCGTTTGTCACCCATTGTCAAATTCACTGGTCCCGGCGCAGCACCATATTATAGTTGCGATTTAATGTACGTGTATTATTTTAAATTTCCGGTGCCAATTTGTTCCCGAAAGTTAAATAAAAAACAAGAACAAACAAAAAACAAAATTCCTGGGAGGTGCCGGAACTCCGTTTCGGCACATTCCGGTCGAAATGAAGCTCTGCGCTTCGGATGTTTCTAAGTGAGTGTGTGCTGCGATACAACTTTAATGCTTCTATTTCCTTTTCCTTGCATGAAAATCACGTCTGCTAATTCCGTAACGGTATACAAAGACTTGTCATTAAAGCTCATCAACTCGAAAACACAGATTGCAGTCTTACAAACCTCTTTATCGAGACTGACCTTATGGGACTTAACATCTGAGGAGGTCATCAGTCCCCTAGAACTTAGAACTACTTAAACCTACCTAACCTAAGGACATCACACACATCCACGCCCGAGGAAGGATTCGAACCTGCGACCGTAGCAGCAGCGCGGTTCCGGACTGAAGCACCTAGAACCGCTCGACCATTTTTCCCATGTCTCTGGTTAACAGTGAAAGTGTCGAGAAATAGGCTGAAAGTCGTTCTATGATCCCCAGGCGAGCGCTTAAGTGCAAATTACAGAATAATTAGGTACATGAGACAGGCTTCCCCAAAGACTGGATTGGTTTCCTTGAAGCTAAGATCCACTCGCATCCTTCGAGAAAAAATGTACTTCGAAACTGCTCGTGCCGGCCGCTGTGGCCGAGCGGTTCTAGGCGCTTCAGTCCGGAACCGCGCGACTGCTACAGTCGCATGTTCGAATCCTGCCTCGGGCATGGATGTGTGTGATGTCCTTAGGTTAGTTAGGTTTAAGTAGTTCTAAGTTCTAGGCGACTGATGACCTCAGAAGTTAAGTTGCATAGTGCTCAGAGCCATTTTTGCGCTCAGAGCCATTTGAACCATTTGAAACTGCTCGTATCTCTTAATTCTTCCATTGCAACATCTTTTAATGGTCAGTATTCAACGAGAATCAACTAAAGGAGCCAACATCTTGGCAAAATGTGAGTGTGATGAGGTCTGAAGATACTCGGCGGTGATTTCTCCGTTTGCTTTGTCGTCAGACCTGTAACTAGTATTTCGAACTTTACTGCAGACTGATAAAAACCTTGTCTGGTGCAAATGACATTATTTTTTGTCAATGTGATAACGCCCTTGTAGGTGCCATTGATTCTTCATCGATATTAACGGAGTTCTAAAAAGTAGTTCTTCCTTCTTTTACAGCAGCTTCACGAATGCCGCATAGAGGTGTGATACGTCGCATTATGGGGCTGGCTTAGATCCTGAGTCTCGCTCCCCCCCCCCCCCCCCCCGTCCCACGTCTTCTTGTAAGCAGTTACCGTCGCGGACGCCGAGCTGCTGTTATCCAGCCTCGCAGCGTCCCTACGCGTCCGCGGCTTGCATCTCCCCAGGGGCGAACTGTGTTGGAATCTTCTGATAGCGATCGGACCGTGAAAGCAATCACTGGATTTAATCGACCGGCCAAAGTCGAGGTCGCCTGCTCGTCATAGCTCGCGGCTGTCCTTCAGGGGTTCGGCAGATGGAAGCAACACGAATTCAAGGTCAGGTGCGAGCTGAAGGAACTGCAGTGGCTCACTTTAACATCGGCTACACGAAGAAAGAATATTTAGAAGTAAAACAAGACAATTGCACGATTTTAGGTTGCTTTTGTATTTTCTGAAAGAGACTTGGAGCCTCCCGGATGTTTCAGGTAGGCTGCCCAATGGCACGGCAGAGACTTAGAATCCATGTTTTATACTGCAAAACATTCGCAGGATCTCTGACAATAATTTATTGGTTATGATCTGCAGATTAAAACTGAACAAACTGTTTTGAAATATAGGAAATAAAGGAGGTTGGACATTGCTAAATTGAAAGAACCAGAGTTTGTTGAGATTTTCGAAGGGAGCATTAGACAATGAGTGATTGAAACACGCGAAATAAATACAACAGAAGATGAGTGGATAGCTTTGGTAGGTGAAATAGTTAGGTCAGCAGAGGATCAAAGAGGCAAAAAGACGAGACACAAAATAAAACCTCGGATAATGCGCGAGACAATGAATTTAACTGAAAGGTGAGACACACAATAATGTCATTCAAACCATACATTGAGCAAGTAGTAATTCGCAACTGACTCCATGGAATCCTACTTCTTGTTTGTACTGAAACTGGTGGGAGACACTCTGCACTGATTTTACCGGGCGAAACTTCACGCATTTTATCGACTGAATTTCCGCTTAGCGTCTCGCTGTGTCCGTTTCTTTTTCAAAGGTGCATCTTGTAACCGTCTTGTGGTCGGACCACGGTAAATCGAAATCGCCAGCGGTCATTGTTACGTGATTCCTTCAGTAGGTGTCGGCTGAATGACCAAGCATAGATCTACGTCTACGTCTGCATCAACGCTCTGCATGTCACCTTGCGGTGGCTGGGTGAGGGTATCACTAATACTGCCCCATTTTATGTTCTATTCGCGCATTCTGATTGCGAAGAACGACTGCCGGCAAACCTCCGTGTGAGCACTAACTGTTATGATTTTCCGTCAAGGTCATTTAACAAGATATACGTAGTAGCATTTTGTCGTAGTCTTACAATTTGGGTTTCTCTCTTTCTGATAGAGGTGATTTCAAGCCATTTGACTTAAACCCTTTCGCTGTTTTTTGTGACAGGTTTCCAAAGTGGCCAGCTACCTTTATGTGACTTGTAATGGAACTGACGAATAGAGCCAATTTTGTTATGAGATATTATACACTAATTAAAGATGTTTTCGAAAAGCATTCGCCTAGTATGATGTTAGGGTAGGTGTTGCGATCAATGCAAATTTGAAAGTATGTGTATTAAAATTACGACTTTTATTATTTCTAGAAGTCTGACTTGCATTATTTATATGTACAATTTTGTCACTCATATTATTATTGTCTCTGAATGATCCTTTATGCTATTTGATATTTCTTGTAACTTAAAGATACAGTGTCAATAATCGATACAGAAATCCTAAGTTCTTTGTTGATTGACTCTGTGATCTTTGATCAGTAATGTGATTCCGGCCACTTGTGTTTTGGCCGCGGTCTAGAGTTGTTGTTTTTATATGTGTTTCTGCCAAAATCCACGTGGTACTTTATTTTTGTGATTTTAGATTGTGAAATTTACTAAATTACGAGTGGTTCGTTCCGAGGCTTATTTAGGGAGTGAAATATCTAGGGATGGAAGAATAACTAACGAAATTAATAGGAGGTTACAGAAGGGAGGCAATTTCTACCAAACAATAAAACATCTGATTTGGAATAATGAAGTTTCAGAAAGAGCAAAACTCCTGATGTATAAGAATTATTACTTCCCTATTGTCACCTATGGTGGAGAAACATGGACAATGAAAGAAAGGGACTGGAGCAGACTGCAAGCAGGGGAAATGAAATTTCTCAGAGCAGTTAAGGGAAAAACAAGAATGGACAGAGTAAGGAATGTAGAGATTAGAAAGGACCTTAAACAAGAAAGTATGAGAGAAGAAATTGAAAGAAAGAGATTAAGATGGTATGGGCATGTTAAGAGGATGCATGGGCAGAGACTCCCCAAAATTATGGAAGAACTAAAGATGGATGGGAAACGACCTAGAGGGCGCCCAAGAACACGGTGGAAAATGGGAGTGAGAATATCTGTTGAAAGGAGAGGTGTGACCTGGCAGCAAGTGGAGGTAGAAAAGTGGTGGGAGGACCGAGCCAAATGGAGAGGACTCGTCAGCACCCAGACCCGGCAGTAGCTGGAGCGGGATTCGGATATAGATAGATAGATAGACTAAACTACGAGTTCAAAGTTCTGACAATAAATATGTGTTTTATCTAAACAAAAAATCGTGGAATCCTGCTTCATGATTTCGGTAGTCTGGCAATAGTCAAAACCCACACCTTTCCCATCCAGAGCAGCAAAGGAATCGATTATCGCCCAGACAACGAAGCCACATGTACAACGTATATTCAGCAGCACCAAGATAAGTGACATCATGATCATCTCTGCAAATTACTTTACATCCATTAGCCACACCCTAACGGTGTCTTTATGGAAATAACTTGGCGTCATAGTAGAAGGGGTCCCTAGTAGACTGCATCCCCCTCCTGTCACTTTGTTCATAGCTTGCTCGCCAGATTGGTTTGGTATACGTTTTCTATTGCAATTCGCTGAATGACCTCCATTTACATCGGCCTTTCCTTTTAATTTTTTAAATTACTTTTTCTGAAACAGTCCAAAGAAATTGAGAAATATTTAAACTTCCAATTACAACAATTGTCATGTTTCCATTATAGCTCTAGTCTTCCTGCTTGCTCAATCGCTAATTGTTACACTACTGGCCATTAAAGTTGCTACACCACGAAGATGACGCACTACAGACGCGGAATTTAACCGACAGGAAGAAGATGCTGTTATATGCAAATGACTAGCTTTTCAGAGCATTCACACAAGGTTGGCGCCGGTGGCGACACATACAACGTGCTGACATGAGGAAAGTTTCCAACCGATTTCTCATACACAAACAGCAGTTGACCGGCGTTGCCTGGTGAAACGTCGTTGTGATGCCTCGTGTAAGGAGGGAAAATGCGTACTATCACGTTTCCGACTTTGATAAAGGTCGGATTGTAGCCTATCGCGATTGCGGTTTATCGTATCGCGACATTACTGCTCGCGTTGAACGAGATCCAATGACTCTTAGCAGAATAAGGAATCGGTGGGTTCAGGAGGGTAATAGGGTAATTCGGAACGCCGTGCTGGATCCCAACGGCCTCGTATCACTAGCAGTCGAGATGACAGGCATCTTATCCGCATGGCTGTAACGGATCGTGCAGCCACGTCTCGATCCCTGAGTCAACAGATGGGGACGTTTGCAAGACAACAACCATCTGCACGAACAGTTCGACGACGTTTGCAGCAGCATGTACTATCAGCCCGGAGACCATGGCTGCGGTTACCCTTGACGCTGCATCACAGACAGGAGCGCCTGAGATGGTGTCCTCAACGACGAACCTGGGTGCACGAATGGCAAAACGTCATTTTTTCGGATGAATCCAGGTTCTGTTTACAGCATCATGATGGTCGCATCCGTGTTTGGCGACCTCGCGGTGAACTCACATTGGAAGCGTGTATTCGTCATCAAAATGGCTCTGAGCACTATGAGACTTAACTTCTGAGGTCATCAGTCCCCTAGAACTTAGAACTACTTAAACCTAACTAACCTAAGGACATCACATACATCCATGCCCGAGGCAGGATTCGAACCTGCGACCGTAGCGGTCGCGCGGTTCCAGACTGTAGCGCCTAGAACCGCTCGGCCACTTCGGCCGGCTATTCGTCATCGCCATACTGGCGTATCACCCAGCGTCATGGTATGGGGTGCCATTGGTTACACGTCTCGGTCACCGCTTGTTCGCATTGACGGCACTTTGAACAGTGGACGTTACATTTCAGATGTGTTACGACCCGTGGCTCTACCCTTCATTTGATCCCTGCGAAACCCTGCATTTCAGCGGATAATGCACGACCGCATTTTGCAGGTCCTGTACAGGCCTTTCTGGATACAGAAAATGTTCGACTGCTGCCCTGGCCAGCACATTCTCCAGATCTCTCACTCAATGAAAACGTCTGGTCAATGGTGGCCGAGCAACTGGCTCGTCACAATACGCCATCAGTGCTCTTGTTGAACAGTGGTATCGTGTTGAAGTTGGATGGGCAGCTGTACCTGTACACGCCATCCCAGCTCTGTTTGACTCAATGCCCAGGCGTATTAAGGCCGTTATTACGGCCAGAGGTGGTTGTTCTGGGTACTTATTTCTCAGGATCTATACACCCAAATTGCGTGAAAATGTAATTACATGTCAGTTCTAGTATAATATATTTGTCCAATGAATACCCGTTTATCATCTGCATTTCTTCTTGGTGTATCAATTTTAATCCCTTGTCTTGTCTCGGATGCATGATAAACTAAAAACTTGCTTCAGCACAGAGATAACTTAACGCCAAAATAGTCGCGGAAATGTATTACTGCTGACGTCCCAGTTAATGAAGAAACAAAAAATAAATCTGTGTAATTACGCATACTTGCTGGGCTGGAAAGCTATGCTTGCTAATTTTTCGGCGGAGCGGCTTCAGCGTTGTTCAGCTATTAGCTGCCCAGCAAGAGTGGATGCAGTGCCATTTAGTAGGCAATTTATTTAAAATGAAGGACGTATGGAAGAACGACATTCAGGCTGTTATCCGAATCCTACGACGACGACATTATCCACAAAACGGACAGCAAAGCTTTGGGCACGAACGTGAGAGCTTTAATTTAAACATACAGCTGCACAGAATTACAATTAGCCTTTGGTATCTTTCAATGATATATAATATATTGAGCTTGTTCTCATCATCGAACTGCTATAGACAGTATGGCACACAGTTAATGATTAAAATTAATTCAGACCTTAAACAACCTTACTTGAAGTTGGATGACTGTAGTAAATAAAATGATTTAATGAGGGGGGTGGGGTACTGTAAAATGCTATCTTACCTAAGATTTATTTCTCTCGTTATTGGTATTGACGAGAAAAATCTCATAATGACATGAAGTACGAGGGGTGTTCAGTAAGTACGGCAATACATTTTTTTCTGAAAGCAGGTTAGTTTTATTCAGCATCCCAATACACCATATCATTCCCCACTCTTTTGGCTACGTCTGCATTTACATCTACAGAGATACTCCGAGAGCGGAGGGTACCATGTACCACTATATGTCATTTCGTTTCCCGTTCCAGTCACAAAAAGAACGAGAGAAAAACATATATACGCCTCCGTATGAGTCAGGGGCGGCTCCTGTATAGGTTTGCAGGTTTGCGCTACCCCCAAGGAATAATTTTGTTCAACTGCGTTTGCCTTCTGAGCGTTCTATCCTAGTGGAGAAGTAGCGCACCGTTTACCTCTTTTGAAATGCCCGGTCTCCAAACGCCGAACGCAGCGGAGTTGGACGGAACGTGCCAACAGCGACAGCAGGTTTGCACTGTGGCTGCAAACGCGGACTTGGGTGTCTCAGAGGGGGTGCGGGGTGCGGGGGCGCCGTTTGGCAACAACGTACTCGTATGTGGACCTTGTGTGTATAAACACCTCAGCCGGGCCACCCTGCCAGCCGCAGGAAGAGGGCCCGAACTCTTCCGAAGAGAAACGGAACTATCGGATCTTCGAACAAAGTGGGATTCTCGCGCCACCTTACCAGTTCAGGTGTACCTGCGGGCGAACTAGCTATTTCCTGTACATTGTGTTAGTCATTTTAGCGTGTGCTACAATGAATTTTGAGGCTCAAATGACAAGTGAATACGTGAAATAATGAATCAGGTAATTTCATTGCTCTCTGAACCCGTCATTTCACGGAAGTTTGAAGAAAAAATCAAGAAGCTAGGTAGGCCGACTCCTTCTTTAACAATTTCGCAGACCGTTACAACGAAAAGTCGCCAATTCAATAGGAAATTTAACTCTGAATGGAACAACAAGCATGAATGGCTGTGTGGTTGTGACATGAAAAATGCCTTATTTTGTTTTCCTTGTTTATTATTTGGAGGAGAAAGTCCATGACATTATACAACTAAAAAGTTATCGATAATAGGTACATATTGAATCTAATTATTAACTGTATTCGTTTCTGTAGTACGTTGGAACTT
The DNA here is from genome assembly GCF_023864275.1 of Schistocerca cancellata. Classification (NCBI taxonomy): domain Eukaryota; kingdom Metazoa; phylum Arthropoda; class Insecta; order Orthoptera; family Acrididae; genus Schistocerca; species Schistocerca cancellata. The sequence continues at coordinate 506,061,307 of NC_064631.1, forward strand.
GCCCTTAGAGGACATGATGAGACTGAATCATCTTCCAGTCCTTCTTTTTCGTGCCTTGATTAATTTTAGTGCAGAATTAGACTCTGTATTACAATCGCATTTATAGAAAGCTACAGTTTTCAAAGGAACCTCAAAAACCACCCAGAATTAACTCTTCCAGTGCATGCTTCAACTCTGCCAAGACGAAATTAGAAAGGAAATTAAGGGTGCTGAGTTTTTGGCCGTAATAGCTGATGAAAGCAGTGATGTAGCCTGTGTTTTCCAAATGGTTATAGTATATAGGTACATCATTAATGGAAAACTATTTGAAACATTTTGGGACTTCATAGCACCAGGAAAGCATGATGCCCAGTCTTTGGCAATGTCCATCATCTAACAGATAAATAATCATTTGAGCGCAAACATATGACGGTGATCATCATCTAACAGATAAATAATCGTTTGGGGAATTGTCCACATAAGCTAATAGCTCAAACATATGATGGTGCAGCAGTATGAGTGGTTCGTCACGTGGAGTGCAGGCTCTTGTTAAGGAAAAGTTTCACAATGCTTCATACATTCATTGTTATGCCCACCAGTTGAATCTCATTATGCTTAAAGCCTCTTCCATTAATAAAAATGTACGAATATTCTTCACTAAACTTCAGGGACTTTGCAGCTTCTTTCAGCATCTCCTCAAAGAACTGCAGTTCTCGACGAAACAGTACGAAAACGACTGCCACGTTCAGTGCCTACTCTTTGGAATTTTCAGTCAAGGAGCGTCAATACCGTTTTCGAATATAGGGAAGATATTATCACCTGCATGAATAATATGAGATAGGGGGAAAAACTGTGTAATGAGAACACGATCCTGCAAGCCTGTGGCTTAATAATAATTTTGAAGAGTGAAAAGTTCGTTTTTTGGCTTTCATTTTTTCATAAAATCATGTTCCATGTGCATATTTTGTATAACCAGCTACAAAAAAGGGATAGTGACCTAACTTACGCACACAATCAGCTGACAGTTTTTGAGCGTGAAATTGCAAACATTAGGGAAGGAGTGAGTGAAAATTCAACAGGTTTACACGCGTACGTTAAAAGAGGGAGAACTGAAGAAGGCGCAGCGATGTGTAATCTACTGTGGAAGGCAAAAGAAGTATGTGATGTCATAAGGTACGAGGGAAAACAAAGATTCAGGTTCACTGGCCACCTAGTTGCAGCCTCTCTCTTTCTACCAGAGAAATTTGCTACTTACTCTTCCAATTTTCCAGAAACATCTTTCAGAGCTGCTATTGAATGCTACTCTTTTTTGGAAGCAAAGAAACTTCGAACAGAACTCTTTGTTATTTATGGAAGAGAGGAGTTCAAAAGCATGTGTGGAGCTTTGAGCTTTCTGGATTACATAACAGACAGTAATCTTTGTGATACACTGAGCGAATATGTGAAGCTCCTGAAAGCGATGATTACAGTTCCAATGACCATATCAGAAGCAGAACGTTGCTTTTCTTCTCCGAAACGCATCACAACCTTCTTGCGGAATACTATGGACCAAGAAAGACTGTCAGCACTGGCGATGCTCTCTATTGAACGAGACCTCGTTTTAGGAATTGCAGACTTCAATCAAAGAGTGATTGAAAGATTTGCAAATATGAAGGAAAGAAGAATAGAGTTCATGTACAAGTGATCACCACCACATCCAAATTCAGAGGTAAAATCGAACGGCGTTAACATCAGTCCTGCTGAAAAAGGTTAGTAAGGCATGCCTACCACTTTTTGAGTACATAGTGCTGCCGTTGATTTTAATTTCTTTGATTCTGCAAAAGTAATACTTTTTTCTATGTACACCTTTTGGTTTTATTATGAGTAGATGCAGGAGTGACACGAGCGAGTGGTCTGTTTATATAAGACATTACAAAAACATGAGCAGTGTACTGATTTTCTCTCTTTTGTTGATGTTTTCCTGCGTGTGCAAAGTGCACCCACCATCTTCTTTGGTCACGAGCCGCCACTGGTATGAGTCTAATTTCTCGCATCTTATCCTCGTGGACCGTACGCGAAATGTATGTTGGCGGCAGTAGAATAGTTCGGCAGTTAGCTTCAAACGCCGGTTCTCCAAATTTTCTCAATGGTGTTTCTCGAAAAGAACACCCTATTATTCACCATGATCTTCGTTGAATGCGACGGCGTTCAAGGAAAAAAAAAAAAAAAAGAAACAAAGTCACCGCGGACGACTTATCCGAATGGGATGAAAATCGGTAGATGTGATTTACATGTACAAGCAAACAATTGATTACAATTTTAAAAAAATAGGTTATTTATTCAAGTGAAAGAGCTTCGCAAATTGAACAATTCAATAACGCGTTAGTCTACCTCTGGCCTCTGCAAACAATTATTCGGCTTGGCATTGACTGATAGAATTGTTGGATGTCTTCCTTGCGGGCTTTCAAATAACTACGCACCCTCCGACTCAACGTTGAAATATTGAAAGTTTTGGCTGGGTGCGTTGTCTAGGGGCTCGGATACGTAGTTGCCCCATTACAGGCCAAATACTGCTGAGACTACAGTACACAATATGAACACACACATGAATCGAATGGTCGAAGGTTTCTATCACTCGGCAATTGCGAATTATGAATGTAACATATAAATTTATAAATGAAAGGTTGCAATTAAATAAGCCGGCCGGTGTGGCCAAGCGGTTAAAGGCGCTTCAGTCTGGAACCGCGCGACCGCTACGGTCGCAGGTTCGAATCCTGCCTCGGGCATGGATGTGTGTGATGTCCTTAGGTTAATTAGGTTTAAGTAGTTCTACGTTGTAGGGGACTGATGACCTCAGATGTTAAGTCCCATAGTGCTCAGAGCCATTTGAACCATTTTTTGCAATTAAATAAAATCTGCAGGTACTATCTTAACGACTTTAAATGATGAGTATGATAGCAGAAGTACTTCTAAGAATGCGGTATATTTCTGCTAAACACTTATTAGTGTCGAGGGTCCGGCAATTAAACAAAATATAAGTTGAATAACAGGGAAAGAATAGATTCCTACATCACGTAACTAGTTATGAACAACATAGCTCGCGAGATATTCACTTCCAAACGCGTACTACGTCTTCACTGTAGAAACCACGGAAATGTCACAAGCTCACAAGTCGGCACTCCGAAGTATTTCTATCTCTGGCGACCACGCGCGAACCGCTCCACTCTCCGAGTCCTTCTGCCGACTCCTCGTCCGTCGCGTCCAGCACTTTCCGTGTCGTGTGCCGTACTCTCCAGAACTCCCTCGTGTCCTCTCCGGAAACGATGCTCCTCCCCAACCTCCATACGTCTGACTTAGTAACGGGCGCTGTGATTGGTTAGAGCGTTCCCTCCATGTCTCCAAGCCGACGTCCACTCACAAACATACCAAATACTGGATTTACATTTAAATAACTTCAAATTAAATAAATATTCCTACGGCTGGACCATAAACACATCATTAAACACATAAACAATTAAATAAACATATTTCAAAAGAATAGAAGCAAAAGGTAGGCCAGGAGCCTAATGTCTCTGTGCCTTCTGAAACACAGTAAATAATTGACCAGTTTATTCATGAATAGCATATATCGGATATTAACAAAGACATAGATGAATCAATATATTTATAAGCATGCTGCTACCGGTTTTTCGTGTAACTGTGGAGTACTTATGGCCTGACGCGATCGATAGTAATCGGCCACTTAGACCTGCAATAACTCATGTACTATTTAAGTTACATGCCTGTAATTCATACCAATCTAGGTTTACACTAATAGCTTTCTAAAGACACGGCGATCGACAAAATCGCATGAAGAGTTTATATTTTGGAAATTCGTTGCTGGATGTTACTTGTGTAATTTACCGACCGATACTAAACTTTAAACTAATAAAGATATTGAAAATCTAATTACACCATCAGAATCGTCGTGCAAATAATAGTCATGTACATGTTTCTTTTTGAGGTATCATGATTCACCTGGCTGCTATTAGTTTCTATATGAACTGTGAAATGTCTGCGCTGATGGTTTCACAAAGTCCGCCATCTTTGGCACTCTCGGCATACAAGTCTCTTTCATCGACACAAAGCACCGTCCTCGTCACAGCGGAATTCCCAGCCACGCGGCTGGTCCGTGCGTCCGCCTAACTTTCGGCACCAATTGTTTGCTGCCGGGCCCCGGCTGGCTGAGCGGCTGCCCCAACTCCGAACATGCAATATTTCCAGGGCGCCACAACTCGCCCGTTATCTCACATCGTGCCAAGTTATGTCCAATTTGAGCGTTAGATCGTCAAAATCCCGAGCTGGTTGGAGGCTCTGGCCATAATGCTCTAAACGTTCTCAACAGGGGAGAGATTGGGCTACCTTGCTGGCCAAGGTAGGGTTTGGCAAGCACGAAGACGAACACTAAAAACCCCCAAGGTGTGCGGGAGTGCATTATCTTGCTGAAATGTAGGTCCAGGATGGTTTGCCACGTAGGGTGACAAAACGGGGCGCAGAATATCGTCGAAATATCGCTATACTATAAGTAGTCTGTAAATGGCGAGTGGAAAGGGGGGGGGGGAAATCTTTCGTAATGGTACACGGTACCCTCCGCCTCGCACCATACGGTGGCGTGCGGAGTATCGATGTAGATGTAGATGACAACCAAAGGGGACCTGCTACAAAAAGAAACGGCAGGCCAGGCAATCGTTCCTGATTGTCGGGCCACATGATGGACAACGGTCACGTTAATATCCCACTGCCGTCCGTGGCATCTCCAGACACGTCTTCGGCCTGGAGCCTCATTCACTGGAGTAGAAATGTCTTCAGTGACGAGACCCGCGTCGAAATGAACCCATGGCCAGCGGAGACATTCATGGAGACGCCCCAGACAGCGGTGGGATGACAAGCTGACTGTCGTCAGCCATACAGCCTGGCCACAAGGAAACTTTTTTTTTTTCATAGCAGGACACCTTTGGTTGTGATCCGCGGCGCCCTTGCAACACAGCGCGGTATGTCGATGATATTCTGGGCCCGGTCTTGTTGTCCTTAATGGCAAGCCATCTGAGGCCTATATTTCAGCAAGGTAATGGCAACCTGCACACGGCAAGAGTTCCTACGGCTTGCCTTCGTGCTCGCCAAACCCTGCCTTGGTTAGCAAGGTCGCCGGATCTCTCCCCAACTGAGCGCGTTTAGTGAATTATGGGCAGGGCCTCCAACCAGCCGGCCGGTGTGGCCGAGCGGTTCTAGGCGCTTCAGTCCGGAACCGCGCTGCTGCTACGGTCGCAGGTTCGAATCCTGCCTCGGGCATGGATGTGTGTGACGTCCTTAGGTTAGTTAGGTTTAAGTAGTTCTAAGTCTAGAGAACTGATGACCGCAGATGTTAAGTCCCATAGTGCTTAGAGACATTTGAACCATTTTTTGAGCATCTGGCCATATTGGATTTTGACGATGCAATGCGCCAATTGGACAGAATTTGGCACGATGTCTCTCAGGATCACATCAACAATTTTTGTCAATCAATGGCAAGCTCTGTAACTGCTTGCATAAGGGTCAGATGTGGACCAATGCGATATTGTCTTGCTCAATTTCTAAGCCTTTTTTACTTGAATAAATCTGAAACTGTAATCGTTTGCTTTTTCATGTATGTCACATCTACCGATTTCCGACCCATTCACATAATCCCTTTGCTGTGTGTCTTTTTTATCCTAGTATGTATATATGGTGATGCCGAATACGTATTCACATTTCTAGCTTTTTTTTAACAAACAGATGTAGCGCTGATGGTATTTCATTGTAAACGGCTTGTATTACTTTTAATGAGTCTACAGCTGTTTCCTCTATTAAATCTTTTAATGGATATTGCTGCCATTTTGAGCGGTCGAGACCTACCAAGACCAGTCATTAGGTTTTAATTACCACCCTGAAAAAATTAAGCTGCGATCAAGAAACTCAACATTGGTCCTTCTTTAGATTTTCGCCCTTCAAAGCGACACATTCTCTGCAACTATGGATGACATGGCGGAGACTTGGCAGAAGTCCGCATTCTGGCTAGTCAGTCTGGAAATGCCTGCCACTCAATGGTTTACTCATGCAAAGGAAGTGAGGAAGATGTCACTGGGTGTCATGTTGAGAGAATGCGAGATATAACGGAAAATTCTGCAGCCCAGAGAAGCAGCGCTTACGACTGCCCTGTGAAGAATCAGGTGTGTTACGTCGTGGAGCAAAAACAAGGTCCCGGACAGCTTCTCTCGATGTTTCGTCTTTACAGCCTCAGGAGATTTTAGTAGCATGCTCATGTGATGAGTTGCCCCTTACGAGCCAGACGGCGTAGAAAAGTATGGAAAGAGCAAATCGCAACACATTACCATGTCTAATACGGTGTAGGGAAACAACTTGCAGCCGTTTCGGAATGGATAAATTCAAGTCCTGCATAGTTTTCAAGGGAATCTTACACTAGTCTTCCTGCAAAACAGTGACAAGTTCAGATAGCGTTCACTTACTCTTCGCTCCAAAATAGACCACGAAGGCTCTATAGTATTGAAATCTGGTGACAGTTGTGATCAGATTTTTGGGACATGCTAAATTTATCCTTGTGCTCAAAACGCCAGTGCTGGAAGATGCGAAGCCGGCCTGTGTGGTCGTGCGGTTCTAGGCGCTACAGTCTGGAGCCGAGCGACCGCTACAGTCGGAGGTTCGAATCCTGCCTCGGGCATGGATGTGTGTGATGTCCTTAGGTTAGTTAGGTTTAATTAGTTCTAAGTTCTAGGCGACTGATGACCTCAGAAGTTAAGTCGCATAGTGCTCAGAGCCATTTGAACCATTTGGACGATGCGACCCGATTTAACACAGGCCCCGACGTATTAGAAACATTCTACCATGGAACATGATCAGCCAAAATGGTCAAATAATTCACGGCAATTATGCGATCTACCAGGGTAACCATGGAACCCGCGAAATACCACCATATGGCTGTCCAAATCATCGGTGGACCTGCGACTCTATTATCAACATTACCTGAATTTGTCTTACCTAACTTCTTCGTCTGTTTTAATCTAATGTGACTTCTGCATAATCAAGCCCTTTGATGTAGTATCAATGTTTTATTCATTATAAATATCAATGTAATTAATCTATGGATGTAATTTTAAAAATAACGTTCCGTAAAAGAATGGAAATATTAAACTTCACTTGTATTACTGTTTTATACATAAGGAAAGTAGGTCTGTAATAATATAAAACTTGGAGGGAAATCACTCCACAACGAAACTGGCTTGGCGGAAACAGAAATGCTGGATTTGGCGGTCGAACTGAAAGACTCTTCGTAGCAACAGTTAATCGGCGGCTAGCAGGCAAAGTGTTCGCATCTTGTGAATTGAACGAGACAAGAAGAACAGGAAGTGGCTTATTATTCATGGCATTCTTTGGTTAGCTCTCTACTAAGAAAATACGACGCTAAGAAGAGACTTTTCAGAGCTTGTGACACAGAAAGGGCCATAGATACTTTTGCCACCGTTTTCGAATAACCACAGAGGAGATCCACACAGCCGCCACTTTCATCTCAAATTGTCAGTTGAGTTCTGTATAATTTCATGGAATAGTTGTGCGATTTCTCTTCCAATAATAAATTTGTGTTTTTTGAACTTAGTGCTGAGCACTTATATTTTATCCTTAGCCATTTACCTAGACAGGGTCCTATTCCAAGCGGTACGCTATTTCCGAGTATCCTGTTTTATTGAGCTCAAAAGTCATTTCAGTAAACTTCCATTACAGGTAATAAACTTTGTGGTGTCGTGAATTCCATAATCATTCACTGAGCCTAGGTTTTGAAGTATCCACGTACTTTTCATAAACGGGTAGCTAAAGTTTCACCATAGAACAACTGCCAAGAAAAGATTTAAATTATTCATCTTAAAGATTTTGCTTATTGAAATCTCAGTACAGTATTATAGTTACGTGTAAAAACTTTGATTCATAATAGTTACTGGCTAGTAGATTTTGAAGTGACAGTATAAGGATTAATAACTGTTGTGTAGGTTTGGAAGTAAAAGTGTCTGTACTTTCATGTGCATATTGTTAACATTGTTTCTCATACTGCATTTGGCTAAAATGTTCAGCTTAGATCTGAGACTACTGATAGATTAGTTTCTGGGTCCACATACTAATTGTTTAGCCAGATTTATATTTCATATTTCAACTCCAGCATTAATGGATTTCATTTACCAATTCTGTAACAGTTGTGTGCTATAACAGGCAGTGGGCTGCAGCTATTCAAACTACACTAGATCCAGGTACCAGATGTCCCACATGTGCTAAATACTGTAAGGAAGTGAATGCTCCTTGAGCGTATAAATTGTAATCAGAAGAAATAATATAATAATCTGAAAACCATTTCAGTGACAGTATTTTCTAACAATTAAATTGGTACAAGAACCTCATGTCCAAGGTAGTAGTGCCCCGCTATCAGTAAATCATTTACTTGTAATGATCATTAGCTTGCTGCTTTAATATACAGATAGTAAGTGTTACTGGGAGTCAGCTATTGCCAATACGTATTAATACTCCTTCCGTGTAGCTGATGCCAAATCACTGTTGCGTTACTTGCTAAAGTGACTGCTGTCTCGTGTCTTGTACACAAAAATAGTATTCAGTATCAAGTAAACACCAACAATTTATTTATGAACAGTTGTAGTGCTTCGTACAACTTTGCCGAATTAAGAGAGCGACCGTTTCCTTTTGCGTAATTGCAGTTGACTTTATTAGTAATAGAACCTTGGTTCGATTCTCTTTTGTTCTGCTACTGCTTGCTTTCAATAGAAATAAAAGTCCGATGCCTTAATTATTATACACGGTCACGGTCAAATTAAAATCCTTTCACTGGAGTGACATTATCGGAGTTTGGTAATTTAGTAATAGCCGGAACTGTTATGAACACTTGGCGTGTTTTACTCTTGGGACGTAATCTCGGCCAGAAGCTGGAAACAACATGAAACAAGACCCATCGGACCGGGCAATGACTTTTTTCCATAGGCCAAGCACCATGTTTTCCTGTTACGGGCATTTGCATCACTGATGAGTGGTTTTGGAACTCCAGCTCACTCTGCAATTCGCTGCTTTTGAAAGCTCTCTTCGTGTTGCCTTGGTCTTATTTTTCGGCTCTTTCTTTCTCAAGTATCGTCTGTCACGCTTAGTCAACACACACTTTCGTCCGTTTTGTGACTTAGCGGATAATGTTTTTCACTTTCCTTGGTTCAAATGGCTCTGAGCACTACGCGACTTAACTTCTGAGGTCATAATTCGCTTAGAACTTAGAACTGACATGACCATTATGCGTCGCATACAGGACATGGCAGGCGACGTCCAGAGCCAGCTTGCAAATATCTGTAAAGATTTTATGGCATATTCTCCAGCTCTGGACGAAAGTGTTGATATCACTGGAACAACGCAGCTTGCCATATTTATTAGAGGTGTTAATAGAGATCTTCAGGTGAGAGAGGAGCTCCTCGATGTAGTAGCCATGAAGAACACCACGACCGGAGATGATATTTTAAGTAGTGTTGAAGAAAGTGTTAAAAATATGGGATTGTCATGGAATTCTTTAGTTTCAATGTCTACAGACGGTGCACCAGCGATGACAGGGAAAAAATCAGATTTCGTTGCGCTGTTGAAGGAGAAAATGCAAAAACTGACCGTGCCGAATGAAATAAGGGGCGTTCACTGTGTGATCCACCAGAAAAACTTATGTGCAAAGAATATCACTCTAAAAAATGTGATGAGTGTTGTTGTTCGTACAACCAATTACATAAGGAAGCATGGGCTACAACACAGGCAATAGATATCACTGGAACAACGCAGCTTGCCATATTTATTAGAGGTGTTAATAGAGATCTTCAGGTGAGAGAGGAGCTCCTCGATGTAGTAGCCATGAAGAACACCACAACCGGAGATGATATTTTAAGTAGTGTTGAAGAAAGTGTTAAAAATATGGGATTGTCGTGGAATTCTTTAGTTTCAGTGTCTACAGAAGGTGCACCAGCGATGACAGGGAAAAAATCAGGTTTCGTTGCGCTGTTGAGGATGTAGAAAGCCAGTATGGTAGCCTGCCTTATTACAGCGATGTCCGCTGGCTTAGGCGTGGCGAATTATTAAATCGATTTTTTTGCCTATTAGATGAGATAAATATGTTCATGGAAATAAATAACATGTGTGTTCCTGAATTGAAAGAGCCTTCATGGAAATGTGATTTCGCATTCTTAGCAGATTTAACTAGCCATCTGAATGCTTTGAACATTTCACTACAAGGTAAAGATCTGCTAATTACTCATTTCATAGATCGAAAGCGAGCTTTTAAAATGAAATTGACACTTTGGGTGAGTCAGCTGGAAACAGGAAATCTAGCTCATTTTCCTAAATTATCATCCATGCAATATGTTCACAAAGACTGTGAACATTATTCACATAATACAGTTCCCCACAGTCGTTTAATGAACAAAGTAAGAGCATATGGACTATCAGACCAATTGTGTGATTGGATTGAGGAGTTCCTAGATAACAGGACGCAGCATGTTATTCTCAATGGAGAGAAGTCTTCCGAAGTAAGAGTGATTTCAGGTGTGCCGCAGGGGAGTGTCATAGGACCGTTGCTATTCACAATATATATAAATGACCTTGTGGATGACATCGGAAGTTCACTGAGGCTTTTTGCAGATGATGCTGTGGTGTACCGAGAGGTTGTAACAATGGAAAATTGTACTGAAATGCAGGAGGATCTGCAGCGAATTGACGCATGGTGCAGGGAATGGCAATTGAATCTCAATGTAGACAAGTGTAATGTGCTGCGAATATACAGAAAGATAGATCCTTTATCATTTAGCTACAAAATAGCAGGTCAGCAACTGGAAGCAGTTAATACCATAAATTATCTGGGAGTACGCATTAGGAGTGATTTAAAATGGAATGATCATATAATGTTGATCGTCGGTAAAGCAGATGCCAGACTGAGATTCATTAGAAGAATCCTAAGGAAATGCAATCCGAAAACAAAGGAAGTAGGTTACAGTACGCTTGTTCGCCCACTGCTTGAATACTGCTCAGCAGTGTGGGATCCGTACCAGATAGGGTTGATACAAGAGATAGAGAAGATCCAACGGAGAGCAGTGCGCTTTGTTACAGGATCATTTAGTAATCGCGAAAGCGTTACGAAGATGATAGATAAACTCCAGTGGAAGACTATGCAGGAGAGACGCTCAGTAGCTCGGTACGGGCTTTTATTGAAGTTTCGAGAACATACCTTCACCGAAGAGTCAAGCAGTATATTGCTCCCTCCTACGTATATCTCGCGAAGAGACCATGAGGATAAAATCAGAGAGATTAGAGCCCACACAGAGGCATACCAACAATCCTTCTTTCCACGAACAATACGAGACTGGAATAGAAGGGAGAACCGACAGAGGTACTGAAGGTACCCTCCGCCACACACCGTCAGGTGGCTTGCGGAGTATGGATGTAGATGTAGATGTAGATGAACTAAGTAAACCTAACTAACCTAAGTACATCACACACACCCATGCCCGAGGCAGGATTCGAACCTGCGACCGAAGCGGTCGCTCGGTTCCAGACTGTAGCGCCTAGAACCGCACGGCCACTCCGGCCGGCTCGCTTTCCTTGTATGTGGTGTACATCTTAGATACGGTCCCTCGCTTCGGCTATCTTGATTATGGAAGCACGCACCAAGCTGAAAACTTTGTGAGCAGAAGCCCCCAAGCTTAAACTTTGCACGGGAAGGTAGCTACGTTTGTCAGTTGTCAGTCATCAGACAGATCGGTACCAAGCGTTGTATATACTTACAATCGTAGCGTAGCAGTAGCGTTACTGCCTACCACGCAGGGGGCTCGGGTTCGATTCCCGGCAGGGGACTGGGTGTTGCGTATCCATCATTTTCATCATCATTGACTCGCAAGTCGCCGATGTGGCGTCAGCTAAAGAGGACTTGCAATACAGCGGCCGAACTCCCCCGCATGGGGCCTCCCGGTCAACAATGCCATATGATCATTTCATTTCATCAATCAAAATACCGACATAGTTTGTGCTATGTGCTGTCGTCTTAAGGTGAATGGAGGAGCCAGTCCCCAAAATCCCCTTCCAGCTGGGTACCTAATTGGGTGAGATAAAATGAAGGTTCCTCTCGTCACTGGGCTCAGAAGTTAACACTGGACCGGGAAACCTGCTACTGGACGTGCTCAGAGTGGTAAAAGGTCACCTGGACCCATGGCCCGCGGTACGTGATGACGGATAAGTAGAGCGTAGCGGCTGCCAGTTTATCTTCCAGCCAGGTGGTTGAGGAAGCTGAAAACTTTGTGAGCAGAAGCCCCCAAGCTTAAACTTTGCACGGGAAGGTAGCTACGTTTGGCAGCCAAAGTCACTAATAATGGTTTAAATATTAATGAAGGGTGTAAAAGCCAAAGATAAGAATCAAAGCCAAAACTAAGGAGAAGGTGAACTGTCATTTGCCAACTCCGCGGTAGTTTGAGTACTATTTACTGGATATTTGGAAATTTCAGTGTTAATGACACAAGATCAAAATCAGCAACTACCGTTGACATCTATAAACGGTGTTACATTTAATCATGGAATTCTCCAACACTAATCCAGTCTCTGCTCAAGTGTTACGTATATATTACTGTAATGTTATTGTAGAGAACATGTACGGTTGTCCAACTACATTCCTTCCTAGAAGGTATCTTTCAGAAGTTATATTCTTATTCTTCGTAGACTACTTTATTTACAATTTACTGTGAGTTGGAAAGTTTATTTTTATCTCTCCTGTACGTAAAAGATTGCCGATTTTGTGAGCTGTTGCATAAAAATATGAAGGTCTCATATTTTTTACTTTGAAGATAAATCTTTTGGAGGCTATAGTTTTATAAATATCTGATTTATGGAGAACGAACTGCTTCTATTAGTGTTATTTTTAAATGTATCAGAGAATATATCTAATTTGCCAGTCTGCAGAATGTTGTACTTAATAATTAAACCAATGTAAGCATGAGGGATTCTTGAAACGCGAGAAGTTACATATGGGGTTCCATAAGGCTCATTATTAGTTCTACCATTGTTTTTCGTACATATAAATGACCCACCGTCAAATATACAACAAACAAAACTACTTCTTTTTTCATATGACACTAGTCATTGATCCGAACATACGAGGGTAAGTCAAGTGAAAACCTTAAATTTGTAATAACAAATCGAAATTTCGCGCCGTTATTCTGTAAGTTGGTAAGCGTGCTACAAATAGCGTGCAAAATGGCCTGTAGGTGGCACCATAGTGCAGATGCAAACATACCGTCGCAGTATCAGTTTAAAGATGGCCGCCCCACTTGCGACTTGCACCAGGGAAGAACAGCGTCCTGTTATTCGGTTTTTGCTTAGTGAAGGTGTGAAACCTATTGAAATCCATCGACGAATGAAGGTTCAGTACGGTGATGCACGTTTGTCACAGCAGCAAGTCTACGAATGGAGTAGGAAGTTCGCAAATGGTGTGACTTAGTGGAAGATGCTCCTCATCCAGGTCAGGCACAACAACTTGTGACTCCACAGAACACTGGAGCAGTTGAAGCCATAGTGAAGAAAAACCGCCGAGTGACACTGAATGACATTGCAGCATGTTTACAGATTAGTCATGGGTCAGCACACCACATTGTGCATTATGTGCTCCGGTTTCACAAAGTGTCTGCTAGATGAGTGTCACAGCAGCTGACTCCTGAAATGAGAGAAGGACGTGTTGATGCTTGTGAAGAACTTCTTCGGCGCTTTGAACGAGAAGTTGATGGCTTCCTTGCAATAATCGTTACTGGGGACGAAACCTGGGTTCACTTCCACCAACCGGAAACAAAGAGAGCGAGCAGGGAATGGCGCCATTCCTCATCACCAAAACCAAAGAAGTTTTGAACAGAACCATCAGCAGGGAAGGTTATGCTGACTCTCTTTTGGGACGAAAAAGGCGTCATTTTGGAGCATTGCATGCCTAGAGGGACTACTGTCACCAGTGCATCATACACAGATCTCCTAAAAAATCATCTGCGGCCTGCAATCAAATCAAAGCGACGTGGATTGCTGTCAGCAGGTGTCCTTTTGCAACATGACAATGAAAGGCCCCACACTGCCCATACAACAGTTGCAACAATCACAGACCTGCATTTTGAGTGTCTTTCTCATCCATCATACTCACCAGACCTTGTCCCAAGTGATTTCCATATGTTTGGACCACTCAAAGACGCAATAGGAGGAAAGAAGTTCCGTTCTGATGAAGAGGTACGCCACGCAGTGCATGAGTGGTTGCGTGGACTACCAAAAGAATTTTTTTCTAAAAGAATTTATGCACTTTGTAAGCGCTGGAGGACTTGCATTGGGCGTGGGGGAGATTATGTTGTAAAGTGATACAGCTTTGTACCACTTCTGCACAATAAATAATATTTTAAAAAAATATTTAAGATTTTCATTTGACTCACCCTCGTACATACAGCAACAGAAGAAATGGTAAATAATTTTCTAAAAATAGTACTGGGTGATTTTCTGCAAAAGATCTCGCTCTGAATTCGAAAAAGACAGTATATTCAGTTCTGCACATCTAAAGATGTCACACCAACGATAAATATAAAACATAGTGAGGGAATAGTAACTAGGGTGTAAACAAAAGTTTGAAGGCGTCCGTATCGATTAGAATTTAAACTGGGAAAAAAGATTTTTGTACTCCTAAAACAATTGAGACACATTTGCGCTTCGAATTATTGCATATCATTGGGAGAGACAAATCGGTAACTTAACATATTTTGCGTATTTTCATTCTAGAATGCATAAATAATGTTTGGTTGCAGCTCCTCTTTAAGAAAGAATGTTTTCATTGTCCACAAAAGTGCAGCAAGAATAATATGTGGTCCTCACTCATCGTCATCTTGTAGACATCTGTTTGATCAGTTATGAATTTTGACTACTGCTTCACAGCATATTTAATCCCTCTGAAGTTTGTTATAAATAATCCCGTGTTGTACATAATTACAAAATGAGAAGGAAAAATGACATTCATTATTTCAGTTAAGCTCGACATCGGCATAAAAAGAGGTGCACAATGCTGCCACTAAAATTCTTGATAACATACCCAGTGATATACAGTAGAGTGTCTGACTGACGCAAAGTTAAATTTGAAAAAGTTTCTCTTTACCAAGTCCTTCTATTCCGTAGAACAATTTCTGTTTACGTAATAGGTAAGAAGTGGTGGGAAGCAATATTACTAGCTCAAACTAGTATTTAAAAGAAAGATTACAAATTGTCAGCATGTAGCCATATTTACAAATGAATGTAAAATGACTCGTTCTTCATCATTACGATAAATTGTACAAATGATCCTCGAAACGAAACTAATTGACAGTGTATGGAATATCGCAGTTCATACTGTTGCAGATATTCAGCAAGAAATAACGTAATATTCTCGAGACAGAATGTTGCTTTTTTATATTCTCCAGGAACGCAACAGTTCTTGCTGTGACTATTGCAAAGGAAGGTCAGGTCACGTACGCAGAACTACCACATGCGTGACACGATGAAACACCGGAAGCGCAGCGTATGTGGAGCAAGGACAAGATCGCGCATCAGCGCGAATGCATCGCATCTGATACTGGCTGAGGCATCTGTACTCGCGTCAAAGAAAACGCGCAGCTCTGTCTTTGAGGCAGTGAGCTATTGATACAGACAGCATTAGCGCCTCATCCATTGTGACAACCAATCAAAAGTTTCGGCTAGAACCAGCATCGTTAGAGACTTAAAAACTTGTGCTTAGGTCCGTATTATACAATAAAAAGATTTTGATAAAGAGATTTGATCAAAGTCCTTGGGAAGCTTTTATCAAAGATCTGTGGTAACATTTCTAGCCTCTCTCTAATTCTGATCGAAGTTCGTCACTGTATACTTTTCGCTTCGCTTGCGTTACTTCCTTTAACGTATAAAATGACCTCGAAGTGTTCGGTGCTTGGGTACCACCACCGTGATCACTGCAAAGTGTGAAGGATATAGAATTCTTCATAATGGTGCAAATGGTTCAAATGGCTCTCAGCACTATGGGACTTAACATCTATGGTCATCAGTCCCCTAGAACTTAGAACTACTTAAACCTAACTAACCTAAGGACATCACATCCATCCATGCCCGAGGCAGGATTCGAACCTGCGACCGTAGCGGTCACGCGGTTCCAAACTGAAGCGCTTAGAACCGCACGGCCACAACGGCCGGCTCTTCATAATGCAAAGCACGCTGAACATAAAAACCGCAATAAGCTGTTAGTATCTTATAAAGAAATAGCTGCAAAAATCAGCTGCATTTGAAGTGGATGCACAGAGGATGATGTAAGGTAGATATTAAATGCACTACGGAGTCTATGGGGATGTGAAAAGCCAAGTGTTATCGATAAAGTGTACATAAGTGAAATAAATGTATTTATTTGTACTCCAAATAAGCTAACCCTCACATATTCCTCCTTGTGTTATGTGTACATTCGTTCATAAATTTATGGAATAATCCGTCAAATGGTACATTGTCGGATTGGATTGCTATATTGAAAGCTGGAATAGCTTTCGCCTTTTGCTAAAAATCGTAAGCTAACCGTGGGAGCCGGCCGGAGTGGCCGTGCGGTTCTAGGCGCTACAGTCTGGAAACACGAGACCGCTGCGGTCGCAGGTTCGAATCCTGCCTCGGGCATGGATGTGTGTGATGTCCTCAGGTTAGTTAGGTTTATGTAGTTCTAAGGTCTTGGGGACTGATGACCTCAGAAGTTAAGTCCCATAGTGCTCAGAGCCATTTGAACCATTTTCTAACCATGGGAGATCCTTTAGCAAAAAAGGCATTCATGATTTAAATAATGAAACACTGTAGCAGTTACGTACTTTTTCATGCTTAGAACGATACGATTCGAGAATTTATTCTCATTACGAAGTGCGAAAGATTACTTAGGTATTTTATGTCAGGTTTCGTAAAATCGTACAAATGTCAGATTGTTGTAAGCCGCAACTGCTAAGCAAGAGAGGCACAACAACACGCGTACGCACATCACATAAGATACCTATGTAAATATTTGTTCTTGATAGTGCGAATAAATTCATGTTAAGCACGAAACAATATTATTAAAGCAGTGTTTTATTATTTAAATAATGAATGTCACAGTTGCTGGTTTTCCAGAAACATCGGTTATGTTGAATGAAATTAAGAAATGACATTTCTTAAATGAGTATCTTGTTTGCAAATATGAGGAGCAACTGAAACGTTTGTTCGGCCATTTTCAAATAATTTTCGTAGTTATTTATGTTCTCACTCAGCAGCAGCTCGCGAAGCAAATTCTGGTGAACACTTCGCTCTTCTCTTCCCGCTATCTATCGTTTAACCCACGATCGTTTCCATTCCTCTTTCTTTTGAAGCAGTTTCATTAATTACTTTTTTACGGGCAATTGACTGTTCGGCATCTTTTCCCGAGCAACTATGACGAAAAAATTTACGGTAGTGTATTAGCTCCAGTGAGGCAATTTGGTAAAATACGTTTGACAAAGATTTTTACAGGTTTTTTGGGCCTTGCGGTTTTTGTAAGAGTAAAACCAAAATTTGTTATATAGCTCTTTTTTACCTTCATTTATGTTCGTTTTATTCAATATTTATTGCCACGACACGTTTCGGTGACATGCTACTACCACGATAAGGCGCTTACCTGTTATTTATGGATCAGCTTTAATTACAGATTGCTGTGAAGTGCGAAAAAGTTTTGTGCTAGGTGTGTCAGTGAGATGCTGTTTCCCTGCTCAGGAAGGTTAATTTGTGTTAGCGTTCTCCATTCATGAGACTGTATCGTTTAAATACTCTGAAGCTTATTTTTACTTATGTGTAATGCGAATATATCCTTATCTGCTAAACAGAACACAAAAAAAGGCGCAATATCATCACTTCACAATTTGACGTACAGTTGTTTACATGGTGTGGCTACAGCGTGCTAAAGACTCTTCAACTGCTAAGACAATGCCTACACAATTTTTTTTACATCATCACATTTATATTGTATGATTTTCACTATGTTATTTACTTATTCACTATTATTATTTTTTTTACAAGTAGTCGCTAAAATTATTTTTAGGTATAGAGTAAGCATTTCCTCTCTTTACAATTACGGAACAAGCATTAAACACTGGAGAATTTTTTGGACAAATTTACGGTGTTACTTTCTAACCTGTCATCGACCACCTTTTTACCACGTATTTTGCCATTGATAAAAAATTTCATGTTTTTCATGTAAGTCGATTTTATATCGCTTGTCCATTTTATGTAATACATGAAAACCATTTTTAATAACATGCGTAGGTGCGCAGTGTCTCTAGTTTGCGTAGTTATTGCTGATTTAGGATAACATTTTGTGTGACTGGCATTTATTTGATTATAGCAGGATGCTCTGAAAAACGTAGTGCAATAAATATTGAATAAAGCTAACGTGGGGGAAGCTGAAAAAGTGTTGTTTTATGACTCTCGTTATACAGACGCAAACCTCAGTCAATTCCAGGCAACATGGAAAAGGGTGAAAAAGGAAGATAGAATTCTTAGCTCTGATTATTGTGTTCTAGATTGGCAGGTGTTTCCAGACACCCATAACTGTTAAGTTCAAATGATTATCTTTGTTCGACAAGTAACACATTGTACTGCATTGTAAATACACAGCTAGGCGTTTCGAGAGTTACGCTGTCAACTCGCTGTCTGTGCTTATATCATCAGTCACAAGCAAAGTAGCGCGCCAAAAAATAAAGCTCTTTGTACAGAAAGCTCTCGTCTTACGTTATTCTTTCGTAGTGCCACAGAACGTGTATGCTTGTTGCCACACCAGCTGATTTCCAGTGCAATGGCCTGTCCAGTTAACACAAGTTCGCGACGTCACTTGAGCGCAAAGAGTTATTAACCATTTCTTTCCATTCCAAAGGTAATCAGTAGTGCTGTAAGTAGGCTGTTTATGTTTTCTTATCGGCAACGTTACGTAGCGCTCGGTATGAAAATCACTGGCTGTGCTGTGTGCAGTCTGTAACTAGTTTGCATTGTTGTCTGCCATTGTAGTGTTGGGCAGCGGCAGCTGGATGTGAACAGCGCGTAGCGTTGCGCAGTTGGAGACGAGCCGCCAGCAGTGGTGGATGTGGGGAGAGAAATGGCGGAGACTTGAAATTTGTAAGACTGGATGGCATATATATTATGATTATTAAGGTAAATACATTGTTTGTTCTCTATTAAAATCTTTCATTTGCTAACTATACCTATCAGTAGTTAGTGCCTTCAGTAGTTTGAATCTTTTATTTAGCTGGCAGTAGTGGCGCTCGCTGTATTGCAGTAGTTCGAGTAACGAAGATTTTTGGTGAGGTAAGTGATTTGTGAAAGGTACAGGTTAATGTTAGTCAGGGCCATTCCTTTGTAGGGATTTCTGAAAGTCAGATTGCGTTGCGCTAAAAAATATTGTGTGTCAGTTTAAGCACAGTCATGTATAAATTTTTCAAAGGGGACGTTTCATATGTCGACCCTTAGCCGAGGATACCTCACTGGAAACTTCTGATTTTTTTCTTGCAGTTTGTGTAGTTAGTGTAGCTATTGTTTATTGCTAGCGCGTAATTGTAGAGAGAATCTCCTTTGTAGTTGCAGTCTTTCATTGTTGTACAGTAAAACAGTTGTGTCATGCATGTAGATTTGCACCAAGTATTTCGCAGCTGCGCTTGCAATTAACTGCATATTATTTTCAGTGCTATGTTAATGTGTTCTCTTATTTTTGCTCTTCAAATTGTGCTTTTCTGTGTTATCGTGTGAATTATTGTGACAATAATGGCGTGTGAAAAACGTAACACTAGGCTTCAAAGTAAACTGAGAAATAATAGTGACGACGAGCGTAGCTTATCAGCACCACTGTGTAGTGAATTAACAGACATTCGAAGTAGTAATTTGGTAATTGTGCATAGGGAAATGGAGCGGGCGGCAAATAATGGTGTAGACAGTGAAACAGATAGTGAACAAGGAAGCATTATCGATCGATCGGTCGGCAACAGCTCGCCTCAGGAATCCGAAATGACAGAACACAATATTGCAAATACTGTAGACTTAGGTTTTGGGTCCTCACCGTTTTCTCAAATGAGTCAAGACACATTTTCTACTTGTCAAAATGTGAATGTTGCCGGTGAAAATGCACTGCCAAAAAGCATAGAGAAACAGATTCCAGACACTAATACATTATTATTGCAATTAATGCAACAAATGGAACAAAATCAGAGACAAATGGGATAAAGGCTTCAAAAGTTAGACACAATGGAACAACACAAGAAACAAACACAGCAACAGTTAGACACAATGGAACAAAATCTTCAAAAGTTAGACACAGTGGATCAAAATCTTCAAAAGTTAGACGCAATGGAACAAAATCTTCACACCATGCTTGAACAAACACCTGAAGATTTAACTACTGAGTTACATAAAATCGAATCGAAATGTCAAAAAGTCTGTAATGACGTAAAAACACAAATTTGTGAGCATTTCCAACCTATTTTTTCGCGTCATGAAAATGCATTACAGAATCACGAAGCAGCCATAAAAGAACTGCAAACTATTGTTCATGAAAATCACGACACCTTGCAAGCTAAAATTGACTCAGTTGCATCTACCGATTCGGTTACGCAACTTGCAAAAACTCAAGAAAACTTAAAGGACACAGTAGATACGATTTCAACACAAATGGACACTCTGAAACTTGGTTCAGAAAAACACACTGAGGAAATAAGTACACTATCGGAGAAAGTAGCCGAACTTTCGGATCAGTTCACTAACTTATCTGCAAAAGTAGATGATGATCTAAATGACACAAGACCTGTAGCCATCACTGACACAGAAGAGTATGAACAAATTAAGAAATTCAAACAAAATCAGAATCAAATTAATTCGCAACACAAAAGAGAAATCCGGGAAGTACAAGACCAGTTGGCACAAGTAATACAAAAATTTCATATTTCAGAGGACACTTACGCTCCAACACAGGAAGAGGAACTTAGAAATACGGAAAAGCCACAAAATAATAACACAGGGCTTTTCGGAAATTATGAAAGAAATTGGCAAGGTACACCGAATTTTGAGATGGAACCGTCGACACGACGTAACAATGACCGATATGCTACTCGCCGACATGATGATTTTGACTATAAGCTGTTCATTACTACACGTAAATTCAAAACGTTTAAGAATTCTGCCAACGACATTCATCCACAAGCGTGGCTCCATCAATTCTCTCATTGTTTTCCTCCCAACTGGTCATTGGAGCACAGGTTAGAATTTATGTGTGGCTACTTGGAGAATGAACCAGCTGTAAGAATGCAATCGGTCATTCACGATTGTCACAGTGAAGGAGAATTTTACCATGCATTCCTCTCAGCATATTGGTCTCAAGCTACACAAGACCGAGTAAAACATAGCATCATAATGATGAAACATTTCGAACAATCTGAATTTTCCAGTCTTGTGAAATATTTTGAAGACATGTTGCACAAGAATCAGTACCTGTCAAACCCATACAGCCCCTCAGAACTCATATGCATTTGCTTAATCAAATTACCTGCACATTTACGACATATTATTTTGGCAGGACGTTGCAAAGACGACATTGAAGCTTTTCAGGGACTGTTACAAGAACTGGAAATTGACACTGACAATCACGGAACGCGAAAACAGGAGCACAACAATTACAGATCACATCCGTCACAATTCTGCGATGACAGAAATAATATACGACAAGGCTATTCTTTCAATGTAAATCGTGACCGAAACAGACACCACCCGTATGACAACCGTTGGCAGAGTAGTAATAATTACAGGGAAAGATCACCTCTCCGCGGTAATGACTATCACAGAGACAATCAGAGAAACAGACAATATGGGAACCAAAATAATTATTATCAAGGGAGACAGAATAACTTTAGATGCAACAATCCAGCGCGCAGTTACGACTCAGGGAGAAATTCTCCACCACGTGACCGACAAGAAAGAAACTATGGAATCTACCGACATGACGACAGACGATATAATCGTAACGACAGACCTGAATTACATCAGAACTGGCGAGCTTCAAACAGAGCAGGGCACTCTCGGCAAGGCGAATTTGTAGAAGTTAGGTCTCCTAATCCCAGTAACGATGCACGCCAACAAAGAAACAGACAATGACTCGCACCGCAGGCAGCCGCGTGCGCCGGCTGGCTCAGAGAAAAATAACATAGACGCTAACCTTGAGAAAAATTTTAGCACTCCTCACCGACGTATACGGCATGATAATTCTGTTCAAGTTGAACCTCTGCGTACTAGGAAGAGTAAAGGTTTACACCACATTTCACATGTAAAACCGTTTATTGAACGATAATGTGCTTTTTAACTTTGTCTCTGCCATATAACTTTTCACTTTACATTACCAGTATGCTTTGTCAGTCTTAGAATCTGTTAACATGCAACAATGTTTGAAATTAAATATCCAGTCAAGAACCAAGAGAACTTATTTAAACAGAAATTACGAATGCATTGTTATTGTGAACAGACGACTCAGTGTTATTGTGTGTGTACATTCTTGCTTGTTAGTTGCACGATTACGTAACGACTATAAGGCTCAGATAATTAGAACATTTACCACTACTGCTAATGGGATTTTAATGCAACATTTTGGTTCACTGGAAAATACATTCTTTATTTGGAGTACTTTCTGTGGGACTAAAGATGACTTAGCATTTGATTTCTTTGACAGCTACACGATTATATCACGACGCTACTAATGTGTGACACAATTTACATTGTTGCTTTTGCAGTGTATCTGTTTTTCTGAATTATTCTGGATAGTAAAACATGTTTTAGTAGTAACTTTTGTGGTATAGCTACAAGGAGACAGCCTTTTCCGTAGCACAACAATACGTTACAGCACAGTACTTTCATCATCACAACAATAAGCGTAATAACTAAGATATCTATACGCAAAGCATTTCACTTTTGTTTATCATGAGGTAAGTACATTGGCTTCTGCAGAACTTAGCTTTCGGAGGAAAATAACTACGACACTTCCACAGAGATTATCTTACAACAAGATGCACATTTAGCGCTACAGGACACGCATTTCAGTGATTAGTTTTGTACTTAAAACATTTATTTTTTAAAGATTTTTGAATTACAAAGAAAGTTTTCCGTGATACGTTTCATTCCATTGCTGTAATCTGTAACACCTGAGGGTATAATTACATTAATCCTCAGGGGGGTACACGCTTACTTTGTGTACCATGTGTGTGGCAAGCACAAGGAGCCCTAGCTAATATGGTATTTGCTTATACAACTTTACACATCGGTACCATATTTCTCCAACACAGAATTACACAGCTACCTGATTATTTAACAGAGAAAAAAACATTTTTTATTTACTACGTCAATGACAGATGTTTACGCAATTACACCGTTGGATAACTTCACACTTATGAAATTGTATTTTGTCTGTACTTTGTGAACTGTTCATATTTTTTCGGAATCATTGTGATACTATGAGAGCTTTGAATGATGTATTTGGTATGGGATCATGATTTTAAAGTACGTTCAAGGTAGATGACACTATTTAAATGAGCAGAGAATTTTTTTAGGTTTTGAAATTATTGAAGGAAGCTACGACGTTTTTGAGATTTGGCTGAGTTTTTATGAATTTATTATTATGATGGCAATGTGTATTACGCTGTTGCGGTATGTTTATGATCAATAAGCTGATGCTATATGAGTTATTTGATTATGCTACATATCTGTTATGATGAAATATTGAAGAAGTGTCGATGAATATGTATATGTGTAATAAGGTAAGGAATAATGAGTAGTGGTTAGGGACGCTGATTTGTGAAAAAGGTTGTTGGAAACCAAGAATCGTACTTTAAGAGTTATGAAATGTATGTAAATGTGTGAATGTATCACAATGCCAACGAAAATTTTTTGGACACTGTTATATCAATAGGATTTTGTTTTTACAGATTTGTAACGCAAATTCTTGACCTGTGAAATATTTTTATATGAGACTGTCACTGTAGCAGAAACTGCTGTCGTAAATATTTCAGTAAGAAAGGTAAGTGACCTTGACGTGATGCGTTTATGGCGCCCAGCTGAGAGGTCGTCATCTGACAAAAGAAAGCCATTAGGTGGAGAAAAAAAGACGCCATTATCCTCGCCATTGACATTCCCTTAGAGAAAGCATCGCAAATACAACACGCTCGTTACTTGGAAAGATACTTACATCTGCACACCTAATTATGGCAAGCGTCTTTCTACGAAGGTTGAGAGAATTTCTACTAACTTGTGGAATGTCACATGACTATTGAATGATATTTTTATGCTTTGCTTTTCATAGTTGCTTATTTCATTTGATATCTAGTTTCCAGCTGTGTTGCAAAATTGGTTTTATACAATAAAATAAAATGCATTTGCTAATGTGAACACTTTCTGTCAACAGATCTATCAAATAATAATTTTGTGATCCACATTCTTCAAAAAAGGAGCACTTGGAAAGTAAAGAACAATAAAAAGGGACTAGTAACAGTAACTGCATACATAATTTTCTTTTCAAGTACATGGTAATATTTTTTTTACGATAAGTAGTTGTGGTGCACCATTTTAATTACATAAACATTAAGATGTGAATATACATTTCCCTTGTCTGCATTGTTGTCTTTAGTGCAATTATTTTCTGCTTGAGCTATGTCATGTTTAGATACAAGTTATTTCATTTGCTGCTGCTGTTTGCCAGGCATAGTGTTACTGAATTTGACTTTGTGTTACTCTGCTAAGCCAGTTTATTACTGATTTATTTTTCTTGTTTGCTGCTCATTGCCTGATATTAGTTGTAATATTGTTGCTTACTTTGCCAATTTGAATTTTTTTGTCATTGCTGTTCGCGTTAATTGTTTTGTGCTGCTGCATTGCCTCGTCCCTTAGTTTAGCATCTGAGCTCAGTAGATTTAAGTTAGCTTAAGAGGGGGTAGCCTATAAGAGAATGAGTTGTGAGGAATTTGAAGAAATGCACTGGGAGGTTATGCGAGAAAAATACAGAAAGCATGCTTGGATAGGATTTTTTTGGTGGAAGCAAAGGTTGAAATAAGACGAAAGATCTATGGAATGAAGTTTTGGGTTGGACTGCAGTACCAAATGTTACACTGAAAACAAACCCTGTCCTTTCCTTTTGTGTTATCCCACTATGTGTTTATGTACCCTTGTTTATTTGTCTTTTTCCTGTCTTTATGTGTTTAGCTGATGAGAGCTATGTTGTACAATTTTTCTGATAATATGTTATTTTCTTTGTAGAGATGCTTAGACATTATTTATTCTGTTTTGTTTTAATGCTCATGTGTGAAGTTGATGTTTTGCAAGTTATTCTGATCTTTTTTGTATGTACTCATGTCATAATTCCTGTAACACTGATGTATATGTTATTTCTATTCTTTTGTAAAACCTGTATTACTACAAATGTTATCTGTATTGTTATGTTTTTAATGATGTATTTTGTACCTTTGTAATTGTATTCTCATGTTATAATATTGTAATTGACACCAGTTCATCAAATTAAGTAACTTGTAAGCATTCATTTCACTGCACACATTTCTGTTGGTCATAGTAATGCACAATATGTGAGAAGTTGGGACTGTTGGTGTTTGCACATGTGTTACTAACTCAGCAAGGGACTGGACAACAGCATTGCTGGTTCTAAGGACAATTCCAAAAACTTTGTGCATGCACAAGTAGTGGTTTATGGACTTGCTATCTTCTCTGCAAGACTCTTCTATGGTGATTGTGCACCTGCACAGTCGCAGCAGATGGCTGCTGGCCATCTCTACAAGGACTACAGTGGGTCTACACCTTTGATGACCCACCAATACCATTATCTCTACAAGGACTACAGTGGGTCTACACCTTTGATGACCCACCAATACCATTATTTCTACAAGGACTACAGTGGGTCTACACCTTTGCTGACTCACCAGTACCATTATTTCTACAAGGACTGCAGTGGGTCTGCACCTCTGGTGGCCCACCAATACCATAGTCTCTACCAGGACTACAGTGGGTCTACTCTGTGATGACCTACCTACCAATATTCTTCAAAACTTCGACTGACTCTGCTGTGGGTTTGCTCTGTTGTGGCCCATTACCTGTCTGCATGTCAAGAGTCAGCACTGTCTTTCCGTTGGAAGGACAACACTACTTCTTCAAGACTGCATGGAAATCCACTACTTCTGTGTGCAATTTCTTTTACTAATGAGACTTTGTGAAAAAAAACTGTAATTCGTATTATGATGAATGATCAGGACTATCTTTATGGACTGTGAGAAAATTTTAGCTTTTGACCAACATTGTATCAATAAGTGTGTGCATTTGATTTCTTTGTTATTGTAATTATGAAAAATTTTATCAAATCATTATTGGCCCCTGCCCAAAACAATTTGTAAAATTTTTTGTGGGGAGCATGGGGGCTATGTAAGTAGGCTGTTTATGTTTTCTTATTGGTAATGCCACGTAGCGCTCGGTATGAAAATCACTGGCTGTGCTGTGTGCAGTCTGTAACTAGTTTGCATTGTTGTCTGCCATTGTAGTGTTGGGCAGCGGCAGCTGGATGTGAACAGCGTTGCGCAGTTGGAGGTGAGCCGCCAGCAGTGGTGGATGTGGGGAGAGAAATGGCGGAGACTTGAAATTTGTAAGACTGGATGGCATATATATTATGATTATTAAGGTAAATACATTGTTTGTTCTCTATTAAAATCTTTCATATGCTAACTATGCCTATCAGTAGTTAGTGCCTTCAGTAGTTTGAATCTTTTATTTAGCTGGCAGTAGTGGCGCTCGCTGTATTGCAGTAGTTCGAGTAACGAAGATTTTTGGTGAGGTAAGTGATTTGTGAAAGGTACAGGTTAATGTTAGTCAGGGCCATTCCTTTGTAGGGATTTCTGAAAGTCAGATTGCGTTGCGCTAAAAAATATATGTGTGCACAGTCATGTATAAATTTTTCAAAGGGGACGTTTCAGTGCTTATGCTTCATTGTGTGTTATGTGCTAAATAAATGTTACGATTCACTTAAAAACTACCTTGGGTTTGTAAAATGGATACTATTGAAATACTCCTTTTAAAGTCCCTGCTATGTAACTGGTTGCATACACATGCTCGTTTTATTACCATTGCAGCACTGAAGCTTTTTAGAAACGTTTCCACCAAGTTATGATACGACAAAGGCTAAATTCGTTTCCATTAATTCTGAAGCATCGCGAATGGTTGTTGCTAGGTTTTTGGTCGAATTGATCCATAGAGCAGCCGTTGTTCTAGCTGATTCCAAAAGCGTTCCTTGAGATTTAGGGCAGAGCACTGAGCAGGCCAGTTCCACCTGACTTTTTTTCGAATTAGTCGTTGCTTTCTGTATAGGAATATTCTCATGCCGATGGAGAAGATGTTCGGTTTCGAACTGTTTTCATGCGTATAACTGCGAAGGCTTTCACAACCAGAGTCTGTTAACATAAAAATGTTGTAGGCGTGGTGCCGTATCGTATGATAAAATAACTGTCACGGGATAAAACCGACGTTTCTTTTTCGTTACTTTATGTTAACTTGTTTCGTGAACACCGGAGTTCAACTGGTCATCAACCAAAAGATATAGTCCGAGCTTAGATGTGTAAAAAAAAAAAAGCTTGAACTATCAGATCATCTACAGGGAATGTCGCTGTCACCCCATCCCACACAAATAAATATCTTTCGCAAGGCGATTGTCGAAGCAACACGCCTCGATCTGAAGGCCAGATCGTGTATCGAGACTCATGTAATCGATAAAATCGTTCCCCACTGCTCCACAGGTCAATGACAGCTTTGTCTGAACTACTTATGCAATGCATTCATTCTTACGACTCGTGTCTTTTGAGTAGCAGCACGACTAGTGAGGACCGATTCGTACCAATTATCAGAAGATAGCTGTGTTACTGACTTCTGTATATTAGTTTCAACGAAGACCCCTGCAATAGCTCCTACGTTGGAAACCATTTCATTATCAATACAGTACGATTGCAGATGTAATATTATGTTCACGTACGTGTATTTTAATAAGCATGTCGGACAAAAATCAATCGTTCGCCTACCACGCACTCTGGAATCATCACGCACACCGCGCAATACTGCCTCTAGTCTTGCAAAATGGTTTCAGTTTGGCCAGGAAGATTGTCCACAAGTTTCTTCAGGTATGCTACGAAAGGCGTTTGAAAAGTCCGTGACAAAAATGAAAACTACTTACATGTTTGGGGTAAACCTTTTTTATTTTTCGACGTAGTCTCCTTTTAGACTTATACACTTCGTCCAACGCTATTCTAATTTGTTGATTCCTTCCGAATAATAGGAATTGTCCAAGTCTGCAAAATGGCTATTAGTTGCTGCAGTCGCCTCTTCGTTCGAATAAAATCTTTGTGCCGCCAGCCATTTCTTCAAATTGGGACAAACAGTAGTCCGAAGGAGCCAAGTCTTGAGAATAGGGGGGATGTGAAACGAATTGGAATCCTATTTCCAATAATTTTGGGAGCACAACAGCTGAGGTGTGTGCTGGTGCATTGTTGTGATGGAAAAGGACTTTTTTTACGGTCCAATCGCCGGCGTTTTTCTTGCAGCTCGGTTTTAAAACGGTCCAATGACGATGAATAATATGCACCTGTAATAGTTTTACCCTTTTCCCAATAGTCGACGAGGATTATCCTTTGCGAATCCCAAAAGACAGTCGCCATAACCTTTCCGGCCGAAGGAATGGTCTTCGCCTTTTTTGGTGCAGATTCTCCCTTGGTAACCCAATGTTTTGATTGGTTTTTAATCTCAGGAGTATAGTAATGAATCCGTGTTTCATTCACAGTGACAAAACGGCGCTTAAAGTCCTGTGGATTCTTCCTGAACAGCTGCAAACAATCCTTGCAACACTTCACACGATTCCGTTTTTGGTCAAGCGTGAGCAATCGCGAACCCATCTTGCAGATAGCTTTCTCATGTCAAAATGTTTATGCAAAATATTATGGACCCGTTCATTCGAGATGCCCAAAGCACTAGCAATCCCGAACGTTCAGCGCCACTTGTGCCCATATGGCCACTCCGAAAATTTTGAAACCACTCATAAACTGTCCTAACCGAAGGTGCAAAGTCATCATAATATTTATCAAGCTTCTCTTCAGTCTCCTGAGGCGTTTTTTCCGTCATAGAGTAATGTTTAATCACCACACGAAATTCTTTTTCATCAATTTTTTGACAATAACTCGACTTCCTTGATTCACACGAATGCCAAACACAAAGAAATAGACCAATATGGCTGAAACTTGGTGTGCGTTCTTTCCAAAGATGCTACTAACTAAACATGACCTCGATACGAGCCGGTGGTGCCATCTCTCGGACTTTGCACGGACTTTTCAAACACCCCTCGTATAGTCAGCTGAATCCACTCGGTGATGATTACATCCCCTAGAGATACCATATTACGGGAATGTTAATTGCTATGTTTCATGCGATGTTCCAAGTAAACTCAGAAATTTTCTATGGGATTAATGTCGTGTGGTTAAGCGAGATACACACGTGCGATAAGGTCTCTTGAGTGATCGTCAAACCAGGAACGTATACGAGAAACCGGTGTACCCGGCTGTTGCCATCTTGGAAAAAGGATATGTCCATAGCCTACACCCCATGAAGATGTACAAGGGAGGGCAACACAAGGTCGCGGAAGATGTTGAAATTTACATCTACATGATTACTCAGAAAATCACAAGTATGTGCCTGGCAGGGGTTCACCGAACCACCTTCAAGTATTTCTCTACCGTTCGACTTCCGAACAGTGCTGGGAAAAACGACCAGCTCTGATTTTTTTTATTTTGTAGATTGGCACCAACAAAATATTTTCACACTCTGAGGAGAAAGATGGTAATTGAAATTTCATTAGAAGATTCAACCACAGCGATAAATATCTTCGTTTTAATGACTACCGCCCCAATTTATGCTTCCCATTTTTGGTACTCTATTCCATATTTCACGATAATACAAAAAGGACTGCCCTTCTTTGAACTGTTTCTGTTTCCTCCGTCAATCCTATCGATGCGTATCCGTCCCCGCACATCAGTACTCCAGAAGAGGACGGACAAGAGTAGTGTAAGCAGTCTCTTTAGTAAATCTTACATTTTATTACTGTTATGCCAGTAAATGGCAGTCTTTGGTTTGCTTTCCCCACAACGTTATCTATGTGTCGTCTCAATTTAAGTATTCGTAATAGTAATCCCAAAGTATTTAGCTGAGTTATCATATTCGTGTGATTTATCGTGTAACAGAAATTTAGCGAATCCTTTTTAGTGGTCACGTGGATGACTTCACATTTTTAATGATTTATAGTCAATTGCTACTTTGTGCGCCACACAGAGACCTTGTGTAAATCATTTTGCAATTCGATTTGGTCATATGATTGCAAGACAGCAAAAGACAGCATCATCTGCAAACAATCTAAGAGATCAGCGCGGATTGTCTGTTAAATTGTTTATGCAGATCAGTAGCTACAGACGGCCTATAACTCTTCCTTGGGAACGCCACATATTGCTTCTATTTTACTCTATGGCTTTCCGTCAGTTATTATGAACTGTGACCTTTCTCACAGGAAATCACGAATCAAGTCACATATCTGAGACGATTCTCCATAGGCACGCCATTTAATTAGAAGTCGCTTGCGAGGAATAGTGTGAAAATCCTTCTGGAAATCTAAAAATATGCAATCAACTTGACTTCCCCTGTCGATAACACACGTTACTTCGTGAGAATGAAGAGCTATTTGTGCTGCACAAGAACATAGCGTTCTGAATGCTTGTTGGCTTTTTGTCAATAAATCGTTTTTTTTGGGTGATTTATAATGTTCGAGCACAGCATTACCAAAATCCTACTGCAAATCGACGTTAGTGGTATGGTCTGTAATTCAGCGGATTACTCATACTTTCTTTCTTGGGTGCTAGTGTGACTTGTGCAACTCTCCAGTCTTTAGGTACGGTCTTTCTACAAGTGAACACTTGCATATGATTGCTAAGTTTGGAGCTATTGGATCAGCACATTCCGAAAGGAACCTGACTGCTCTACAATCTCAGCCGGAAGCCTTGGTTTTCCTACGTGTTTTAAGCTAATTCGCTATACCGAGGATATCTGTTTCTTGGTTTGTGTTCACTGTAACCTGAATGAATGGGCCCAGTCATGGTATGAAAAACATTCGCCCCCCCCCCCCCCGAACACCCTGTTCCCACTACAACCTCTACATGCTGTGGGCTAATCGCCACGCTGAGCCGAAGTATACTCGGCGGCTTCCATTATTAAGGAAAAGACACAAAATTGCGAATCGTTGAACCACACACTATTCGCCTTCTATCCAGTTTACCGAGCAAGGTGGCGCAATGTTAAGCACGCTGGACCAGCGTTCGGGACGGCGACGGTTCATATCCGCGTCCGATCATGCGTGGTCCGGTTTTCCGTGATTTCCTCAATCGTTCTAGGCAAATGCTGGGATGGGTCCATTGAAAACGTAACGGTCGATTTCCTTCTGCGTCCTTTCGTAATCCGAACCTGTGCTCCGTCTCTAATGACTGCGCTGTCTACAGTCCGTTAACCTTTCCTTCCTTTTTTCCTGTCCAGTTTATGTGTTGTGTTGTTTGTCCCATGGAAGACGTGCAGCTTTATCTGCTGTTGTGAGCAATGGCATTTTGCGAGTTGCCCTAGTACGTTCGAGTGCAAACTGGTTGAGATAAATCTGCATTTACTGGCAGCAGCAATGCCTGCTGGGTTGTAAATTGATTATAACTGACAATACGACACACTCGTCCTCGGTCCCTGTCGTTTAGTATCTTTTTATAACTATTTTTTATGCCATGTTACACGGCTGCGAATGGTAACAGCGTATCTTGAAAATACACTCCTGGAAATTGAAATAAGAACACCGTGAATTCATTGTCCCAGGAAGGGGAAACTTTATTGACACATTCCTGGGGTCAGATACATCACATGATCACACTGACAGAACCACAGGCACATAGACACAGGCAACAGAGCATGCACAATGTCGGCACTAGTACAGTGTATACCCACCTTTCGCAGCAATCCAGGCTGCTATTCTCCCATGGAGACGATCGTAGAGATGCTGGATGTAGTCCTGTGGAACGGCTTGCCATGCCATTTCCACCTGGCGCCTCAGTTGGACCAGCGTTCGTGCTGACGTGCAGACCGCGTGAGACGACGCTTCATCCAGTCCCAAACATGCTCAATGGGGGACAGATCCGGAGATCTTGGATCTTGCTGGCCAGGGTAGTATCTTACACCTTCTAGAGCACGTTGGGTGGCACGGGATACATGCGGACGTGCATTGTCCTGTTGGAACAGCAAGTTCCCTTGCCGGTCTAGGAATGGTAGAACGATGGGTTCGATGACGGTTTGGATGTACCGTGCACTATTCAGTGTCCCCTCGACGATCACCAGTGGTGTACGGCCAGTGTAGGAGATCGCTCCCCACACCATGATGCCGGGTGTTGGCCCTGTGTGCCTCGGTCGTATGCAGTCCTGATTGTGGCGCTCACCTGCACGGCGCCAAACACGCATACGACCATCATTGGCACCAAGGCAGAAGCGACTCTCATCGCTGAAGACGACACGTCTCCATTCGTCCCTCCATTCACGCCTGTCGCGACACCACTGGAGGCGGACTGCGCGATGTTGGGGCGTGAGCGGAAGACGGCCTAACGGTGTGCGGGACCGTAGCCCAGCTTCGTGGAGACGGTTGCGAATGGTCCTCGCCGATACCCCAGGAGCAACAGTGTCCCTAATTTGCTGGGAAGTGGCGGTGCGGTCCCCTACGGCACTGCGTAGGATCCTACGGTCTTGGCGTGCATCCGTGCGTCGCTGCGGTCCGGTCCCAGGTCGACGGGCACGTGCCCTTCCGCCGACCACGGGCGACAACATCGATGTACTGTGGAGACCTCACGCCCCACGTGTTGAGCAATTCGGCGGTACGTCCACCCGGCCTCCCGCATGCCCACTATACGCCCTCGCTCAAAGTCCGTCAACTGCACATACGGTTCACGTCCACGCTGTCGCGGCATGCTACCAGTGTTAAAGACTGCGATGGAGCTCCGTATGCCACGGCAAACTGGCTGACACTGACGGCGGCGGTGCACAAATGCTGCGCAGCTAGCGCCATTCGACGGCCAACACCGCGGTTCCTGGTGTGTCCGCTGTGCCGTGCGTGTGATCATTGCTTGTACAGCCCTCTCGCAGTGTCCGGAGCAAGTATGGTGGGTCTGACACACCGGTGTCAATGTGCTCTTTTTTTCATTTCCAGGAGTGTACATTTCACAGTCCGCGTTGATACACCAGCAAATCGTACAGCTTGACTGACGCTGCGTCCAAACACGACAGCTTTTTTCTCCTGCTCTGCCAAGTCTGCACGTCGACTTCTCTTACTGCTTGGGTAAATACAGCCGACAGCAGTATACACACAGTTTCATTGCCATGACTTACGACAGCGTTAGGTGACTGCCTGGTACCATTTATACACAATCGCCGGTGACCAGAGGGCTCTATTAAGGGGGTGATTAATATTTTTTCTGGTGACCTCATTTTCGTTTTTTAAAACCAAGCTGAGGAGCACGCGATCGGATTTTCCAACACAAACCTTTTTTTAAACTTGATCGCGAGTTATAACTTAGATTACCGGTTGCGATTATTAAACAAACATATTCAGATCAAAAGAAGACAAAAATGACCCTACTCGTAAAGTTTCGTGAACACACGAAATGTAACTTACCGAAAATAAAAGAACGAAAAATGAACATACTATAAAAAAGTATACGCCAGTACAACAGGTAATACTCCCCAAACATTGTATACACTTCCTTGGTCACTAAGACCGCTGTGCATCGTTTTCACTTAACAATTATTTGCAAACATCCCCCACGCTCCCCAACAGAGACGAGAGAAGGGGGCAGCTGTCAACGTCAGTGTTGCCACATTTCACCTATTCAGATTACAGTATATCAGTTTATGAAGTTAAAATAAGGATGATGATTTTTATAATCATAACTAGGACGAAATCAATGTGTGTTCCTCTACGCCACCTTTAAAAGGAGTCAATTGACGAAATCAATGTGTGTTCCTCTACGCCACCTTTAAAAGGAGTCAATCACTAATCTACTTTAGGACAAGAAAGATAGCAAAGTTAAATGGTTGTATTTATAGCAAAATAGATTTGTGTGAGTGGCCAAAGAACAGAGTGGTAGAAATTTCAATAAAGGTCATTAAAGGAATCAACATGGACACCATTGTGAAAATAAAACTATTAATAGAGAAATAATCCAGATGAGCATATTGACACATTTGTTTGATACGTAGAACAGCTCGCAGTTAAAAGCAGTAAATCTGTAAAAAGCAGCATTAAAATAAAAGATGCAAAATAAAACAGAAAAAAAATTTGTGAACGTTCCAGCGTGCGCCAACAGGTTCGTTGCATTCAATAGGCGTCGCTTTGCTCAGTTATGCTGTAACTTTCTGTTCCTGTTGAAAAGCGATGTTGAGTACACGGGCCAGGGGGAGAGGGTTACGGATGGGAATGTGTCTCGGACGCAGGTCTGGAGAAGGATAACCTAGACACTCTCGTAATCTCGAGAAATGTTGAAATAGGCTGCCCCTCTCCATCGAATATGCCAATCATCGTTCTGATAGTGTAAGCAGTGCGCTATCGGATTAAGCATAAAGCTTTGAATGAAGAACTTAAGTGAAGTCGCGTGTCGACTAAACGCGGCTCTTCCGGTCTCAGACGAGGTGGTTACGCGCGCAAACGAACCGTTTACTGGCTGATGCTGCTGCTGCCGCGCATTTCGATGTGTGGCTTTAAAAAAGCCGCATATTTAGTTGACTTGCCGAAACATCAGTGCGAAGTTAATACGGAAATAACAGTTTGTTTACAAATGGTTCAAGTTCGTCATAAGATTTTCTGTTCAAATGGCTCTGAGCACTATGGGACTTAATATCTGAGATCATCAGTCTCCTAGACTTAGAACTACTTAAACCTAACTAACCTAAAAAAAGCACACACATCCATGCCCGAGCCAGGATTCGAACCTGCGACCGTAGTAGCAGCGCGGAATCCGGACTGAAGCGTCTAGAACCGCTCGGCCACGCAGTTTATCGTTTTCCACTGAATCGAGGTGTATTTGTTCATACATTTAATCAGTATACGATTTGCCTTTTCTCTAAACTTCGTATTCAGTATTATTGAAAAAGTAGTGATAAACACAACACTTTTCGTTATAAGATCAGTAATAAAAAATATGAGAACGTAGTTTATTCAGCTCTTAATGAAAGCGACGTAAATTTTACTTTACCGAATTATTTGACTGATTGCCCTTATGTTTTTCACTTTGTCTGGGATATCCAGTGGTGCAGCCCAAACACATACAATGTTCAAAAACAGATTGTTAATGTGATTCAGTGTTTTTGGGTGAATAATAAGTTGGGTAGAAATAGAAGCCTCATTTCATTGAAGGAGTAATGAGAAACATGACATACAGCTGACGTGAGCGAATGTGAAAAAAACTAGGTTTGGATTGAAAAAAATAACACATGAAATACGCTCCGAAAATACCATACGATAAACATCTGAGTACAGACGTACATAAAAACAAATTAATCTTGCAACAGGACACTGACAAGAAGAAGAATGCCTCGGATTCTATATTCTGGTTATTGCACAACGCTCCAAAAAGGCTAAAGACACTCCTCTTTGTATACATTATGTTGAAAATTTATAGAGCACCTTAAATCTTTCACTAAAAGCAACCATGCTATATATAAAAGCGATATGATGAAGACAATTACACAATCCTGAGGAAAAATACACGGAGAATTTGAACACAGCAACTATTCAAAGAAAAAAAGCACCCCAAGTTTCTGAATACTTGTCAAGCTTCTAAAACAGGCGGTTCCGTTAAATTTTTTTATTTGACGCAATGTATCATTTTAATGTTGTTGTT
This sequence comes from Schistocerca cancellata, assembly GCF_023864275.1. NCBI lineage: Eukaryota > Metazoa > Arthropoda > Insecta > Orthoptera > Acrididae > Schistocerca > Schistocerca cancellata. The sequence continues at coordinate 506,097,414 of NC_064631.1, forward strand.
GTTGTGTCTTCAGTCCAGAGACTGGTTTGATACAGCTCTCCATGCTACTCTATCCTGTGCAAGCTTTTTCATCTCCCAGTACCTACTGCAACCTACATCCTTCTTAATCTGTTTGGTGTATTCATCTCTTGGTCTCCCTCTACGATTTTTACCCTCCACGCTGCCCTCCAGTATTAAATTGGTGATCTCTTGATGCCTCAGAACATGTCCTACCAACCGGTCCCTACTTCTAGTCAATTTGTGTCACAAATATCTCTTCTCCCCAATTCTAGTCAATACCTCGTCATTATTTATGTGATCTACCCATTTAATCTTCAGCATTCTTCTGTAGCACCACATTTCGAAAGCTTCTATTCTCATCTTGTCCAAACTATTTATCGTCCACGTTTCACTTCCATACATGGCTGCACTCCGTAGAAAAACTTTCAGAAACGACTTCCTGACACTTAAATCTATACTCGATGTTAACAAATTTCTCTTCTTCAGAAACGCTTTCCTTGCCATTGCCAGTCTACATTTTATATCCTCTCTACTTCGACCATCATCAGTTATTTTGCTCCCCAAATAGCAAAACTCATCTACTACTTTAAGTGTCTCATTTCCTAATCTAATTCCCTCAGGGGGAGTTCATGTCGATCTTGGCCACAATAATGTGTTCACTATGCTGATTGTAGTAGCTTACCCGCACTCCTATTTTTTACTCATTATGAAACCTACTCCAGCATTACCCCTATTTGATTTTGTATTTATAATCCTGTATTCACCTGACCAGAAGTCTTGTTCCTCCTGCCACCAAACTTCACTAATTCCCACTATATCTCACTTTAACCGATCCATTTACTTTTTAAATTTTCTAACAGACCTGTCCGATTAAGGGATCTGACATTCCACGCTCCGATCGGTAGAACGTAAGTTTTCTTTCTCCTGATAACGACGTCCTGCTGAGTAGTCCCCGCCCGGAGATCCGAATGGGGGACTATTTTACCTCCGGAATACTTTACCCAAGAGGACGCCACCATCATTTAATCATACAGTAAATCTGCATGCCCTCGGGAAAAATTACGGCTGTAGTTTCCCCTTGCTTTCAGCCGTTCGCAGTACCAGCACAGCAAGGCCGTTTTGGTTAGTGTTACAAGGTCAGATCAGTCAATCATCCAGACTGTTGCCCCTGCGACTACTGAAAAGGCTGCTGCCCCTCTTCAGGAAACACATGTTTGTCTGACCTCTCAACAGATACCCCTCCGTTGTGGTTGCACCTACGGTACGGCTATCTGTATCGCTGAGGCACGCAAGCCTCCCCACCAACGACAAGGTCCATGGTTCATGGGGGGGGGGGGATGATTTTCATACGTAAAATAAATACTTAAGCATCTACAATCTGCGGTGCACTTCCGTGTTAACACAGTGATTCATCTCCTAAACAACAAAATTTGAAATAATGCCAGTTGGAATGAATGTTTGCACTTGAGTACGTGAAGTAAGAGCAGAGGCAATTAGGCAAGAAAGTAATTACATTAGGCTATTATAAACAAAACTATTTTAATGCATATCATACTTACAGGTTCACTCAAAAGCTTTTATCCCTAACGTATACTTTCACTCCCAAGAAATGACTAATATACTGTACTTATTAGCCATTCCTCCACTAGAATTCCACAAGGAGCAACTTCTTATTCATGCTTGGTTGCCTTGAAATATTTCATTGTTCTTCAAACGGCGAATCATGCCTCAAGTTTTTTGACTCTAGAAACTAATGTACGGGGAACAAACACAACTTTTCACTTTATTTTCTGGGTCATTCTTGAAATTCTCTCAAGTCCGCGATTACTTCTTCTCGGCCATCAATATGCACTACAACTCTCTATGTTCACGCCAAATGAACGACACAGCTCAAATGAAAAGACTTAATTTTCCTTGTGCGTTGTTGGCTTCGCAGAACTACCAGGTTGCCATAGTGCTGTTCACTGTGAACACAAGGCCTACTCTCCACTTATGACTCAGTTATGGCTCCAGTCCGCAAGAGTCCGAGCCTCTTGTTGTTGTTGCTCTCAGGTGCTCGGGAATCATGGCGTATTTACATTCCCAAGAGTCTCGAGAAAAATGCTGTACAAGAAATTTATCGAGAAGTGGTCGAGTGTCTCCAGAAATATGGTCTCATTTCCAGTCCTTCGAAACGGCTTTTTAAGTTTATGTATGGGGAACATAGAAATAGGCATCACTGACGTTGAAAAGCAGCTGAAAGAGTTGAAAACAAATAACTCGCCAGGTCAAGATGGAACCCCATTGTGAATCTTTTGCCCAGACAAACTCCCAAGCGACTGGAAAAAAGCGCATGCGATTCCCATATATAAGAAAGGCAAAAGTAGGGATCCGAAAAATTACAGACTGATACTCTTAAAGTCTGTTTACTGCAGAATCCTTGAGCGTATTGTAAGTTTAAATGTAAATTTCCTTGAGTGAGAAAAACTTCGTCCACAAAACAGCACGGACTTAAAAAGCATCACTCTTGCTAAACTTAACTTGCCCTTTTCTCCCACGATAACCTGCTAATTATGCAATGGGCAGATTCCAGCGTTTGATACAGTGCTACACTGCAGACTGTTGACGTATATTTGAGTGCCTTGAAGTCTTTTTAAGGAATAGAATCAAGTACGGTGTCGTGGATGGCCAAAGTTCATCAGACTAGGGTATTGCCAGGAGTGGCCACGGAAGTGTATACATAAATGATCTGAGAGGTAGGGTGAGCAGCAAAATGTGACTTTTTGCTGATGACGCCGTGTGGTTCGAAATGTAGAAAAATGGAATCTAATGCAGATGAGTTGGGTAAATTATCCTATCACGCATGAATAAAGTGTTGGTTGTGTGCTGCTTAACACAGTCACGTCCATTAAATATCTCGATGTAAGTTTGGAAAGCGATATGAAATGGAACGAGCACATAAGGTCGGGTGTAGGGAAGACGAATGGTCGATCTCGGTTTATTGGGAGAATTCTTGGAGAGTGAAGATCATCTATAAAGGAGACTGCGTACAGGAGATCGGCCCGACCCATTCTTGAGTACTGCTTGAGCTTTTGGAACCCTTACCAGGTCGGATTAAAGGAAAACGTGGAAGAAATTCATAGGCGTGGTGATACATTTGTTGTCGGTAGGCTTAATCAACACGCGAGTGATACGGGAATCCTCCGTAAACTGAAATGGGCATCCCTAGAGGGAAGACGATGTTCTTTTCGCAAAATACTATTGGGAAAGTTTAGAGTGCTGGTATTTGCGACAGGCCGCAGAACGCTCCTGCTTCGGCCAACATACATCTCGTGTGAGGACCGCGAAGACAAGATAAGAGAAATCAAGGCTCGATTGGAAGCAAGCAGACAGCCGTTTTTCCCTCGTTCCACTTGCGAGTCGAATAGAAAAGGAAATAACCAACAGTGATACAGTACCCTCCACCATGGATCGTATGGGGGTTGCGAAGTACGAGTGTGTATGTAGATATTTCATGCAAGTCAAAATGCACACGAAACATTTACTGCAGCTTACCCCAGCTGTGATACATATTACGTAAATTGAGGGTGGAGATAGGAAAGGAAAGGGAGGGAACTAATGACATCAGCTGCATCGGGAATTTGTGCGGAATCAGCGCCGACGAGTGAAAATGTGTGCCGGACCGGGATTCGAATTCCGGATCCGCTGCATAATAGACCGTTGCGTTAACCAGTGTGCCAGCCAGACACAGTGTATATGGTCAAAGTGCGGACAATTTGGACACGCCTCTTGACCGACTCACATTCCCACCTGGCGCCACCTGTCCGCAGTCCCTCTCCTGGTCCACCAGGGTCGCTATTTTGAGATTCCCACAGAAGGTCGAAATTGTGAAGTTGGTGGATTCATTGCCCATCAAGGCGAATAAGTTGTACTAATGCATGGTATGTATTCTTATGCAATCAATCGGGTTGGTATTCAATGAGTGTTGTTAGATGTCCTCCTGAGGAATATCGTGACAAATTTTGTCCAAGTGGTGCGTTAGATCATCAAAATCCTGAGCTGGATGGAGAGTCCTGACCATAATGGTCCGAACGTTCAGTTAGGGGGAGATCCGAGAGTCTTGCTCGACAACGTGGGGTCTAGCAAGCACGAAGAAAAGCAGTAGAAACTCTCGCCTTGTGCGCGCAAGCATTATCTTGCTGAAATGTAAGCCGAGGATGGCTTGCCAAGGGCAATAAAACAGGGCGTAGCATATCGTCGACGTACCGCTGTGCTGTAAGGGTGCAGCAGATGACAACCGAAGGGCTGATGCTATGAAAAGAAAACACAGCCCAGGCCATGATTTCTGGTTGTCGAGCAGTATGGCAAGTGGTAGTTGGGTTGGTATCCAACCGCTGTCTGGGGCACCTCTAAGCATGTCTCCGCTAGTCATCGGGGTACAGTTTGAAATGGGACTCGTCACTGAAGATAATTCTACTCCTGTCAATGAGATTTCAGGCCGAAGTCATGAATTGTCCAGTTGGGACTATGCGCAAGTACAAGTGTTTTTAGTGCTTTAACTGACATTTACGCCCTTAAGGTGGCCGCACAGTGAACGAAATCTAGATATGTAATAAATATCGTCTGCGACTGTTTGCTGCAACCTTTACTACTGGAAGAATAAATGTCAGTAAATCTGGAAGTGGTAGGCTAAATGTAGACAATGGGGTTCAAACATATGTGTAATGGCAGGACTAGGAAGACCAGAAAGCCATTAAAAGTGCAAAGCCAAGGATATATCAGATAAATGTTCTATAATTATAAAAGATAGCTAAATCCTGCAATCCACGGATGAATTTGATGGTAATGTGGGCTATTGGGCAGCTAGTGATGTTTCCAGGTACGGTTTTGGTAAAAAGTTAGTCGGTCGCTGCTATGATATGCTTTAGCAAGATGGATGGGATTGTAGACGGTGAAGTTACTCGAAGATGATGAATCTGCAGATAATTCGTCCTAATATTATTGCTTGGATTCCAGAAGAATATGATATCGTTAAGCTGCGGCTGAACGGACTCTTCACATCGCCAAAGAGTTACAGGCAGTGAAAAGTAGTGTCGGTATCGCTGGCAGATTCGAGCAGGCCGACTGGGACAGATAGATTAGGATTATATAGTCTGAAAGGGCTTTAGTATCGGTATAAGGCGGATCTTTCGGATACGCCTGTGGACGAATAGTAGATGCTGGATGAACACGTGAGTAAAAAGACGCTATGAATCAGGAAAGTGAAATTAGGGGCGATATAACTGCTCGGATGTGACACAGATTTAAAGTAGACGGAATCCCATAACTTTTCGAAAGATTTTTGTACATCAAGTGCAACAGAGTTAACGAAATGTCATTTATACCATTCGTTCAGCCACCGAGATGTGAAGATGGATTTTGAGGAGCAGCGCGTATTTGAAAGTGTTTGTGGATATTGGCGATGTGAATAAATATGAAAATCTTGGTGGAAGGGCTCTAGATGGAGGTTTCATTACAGACTTTATGTTTCAGCTGTAGGTGGATTTTGAAGCCTTCCAATGGAGGGAAAAAGTTGATACAAATGACGGTGTTGTAAGGGAGACAGGGGCACTTTTATACATGTGACACGTTTACGCAGAGCGCTCTTACTGGAGCTACCGACATTGGAAGACTAGTACTGCCATCTGCTGAGGATTCTCACAAACTTCACGGCAACAGCTGATCGAATGATTAGCGCGAACAGCGTATTTATGTTTCTGTGCAAGGTGAGTAAATTTTGATACTCAAATATCAAGCATCTAGGGAGCATAGCTTTCACAAATGAGAACTGATAAATGTACACTGACCAGCCAGAACATTATGACCACAGACTTACTGACGATATAAACCCATCCAGGCGATAGCAGCGTCACCTGGCAAGGAATGACTGTTAATCAGACAGACCCACAGTACATGTAGTATCAGTGAGCGTGCTGCCCGTGTGTGGAATGGGGAAGGCGTGCGATCTGTCTGAGTTTGACCGAGGGCAGATTGTGACGGGCCGGAGGCCATTTCGAAAACTGCAAGACTTGTCGGGTGTTCGAGGAGTGCGGTGGTGACTGTCTTCAACACGTTGCGTAACCAAGACGAAACCATGTCCAGACGGCAATCCCTCATTACAGATGTTGGACATCGTAGGCTGGGCAGATGGTAAAACAGGACAGGTGGCGAAATGTGGTAGAACTAACGTCAGACTTCAATGCTGGGTAGAGTACAAGTATGTCTGAACACACAGTGCACCGAACACACCTAAGGATGGGTCTCCTCAGCCGACGACCCGTGCGTGTGCCAATGTTAACACCGCGACATCGGCAACTAAGGCTGAAATGGGCACATGTCCACCGGCACTGGACGTTGGCGCAGTGGCAGAGCGTCTGATGGCTACCGATACCTTCTTCATGAAGCCGATAGGAGGGCGCGAATCCGTCGTCTTCCACCGGAACAGCTCCTTGACACCTATACTGCGGAATGTAGACAAGGTGGTGGCGGCTCCATTATGCTCTTGGGAGCATTCATGTTGACATCCATGGATCCAGTGGAGCTCGTGCAAGGCACCATGACGGCCATGGAGTATCGTCACTGGCTGCAGACCACGTACATCCCTTCATGACGGATATTTTTCAACAAAATAGTGCGCCACGTCACAAGGCTAGGAGTGTGATGGAGTGGTTCGGGGAACACAGTGGCGACTTCCAGTTGATGTGCTGGATCCCCAGTGCTCCAGATCTGAACCCGATCGCACGCATTTGGGATGTGACTGAATGTGGCATCAGAAAAAAACTGCTCTGTGCACTATGGGACTTAACTTCTGAGGTCTTCAGCCCCCTAGGACTTAGAACTACTTAAACCTAACTAACCTAAGGACGTCACACACATCCATGCCCGAGGCAGAATTCGAACCTCCGACCGTAGCGGTCGCGCGGTTGCAGACTGAAGCACCTAGAACTGCTCGTCAACAACGGCAGGCGTGGCATCAGAGCTCATCGCACCCATCCTCGGAATTAACAAGAATCAGGTGACCTTTGTGTGCAGATGTGGTGACAGCTCCCTCCAGTGACCTACCAAGGCCTCATTGCTTCAATGCCACGACGTGTCGCTGCTGTTATCCACGTCAAAGGTGGAAGTGGCCTGGGCTGTGTTTTCTTTTCATAGCATCACCCCTTCGGTTGTCATCTGCTGCACCCTTACAGCACAGCGGTACGTCGACGATATTCTAAATTAAGCGGTCATAGCGTTCTGGATGGTCAGTGTGTTTCTTTACAGGAGATTGTTTACTTTACAAAGCACATTTTTTCAAAGCCTGAAAGTTACTGTTGTGGTTTGGAAACTACACTACTGGCCATTAAAATTGCTACACCAAGAAGAAATGCAGATGATAAACGGGCATCCATTGGACAAATATGTTATACTAGAACTGACGTGTATACTAGAACTGACATGTGATTACATTTTCACGCCGTTTGGGTGCATAGATCCTGAGAAATCAGTACCCAGAACAACCACCTCTGGCCGTATTAACGGCCTTGATACGCCTGGGCATTGAGTCAAACAGAACTTGGGTGGCGTGCACAGGTAGCTTCAATACGATACCACAGTTCATCAAGAGTAGTGACAGGCGTATTGTGACGAGCCAGTTGCTCAGCCACCATTGACCAGACGTTTTCAATTGGTGAAAGATCTGGAGAACGTGCTGGCCAGGGCAGCAGTCGAACATTTTCTGTACCCAGAAAGGTCCGTACAGGACCTGCAACATGCGGTGGTGCATTATCCTGCTGAAATGTAGGGTTTCGCAGGGATCGAATGCACGGTAGAGCCGCGGGTCGTAACACATCTGGAATGTAACGTCTACTGTTCAAAGCGCCGTCATTGCAAACAAGAGGTGACCGAGACGTGTAACCAATGGCACCCCATACCATCACGCCGGGTGATACGCCAGTAGGGCGATGACGAATACACGCTTCCAATGTGCGTTCACCGCGATGTCGCCAGACACGGATGCGACCATCATGATGCTGTAAACAGAACCTGGATTCATCCGAAAAAATGACGTTTTGCCATTCGTGCACCCAAGTTCGTCGTTGAGGACACCATCGCAGGCGCTCCTGTCTGTGATGCAGCGTCAAGGGTAACCGCAGCCATGGTCTCCGAGCTGATAGTCCATGCTGCTGCAAACGTCGTTGAACTGTTCGTGCAGATGTTTGTTGTCTTGCAGACGTTCCCATCTGTTGACTCAGGGACCGAGACGTGGCTGCACGATCCGTTCCAGCCATGCGGATAAGATGCCTGTCATCTCGACTGCTAGTGATACGAGGCCGTTGGGATCCAGCACGGCGTTCTGTATTACCGTCCTGAACCCACCGATTCCATATTCTGCTAACAGTCATTGGATCTCGACCAATGCGAGCAGCAATGTCGCGATACGATAAACCGCAATCGCGATAGGCTACAATCCGACCTTAATCAAAGTCGGAAACGTGATATTATCCATTGATCCTCCTTACACTAGGCATCACAACAACGTTTCACCAGGCAACGCCGGTCAACTGCTGTTTGTGTATGAGAAATCGGTTGGAAACTTTCTCCATGTCAGCACGTTGTAGGTGTCGCCACCGGCGCCAACCTTGTATGAATGCTCTGAAAAGCTAATCATTTGCATATCACAACATCTTCTTCCTGTCGGTTAAATTTCGCGTCTGTAGCACGTCGTCTTCGTGGTGTAGCAATTGTAATGGCCAGTAGCGAAATTCAAAGACGGCGATGGGGAACGTTTAGGGAGTTCTGTTGGGGCAGGTTTACGCAATAATTTGCTTTTCCATCCTAAATAAAATTGCAGTCAAGGAAAATTTAAAGACGACAACAATTGGAAAACCAATTTAAAAATATGAAGTCACATGAGAATGAAATGTAGAATTTTTTTTATAAAAAAGCTATTTGAGCGTTATAAATCTCAAGCTGAAAGAATTAATTCTATGACAGAGAGGACCGATAAGGGCACGAAACTGCTAGAAGTAAGAACAAGAAAAAATATGGATAAACCTACTTCTGATGTCACTATTAGCGTTCTACCCAAAGCCAGGTTTCCACTTGGTGATTATACATGCTCATCTGTCTTCTACCCGTTCGCACAATTTCCCCATCCCCTTGTGGCATCTATCATCTTTTATCTCCTGTTTCCTCTCAATCTCCTCACACATACCAGTCATTCCGAAGCGAGTATTAGCAAGCGCTCTCGCCTCAACAATTTCCCTATTCAGTTCTTCTTCCTTTCTCGTATTACGCTCAGCTGTCAGAGGAAGGGGATGAAAACTGACTTTTAATTTACTACTTGAAATTATATAACCAATCAAAAAGAAATAAAGACTGGGTCCAGTGCTTTAGATTTAAAATTAAGGATTACAGCGATTATGCCATAGGAAAGATATTTTTAGTGTACATAAATTGGAACTCGAGAATTATGATGAACAGACCTTCACTAAACATTCAAAATTCTATGCAGATGCAAGTTCGCGACAAAATTTGTTTACTGCGAGTAAAATTGTGTTTTACCATGTTTGTTGGCGTAAGTAAGCCTGTTATTTTGTTTAGTACTAAGAAAACATGTTTTAAAAAGTTTAGAGCCCTCATTACTGCCTTCTGTGATATGCATAAACATACCCCATAGATACGTAAACTTACCCCATTACCGAGGCACGTTCAGACACTAGACTTCAGCCTGTTACATTATTTTGCGCTCTTAAACTTAATGTAGAGTTAGAAGTACATATATCTAGTTACACTTTAAAAATCTTCTTATAAAAATAAACAGTTGTAAACACGATATATTTAACCTAAAAAATTAACATTTCGAAAAGAAATCCATGTAAATGTACCCCCAGTTTCCCCTTACGTGTAATGTACCAAGCATGTTTGACAAGTACGAAGCATACTATTTGAGTAGCGGAAAAAATTGGTCGGGGAATGTGTTACGTCTCTTCAGATTGCAGTTTCAACGTCTTGGAGTCTGGAAGGTATGCATATGTGGTGTGAAAGGGCTAAGATGATCCTGTTCGTGCATTAATGAGTAGCGAGTTAAGACGGAATTAAATTTAAGGTTGTTATCGACTGCGAATATATGAAAAGTGAAAACAAAGGGTTTCGCTTAGCTAACGGTGCCAGAAGTGTTTCGTTGTTATGTAGAAGAAGGGACAGACTATGGTCTGCTTTCTAATAATGGACATCTTAATTTTGTCCTCATTTTGACGCTCCAATGTGCGGCATGCGGCGGAGGCGTGCGTTTTGCCTTTCTTGGTGTACTGCTATCAGTAACACTGCACATCTTTTGTACAAAGGAAAGTGGAAATGTAGCTCCTTGGAGTCGATTGCTGATATCCCAAAAATTTCAGAGAGCCAATATGTACGACAAAAAAATCTGAACAATATGTTATTAACAGGAGAATCTTCTCGGCACTATTTTAGAATTGAATTCAAACTAAAATTTGTATAGTAGTCGAAACTCAATTCCTGACCCGCATCTTCTTCAAATTGGGGAACAAATACTAGTCCGAGTGACTCAAGTCTGGAGAATAGGGGGGCTGTGAAACGAGTTGGAATCCTATTTCCAATAGTTTTGCGACCACAACTGCTGAGGTGTGTGCTGGTGCATTGTCGTGATGGAAAAGGTCCAATCACCGGTTTTTCATGCAGCTCGGTTTTCAAATAGCCCATTAACGATGAATAATATGCACCTGTAATAGTTTTACCCTTTTCCCGAGAGTCGATGAAGATTATCCCTTGCGAATCCCAAAAGACAGTCGCCATAACCTTTCCGGCTGAAGGAATGGTGGCTCAAATGGCTCTGAGCACTATGGGACTCGACTTCTGAGGTCATCAGTCCCCTAGAACTTAGAACTACTTAAATCTAACTAACCTAAGGACATCATACACATCCATGTCCGAGGCAGGACTCGAACCTGCGACCGTAGAGGTCGCGCGGTTCCAGACTGAAGCGCGTAGAACCGCTCGGCCACTCCGGCCGGCCGAAGGAATGGTCTTCGCCTTTTTTTGGTGCAGATTCTCCCTTGGTAACCCAATGTTAAGATTGTTATTTGGTTTCAGGAGTATAGTAATGTTTCATCCGCAGTGACGTAACGACGCTTAAAGTGCTGCGGATTATTCCTGAACAGCTGCAAACCATCCTTGGAATTCTTCCCACGAATCCGTTTTTGGTCAAGTGTGAGCTATAGCGAACCCATATTTCGGATAGCTTCCTCATGTCCAAATGTTTATGCAAAATATTATGTAGCCGTTCATTCGAGATGCCACAGCACTAGCAATCTCACGCAACTTAACTCTTCTGTCATCCGTCACCATATGATGGATTTTATCAATGATTTCTGGAGTCGTAACCTCCACAGGGTGTCCAGAACGTTCAGCATCACTTGTGCCCATGTGGCCACTCCGAAAATTTTGAAACCACTTATAAACTGTGCTAATCGTAGGTGCAGAGTCGCCGTAATGTTTATCAAGCTTCTCTTAAGTCTCCTTTTGCTTTTCATAAAGTAATGTTTAATCACCACACGAAATTCTTTTTCGTCCATTTTTTGACAATCACCCGACTTCCTTGATTCACACGAATTCCAAACACAGAGAAATAGACCAATATGGCTGAAACTTGGTGCGCGTTCTTGCCAAAGATGCTACTTTATTTTTATCTGCTTCTAGTGCTACTAACAACGACCTATATAAACAACATAGACTGGCTATGGCACCGCCATCTTTGAAGCAACTTGAAAACTGAGCCGCCATGTCTTGTGACGTCAAGGTGCAGCCTACACGTCGTCTGCTAATACTGAATGTTGTTATTGTTTACTACGCATGGCGTAAAAAAAAGCCAATCTGCACTGACAATCTGATTTCTCTACTGTAAAACATATAGTGATGAAGGCTAAAAGAAATGAAACACACTTCTGACATCGATTAATTGAAAAACTATTTTTGATGCATTTTATTGCAATGAAACCTGTTTTCCATCAGTTTCCTCCAATTTACGGAGGTACTGCTGCAGTAAATTAAGTTTCACACTTGCTGTTAAACCATTAAGAAAACAATAGCCGACAGGAATTTTCCAACTCTTATTAATCCCAGTGACCATAAACACTAGTGCCTCTTTTGCTATTTGGCTATCATCACTTTCCTCACATCCTTGCCCTAAGTCAACATAACCCCAGACCTTATTACCATACCATATTAAGTCTTTTTTAAAGCGCCACCTCATCGAACATAAGTGCAGCTAAAATGGGTCCTGAACTACGTTGAACCTCATCTGCTAATCTTTTAAGCTTTCTTCTGTAGATCCAGGACTGCCATTTACTGTAGTTGCCCACCTGCGGAGTGTTAAAGGATGGGGTAATTTAACAGACTTCCTCAAATAATTATAAGCTTTGAAGGATTAAAAACTGAGTGTAAGGGCAAACTGTCCTATTTCTTTAGGATATTCAGGAATTGAACATTTGTTTTGCATTGCAAAAAGTGCTTCAGAATATCACTATTTTTATCACATCGTATCATTTCAGAAGCACAGTCTTGAAGTCTCTTATTTAGGCCTACAACCACTGTTTTATACGTCACAATTTGTTTCTTCTTTCTTGAAACACTTTGCCTTGCATGTTTCGCTTGCTTCCTCAGTTTCTCGGTCCTTTTCTGTAGTGCCCCATATTTCTGTTTCAATTTTTTGGGGCTAGGCAAACAATAAGAATGATCTATATGATCATTCTGATTCACTCTTTCACCTACAAAAATGAAGTATTATCATTAAGCTTTATTTTTCTTTAAACGTACATTGATTAATAGTAAAATTCACACATAACTCATATAGCAAATAAATAACAGGAAAACTATTTTACCTAGTTCATTTGATAAGGAAGCTGATTCTTCACTGACAGGCCGTTTCCTTGGTTGTATCTATACTATAGTTGTTTTCTGCAGATGGTCAGGAAACGTAAATATTGTCGGTACTGCGTTTGCCAGAAGTCGCCTTTTCTCGTTTGTACTATACATGTATCTATCTTCAAAGTGAAACGAGCATATGTAGCTATATTGAGTTGGCTGCCACTTATCTCGTCTCGTATTGGCTACCCACCGACTTAACAGCTCTTTCTTTTTCAGAGGAAATCTAAGAATAAAGAGACGTGTATACAGTAACTTATTTACATTTTGTATACAGCTTAAACACGAAAATGATGCACAAAACGCTAAGTACAACACGCATTTAGATAGTCACCTGAAATATGATATTCCAGTTGTTTTATCACTTCTATTAGCGCAATTGTACGCTGCACATACGATTCGCGATCGGTCAATAAGACTCAGTGTGCGATTTGTGCTTTTACCAGTGTGTGTGTGTGTGGGGGGGGGGGGGGGGATGTCTTAGGGGGTTAGTATAATTATATATGTTACTAGCTTGGATCGTGGCGTTACCCATGGTTAAACAGTTATTTATAAATAGATGTTAATGCCGAAACTGACTATTCACACGTATGCACTATCAGAAAAGCCATCCCTTGTCATATCTTTAAAAGTACATTATAGGTAAAGCTTATTTACAAAATCATCTACATACAAGTACACGAGGGGAATTCAAAAAGTAAAGGCACATTTGTGAAAAGCTGTACTTATTCTGATGATAGAAAACTGAAACATGCGTTATTCTAATACGTAACCTCCCTGGACTTCAATGCAATTTTCCCGACGTTTTACGAGTTTTTTTTTATTTCATCAGAAAATACGTTTTTCGGTTGCATCTGTAACCAATTTTGCACCGCAACAATGACGTCTTCATCACTTTCAAATCTTCTTCCCTATAGTGCTTCCGGTAATGGTCCAAGCATGTGAAAATCGCTTGGAGCCAGGTCTGGTCTGTATGGTGGATGTTCCAGCACCTCGAATCTCAACTCCTTTATTGCGCCGGCTGCTCGTTTGGCAGAATGTGGGCGAGCGTTATCTTGCTGCAGGATGACACCTCTTCACAGTTTTCCACGACGTTTGGATCTGAGTGCAGGTTTTAGTTTCGTACGCAACACATCACATCCACCATACAATACAGACCTGGCTCTAAAGCCTTGTTCACGCTGGGGCGACGTCTTGCAACATTGTGGCATGCTACAGGAATGTGGCGTGCGTCGTCTTGTAGCATGGTACAACAGGCAACATCTTGCGGCGTATGTTGCATGTGGCAGGTTAATTTATTCCAAAGCAACAGAATTTGTGCCACACGTGTGTCGGTCTTGCAGTATAATGGATGATAAAGTGATCGCAGCGGCGGCCTACTTGGTGCTTGCACATGCAGTTAACAACGGAAATGAAAACCAAAGGAAAAGAAAACGATGCTGGAAGAGAAGAGTATTTAAAGAAGGTCCACGAAATAGTATCCTAGGAACTAGAAGCAAACGATGGTGCGTTATTTAGTAATTTTACGAGAATGTCGACTGAAGACTTTAATTACTTACTGCAGTTAACTACATCTCTTATTGTAAGGAAAGATAACAACTGCCAAGAATTCGATGGGCCATCACATTACGATTTTTAGCCACTGGCGATTCATACAAGTCACTAACTTACTTATTTAAAGTATAACATTCTGCTACTTCCTTCATAATGCCAGAAGTACATAATTACATAAAGGTAAGCACGCAATATTCAGTACTGAATTCATTTAAGTAATGTTTTATTGGAATTTTTAAGCAAATTAAAATAGATATTAAACAACTGTTAAAAATACTTATTTCTAAAATCGAATTAATTCGAGCTCTTCTGTTTCTGTTTGAACAAATTCGTCACAATTATTATTGTCCACATATACAATTTCACAGCTAGGTTTTGCAACCAATGTTTCGATGCTCGGAGTTTGCTGTTCATACTCCCCCAAGGCCGCTTTAAAAGAACATTTGAAAATATGTGCTTGATATATGTGGGAGGTACATGTTCTTCAAGAGCTACATCGCTACCATCTTTTAGATACTGAGTCCTCTGTGTCATAAGTCTGAAAAAAACAGGGAAAGTAATGGTATGGTTTACTTTTCAGATTCCAAAGGATACTGAAGAAAGGAAGAAGGTAGCAAGAAATTTCGAAGTGGAGTTTCCGTCACTGCATAGGAGCCATATATGGCAAATATGTGCAAATTAGATGTCCTCCGAATACTGGAAGTGAATACTTCAACAACAAAGAAACATTCAGCATTGTCATTTTGGAAATTGTAGACACAAATTACTGCTTTCAATATGTAAATGTTGGGTGTCACAGGGACAGAAAGAGAGGGGAGGAGGAGACTGACTTAGAGGAAATTGACCTTAGTGAAGGGGAGAGTGATGGAGGGGGTAGGAGGTGATAGAGAAGAGAAGCAGATGGACAGAGAGAAGGGCAGGAGAAGATGGGGAGTGGGAAAAGAAGGGGATGGACATAAGGGGAAGGTAGAGACATCGGGGCAATGCCGAGTTTATTTACCTCATTTATAAAATTAATAAATCTTCGCCGCCCGGAGTGGCCGAGCAATTCTAGGCGCTACAGTCTGGAGCCGCGCAACCGCTACGGTCGCAGGTTCGAATCCTGCCTCGGGCATGGATGTAGGTGATGTCCTTAGGTTAGTTAGGTTTAAGTAGTTCTAAGTTCAAGAGACTGATGACCTCAGCAGTTAAGTCCCATAGTGCTCAGAGCCAACTGAACCATTTTTTAATAAATCTTCATATGTTGTTAACTAACAACTTTGTAAATGATTCATGTAATATACGATACTCAAACTATACTAAAATATGAGATGAATAAAATGTAAAATTAAAATTTTTGTGTTGTTTTGTGCTTAATTTTAACACTCTGAAATTATAAGTGAATGTTAATTTGTTAAATTATCGTATTATGACAAAGCAACAGCAAAGCGTGGCCGGTTCAGCTAGTGCTATAATATATATCATTTTAACTTAGAGAGTTTAGTTGAAGTGACGAGATGAATGAGACTGCTCCTGAAGATTCGAGGGTTTGCCTGTTGGTTTTAAAGCGGCCTTGGGGGAGTATGAACAGCAAACTCCGAGCATCGAAACATTGGTTGTAAAACCTAGCTGTGAAATTGTGATGTGGACAATAATAATTGAAAGTGTCGGAATTTGTAAGTGATTTCTCTGATCAGTCAGTGTTAAATTCATGGCACTAAATCCGCGTTCATATTCAGCCACAGATATAGGTATAACTTCGACTGCTTTCACAAGTTCCTTCACAGAATTGGGCATGTATTGAAGATTTTCTTTATAGATTCGAAAATCTTTAACTAGTGACGCACAGATGCTTTCACGTAATTTAAAATCCACCTTATTACACAAGCGAGAAATTGACATGTCACCATAAAACACACGTTCAAAATCATCTGAAGGCCATGTATCTGAATTTATTACGGCTACATCCGAAAAGAAATCGAGGTCCTCAAAACGGTTTTTTATATTGTCTACCAAATACTGAAAAAACTTCTTCCGAAATATCTGAAATCTGTTATATTCATCACAAGATGGTTCTTTAATTAATACCCCTTTGGATGTGCGCCTTTACTCCAACTCTTGTACTATCATCCTAATTCGTGGCGAGTCATTTGTTTTCAGTGTTTCAAGAGTTCTTATAGCCACGTCAATTTCCTGTTTTGCTTTAACGACTGAAGAATTCCTGTTCTGCATAAAGAATGATAATACTTGCAGAGCTCCTAGGGCCTCATAGAGCATAACTATTTTCATTACAAGCAACCACTTTGTGAGATGCTTTAGTAAACCTTCAAATTTAGATATCTCATGAGTTGATCGGGAACCATATTGGTTCAAAAGGCTCTGAGCAATATGGGACTTAACTTCTGAGGTCATCAGTCCCCTAGAACTTAGAACTACTTAAACCTTACTAACGTAAGGACAACACACACATCCATGCCCGAGGCAGGATTCGAACCTGCGACCGTAGCGATCACGCGGTTCCAGACTGTAGGGCCTAGAACCTCTCGGCCACCACGGCCGGCCGGGAACCATCGTATGTCAGTTTTTCAAAAAAAAAAAATGAACAAGAGAACTGTGAGTTACAAGAAGAGCTTGAACAGCATTAAATGAGAAAGCAACCCAACGTACGCAAAAAATACGGCCTAGTTGTAATAGCTGCGAGGATAATTCTTGTGAAACACTTTGTAGTAGTGTCTGATTTTTGCGACAGCGAGAAAACACTTAATATAAGGAATCTAAAAAAAACACCTGTATATGCTATACATCTGCTACATCATTCATAACATCGTGGACAGCTAATTCCATTTTGTGGTTCATACAATGAACGAAAGTTAAATCCTTATGTAAATGACTACGCAGTAGGGCGGCTACGCCTTTGTAAGGTGCAAGCATTGTTGAGGCACCATCTGTTGCGATTTCTACAAGGTGCTTTTTAGTACGTCATTTGTAATGCCATACTTTTCCATGGCTGCTAACAGTGTGCTGAAAATGCATTCTCCTGTCCCACTTTCTAATTCAACAATGTGAAAAAAATAATTGCAAGCAACTCCCTCAAAGGACAAACGTAAATATATTATTAAAAAAGTTTTATTGGAAACCGTTGTACTTTCGTCCATCATGATACTAAAGTTTGTACCCGAAGTGAAAGAGATTCTTTTTCAATTCTTCTCCTATAAACATAATGATACACTCCTGGAAATTGAAATAAGAACACCGTGAATTCATTGTCCCAGGAAGGGGAAACTTTATTGACACATTCCTGGAGTCAGATACATCACATGATCACACTGACAGAACCACAGGCGCATAGACACAGGCAACAGAGCATGCACAATGTCGGCACTAGTACAGTGTATATCCACCTTTCGCAGCAATGCAGGCTGCTATTCTCCCATGGAGACGATCGTAGAGATGCTGGATGTAGTCCTGTGGAACGGCTTGCCATGCCATTTCCACCTGGCGCCTCAGTTGGACCAGCGTTCGTGCTGGACGTGCAGACCGCGTGAGACGACGCTTCATCCAGTCCCAAACATGCTCAATGGGGGACAGATCCGGAGATCTTGCTGGCCAGGGTAGTTGACTTACACCTTCTAGAGCACGTTGGGTGGCACGGGATACATGCGGACGTGCATTGTCCTGTTGGAACAGCAAGTTCCTTGCCGGTCTAGGAATGGTAGAACGATGGGTTCGATGACGGTTTGGATGTACCGTGCACTATTCAGTGTCCCCTCGACGATCACCAGTGGTGTACGGCCAGTGTAGGAGATCGCTCCCCACACCATGATGCCGGGTGTTGGCCCTGTGTGCCTCGGTCGTACGCAGTCCTGATTGTGGCGCTCACCTGCACGGCGCCAAACACGCATACGACCATCATTGGCACCAAGGCAGAAGCGACTCTCATCGCTGAAGACGACACGTCTCCATTCGTCCCTCCATTCACGCCTGTCGCGACACCACTGGAGGCGGGCTGCACGATGTTGGGGCGTGAGCGGAAGACGGCCTAACGGTGTGCGGGACCGTAGCCCAGCTTCATGGAGACGGTTGCGAATGGTCCTCGCCGATACCCCAGGAGCAACAGTGTCCCTAATTTGCTGGGAAGTGGCGGTGCGGTCCCCTACGGCACTGCGTAGGGTCCTACGGTCCTGGCGTGCATCCGTGCGTCGCTGCGGTCCGGTCCCAGGTCGACGGGCACGTGCACCTTCCGCCGACCACTGGCGACAACATCGATGTACTGTGGAGACCTCACGCCCCACGTGTTGAGCAATTCGGCGGTACGTCCACCCGGCCTCCCGCATGCCCACTATACGCCCTCGCTCAAAGTCCGTCAACTGCACATACGGTTCACGTCCACGCTGTTGCGGCATGCTACCAGTGTTAAAGACTGCGATGGAGCTCCGTATGCCACGGCAAACTGGCTGACACTGACGGCGGCGGTGCACAAATGCTGCGCAGCTAGCGCCATTCGACGGCCAACACCGCGGTTCCTGGTGTGTCCGCTGTGCCGTGCGTGTGATCATTGCTTGTACAGCCCTCTCGCAGTGTCCGGAGCAAGTATGGTGGGTCTGACACACCGGTGTCAATGTGTTCTTTTTTCCATTTCCAGGAGTGTATTTCGGCATGCCTGGTCGGAATGAAGCATATTACCGACTGATTAACCTTTAAGCTTTTGTAGTTCGATTACTGCAGGATATTATTTGAATGATAATTTCCGTTTAGCTATTACATATGCAGATCTGAACAACGAAGCAGTTGCGATTACTTTTTCTAGAAGCTGCTTTCCCCACAACATTTCACTTTCACTCACGCATTTTTCTAAACTTTTCTTTTGTTTTATACGCATGATTTCTACGCACGTCATATGTGATTTGCACTTTGCATGATCCCCGATTTTATCGTTTAGTTTTTTGGCGTTATTAGCAGAAACAACAGCTAAAAACGTGTTATCGATACGCACACGTTCACTGCTTTCCACCTTAAGTTCAAGAACTTGTGAACACACTGTGCATATTACTAAGTTTTTGTCATTTACGGACAGCCACGGCTTAGTCTTTTGCCAGTTTTGAAATCGTGATAAGGCAACACAATTTTCTACTGTTACTCCCATTTCTACCTTGAGAGTGTCACAGTTTTCAGTCACCGGAGATTCAGTCTCTTCCCCTGTATTAGCACCATCATTACCGTTTTCTTTTTTACATCCACTGTCTATTTTAACTCTTTTAGCACCACTGTTAGTATCCTGACTGTCAGAGTTTGTACACGTATCAGGTAATGCACTGCTCTTAAGGAAATCAGAAATTTTGTTTTGTTTGAATGACATCCTGAAATTTCGTAGTTCTTACAGGCCCGTACGCACTCAACTCACTGATGAGGCAGCCGCGTGGGATTAGCCGAGCGGTCTGGGGCGCTGCAGTCATGGACTGTGCGGCTGGTCCCGGCGGAAGTTCGAGTCCTCCCTCGGGCATGGGTGTGTGTGTTTGTCCTTAGGATAATTTAGGTTAAGCAGTGTGAAAGCTTAGAGACTGATGACCTTAGCAGTTAAGTCCCATAAGATTTCACACCAATGAGGCTCCTGAAGCGGGAACGTGTGAAGATCGCCGTGTGTTTGGCGGACGCGAGGCAACGAACGAACGGCACCAATTAATTTGGAGTACGCTTTGCTGGGGAGCCTGTGTTAAGCTCCACCTACGTTGTTCGCGGCTAGCGAAGTCAGACTGTCCGATCCCGTCTGGTAGGTACCGTTGCTCACTTCGCGACTACTTTGTGCTTTCGTCCCAGGCGCGTTAGTCCGCGCCATACAGTTGCCAAAAGGTGGCCTAACGGTAAATGTTCGCACAGGTACCGGGCAGGTCACGTCCCTGTGTCAGGGCCCGGGGTGGGAATTTCAGCCCCAGCTCACCCAACTCTGCGGTACGACTGCTGTGTGTGACTGCCACACTACTCCCCTCGCAAGCTCGCAAGTAAACGGATGACGCACCTTAGACAAAAGCAACAATGACAACACGAGAATGATGATTTAGTTCTAAATATTTTGAAATGCTTAACTACTACATAACACTTTTTCAAAATTAATAAGCAGACATATTAATAGTATTAATAGTAAGACCGTATTAAAAATTTCAGTGTTCGGCTCCACAAATTTAAATTATATGTAAAGTTTTACTCCAGTGCGTGGGAAATAAACATCCCAGGTTGGGCTGCATAAACTAAAACCAGTGGGTCGGATGGTCTGAGGCAGAGGGGGGGGAAATCCCCCCCCCATCCCCCCCTGCAAATCGCACGCTGATAAGACTTCTAAAACAAGTTACAACCGGAAAACAGTGATTTTCTAACGCCAGTACCATACACCAAATGTAAATATACTGACATGTAGACGTTTTAAAAAAATGGCGGCCGGTGTTGCTTTTTGCTGCCGCTGGGAGCGCTGTTACCTCACAGATAGACACTCTATGTAGTTTATATACCTCATTGGCTACTAACTAAACATGACCTCGATACGCTCCGGTGGTGCCATCTCTCGGACTTTGCACGGACTTTTCAAACGCCCCTCGTACGTCGAAAATGCGAGACGCGCTGTCAACAGCTGATTCTATGTGATCAACGACTTAACTGCGGCAGATATGTCTCGTAACCCTGAATGAAGACTGATATCCTAAGCTAACCACAACTTCCTGATGTGCAGTGTATGTGAGAAAAAGGCGCTCAACAATCTGTGGCAGAATTGAAATCACTAACGCTTTGTTGTCGGCGCTTACAGCTGACCTCTGTGAGCGTACTCAACACAGAAAAAAATTAGTTGCAGAGCTAAAAACAAACTGTAATTTCTCCCTATCACTGGTTACCTAAAACTATCTTCGCATTGGCTACACGTGCTGCAGCGTTATCAACCGACGAGCAGTCCCCGTTGGCACTTGGTTGCAGACTGTAAGGGCCGCAAGGAGATCCCAAATGGAAAAAGAATGACACGAAGAAAAATAAGAGCAAATAAAAAGTCAATATGACGATGAAAATGACACGGCAAAGAAGCAGAAATAAAAAACATTTATATCAATTAGATTCAGAAATAAAAAGAATCGTTAACTGACGTTATTCGTACCTACGACCTTCTACCCATCAGGTTAACACACTACCCATTGCTCTATGACACCATATTATGTTTATGATTGTACTGACCGAGTCGCAAAGATGAACTGCAGTTCTCAAAAATTCGTCTTCACGCTATGTCTTGCGAGTCTCATCTAATGTAAGCCGTTCTCCGCGATTATGCAGCTATAGATGTGACGCTGAATCGCCTCTTGTGCGGAAGTATCCAGTAGTGTTTGGTTAGTATAGTATGTGAAACATGTGTATATCATTAGCATCGTTGTATGTTTGTGTTGTTTTTGGTGTGGTTATCGTATGTGATGAAATAGGAAATAAAAGTGCCAGACTCATGATTCGGGATCCAAATGAATCAAGAAAGAATGCCAGACAAGGAATTGACAACATCGAACGGTTTGGACGTGACGTTGATTGCTGTGATTGGAACAAACCAGCACCAACGCCTGAAGTGTCAATTATTAAGTAATTTTAATCGGACTATAGGAAGCTGCGTTAACCACTGCTCCACCTGGAAACTGTATTTATCGCAAATGCAAGGACTATCTCGGCACGCTCCTCCATTGACTCACATTCCCACCTAGTGCCACCCATTTGCAAGCCCCGCCCACGTCCTCCATGCACACTAATTTTAGATTCCCTTTGGAGGTCGAACAGAATGGGCATGCACCCTTAAGGTTATGGATTCACAGCCCATTGACGCAAATCTGTTGTATAAATGTGTGTTGTCTGTTCTCTCCGACATACCTGAAAGAACAGACTTCACGCGGAGCCTGCAGCTGTGATACATTATGTAACTGAAGGTGGAGGGAGGGAAAAGGAAAGGAAAGGTCCGGTCCGGCACATATTTTCAGTCGTCCCCGCTGATTCCGCACGAACTCCCGATGCAGCCGGTGCCGTTAGTTCCTTCCCTTTCCTTTCTCTCCGTCCCCCCTCCCCCCCTCCATCTTCAATTACATAATATGTATCACAGCTGCAGATTCTGCGTCGTGACAGACACCACACATTCGTGTCATCTATCATATAAGTGAATCAGGACCGATGTACAAACGAACCTAGTCGAGGTACTCCGTATTTGTCACTGCAACTCGATACTGTCGAAGGCATTCTACCAAATTAAAAAATACCTTGAGATATATTATGCAACAGGCACAATATAGGCAAGGAATTTTCCATTATAATAGGGACAAAGTCTTTTTCTTGGTACGAAATCGATATTCACTTGAGCACTTTCGAGAGTCAGTATGGAACGTAGTATGCAGTGCTACGTCACTGTTCGAGAAACATGCTACGGTACGTTCATGTCAACAGACGACGACCATAACGAGACACATCGTTCCGAGGCGACACCCAGAGCCCTAGCTTTTGTGCTGTCTCAATAGATATTAGTTTGTTTTTCAAGGAAGTAATTTTTGGCTTCTGTTATTACAACATCATTTGTTTTCGACGTAGAGGCAATTGAGCATTAAATTCAGCATGATATGTAACCAAATGACACAACAGTCCCCCAGTCCTCTAAATCACAATCATGGAACTGAATCTCGAACCCCGGCCGTCTCCAGCGTAAAGCTAGCTGGAAACCGCTGCGCCCCGGGCCACAGTGAATAACGACCCTTTGTTTCTTCCGTAGCCATCGAACCAGCGGCCTTGAGCAGAGGCGGCTGAGCCATATATAGCACGCGCTCGAGACAATTAGCGGCAGGTCGTCCTACACAAAGAGCAGAAAGACTCTTTTGTACTCTTGCAGGTCTCGTGGGCGTCGGTAGACCTTACTGGTCTGTAGAGCTTACGGCGAGTCATCTGTCCCCTAAATAGCCATAGGTATCGCACGTAGTACCTGCAAGGCACGCATTTATCCTGATACGCCTCAGTATTACCTGAAGATAGGCATCTCGCAGAAAAATTTTCTAGTAAAATAATTTTTTATTCGAGTTATTTAGTCAAACACAAATAAAATAATAAATTTGTTAATGTTCATTCAGTACATGTGTGGGCTCGTGCCATTTTCAATGCTATGAAAAATGCAAAAATAACAATCGAGAAGCATGATGCTACTTATAATCAAAATACCACTCACAAAATCTCTGAATTGAAATCTAGAGAGCTCAGCGTCTATGAGTCCACAACGTCAGTAACGAATTGTCGGCACCGGCGTACGGAAGAAGTAAACAAAAAATCCGTCAGATTCTGCAAGGCCCCAGTTCAGACGCTGTCATCACCAATTATTAAATATTTGGTACTTATCATTTCTAGAAAGTTCTTGAAATACCTTGCCCGCATCTCGTGGTCGTGCGGTAGCGTTCTCGCTTCCCACGCCTGGGTTCCCGGGTTCGATTCCCGGCGGGGTCAGGGATTTTCTCTGCCTCGTGATGGCTGGGTGTTGTGTGCTGTCCTTAGGTTAGTTAGGTTTAAGTAGTTCTAAGTTCTAGGGGACTGATGACCTCAGATGTTAAGTCCCATAGTGCTCCGAGCCATTTTTTTTTTTAAATACCTTATGTTTACAATCTGTATATTTTGAAATATTTGATGTTCGTATACATACGTGCATTTTCCGTCCAGCAGGCCAGTTTATTCTGCCTGTACTTTGATGTCAATAATAAACGTGCTTTCAGTTCTAAGCTCCTTCGGATTGGTACTTCATTGTGTTATGGACGTGACAACGTAGTATTAGTATAATAATAACTTCAGAGAACCGGCCAGTGTGGCCGTGCGGTTCTAGGCGCTTCAGTTTGGAACCGCGTGACCGCTACGGTGGCAGGTTCGAATCCTGCCTCGGCCATGGATGTGTGTGGTGTCATTAGGTTAGTTAGGTTTAAGTAGTTCTAAGTTCTAGGGGACTGATGACCACAGATGTTAAGTCCCATAGTGCTCAGAGCCATTTGAACCATTTGAACTTCAGAGATACATATAGTGTGCAAATATAGACTGAGCCAAAAAAAACTACAAAAAGTCTCTGATCAAAAGTATCCGGACACCCCTAAGTAATGACGAATTGGCCACTCGATGTAGCGTGCTGAGGACTCGCCAGTGTAAAAGGAGGCGGGGAGTGTTGTGCTGTTACTAGAGAAGCTTGTGTTCTCAGTACAGAAGCAGTACCAGCAGGTTGGGTCGCACAGGAGAGCTCAGTGACTTTGAACGCAGTCTACTTATTGGATGTCACCTAAGTAACAAATGTACCAGGGACGTTTCAGCCTTTTTAAAGATCTTCATGTCGACTTAGGTGACGTGACTGTGAAGTGGAAACACGAAGGAACAACCTCAGCTAAAACAAGGCCAGGCAGCGATAGGGACCGTCGAGCACTGTGGAAGATGATTTTAATAAATCTCATGAAAGCAGCGGAAGGAATCATTCGTAAGTTCCAAAGTGGTACCAGCATTCCAACTAATACAGTGACTGTGCGTAGGGAGTCAAAAAGCACTCAGCACTTCGTCTTCAGGCCACAAACAGCCCATCGGGACCATCCGACCGCCGTGTCATTCTCAGATGAGGATGTGGATAGGAGTGGCGTGTGGTCAGCACACCGCTCTCCCGGTCGTTATGATGGTTTTCTTTGACCGGAGCCGCTACTATTCGGTCGAGTAGCTCATCAATTGGCATCACGAGGCTGAGTGCACCCCGAAAAATGGCAACAGTGCATGGCAGCCCGGATGGTCACCCTTCCAAGTGCCGGCCACGCTCGGCAGCGCTTAACTTCGGTGATATGACGGGAAACAGTGTATCCACTGCGGCAAAGCCGTTGCCAGGAAATCAAAAAGAATGGGGTACAATAATGGAGCACTCATCGAAAGTCACACATTTTCGCAGTCAGTACTAAGTGACGCTTGAGTTGGTGCAAAGACTCACCTCTGGACAGCGGATGACTGGAAAAACTGATTTGGAATGATGAATCACGCTATATAGGGTGAGGAAGCTAAGTCATGGCACCTCTTGTATCTTCCCAACCGTAATAGATACAAAGATGCCGTTATGACAGTGAATTGCAGGGACAGGGGCTACTTGAATACATCACATTTCATGTTTGTGCTATTTTCATTAGAGAGATATGAGGTTTTTTTTTTTTTTTTTTTTTTTTTTTTATGGAACCCTAGGTTAAATTTTAGCGTAACGTGATGGGCTTAAAACGACGGTTTCAAATATGTGTATGTCACAATACTTAGGCTCTGAGCACTATGGGACTTAACATCTGTGGTCATCAGTCCCCTAGAACTTAGAACTACTTAAACCTAACCAACCTAAGGACATCACACAACACCCAGTCATCACGAGGCAGAGAAAATCCCTGACCCCGCCGGGAATCGAACCCGGAAACCCGGGCGCGGGAAGCGAGAACGCTACCGCACGACCACGAGCTGCGGACTCATAATTCTTAGGCGAATAGTTTTTGAGACACAGATATGTTCGCGTATAGTGTTCATCCTTCGAAGCGGCGTTGTCCAATGCGACCTTTCCTGTTGTGCAGGGCACATGGTAAACGTCGCGCGTCCGTCCTTATACAAAAACGCCCATTTACCCGACGATAGTACTACATACTGCGATATTTTGCGCAAAAATTACTTGACGACGTCGCGCAAATATTATTAAGTTATTTGACAACTGTGATACCAAAATAGTAGACAACATACAACTACCGCGAGACCACGAGGGGCGGACATTAAAATACTACAAGATGTTAATACATTTTAAGTAACAGAAATACAAATGTAAATGAGGAGGTCCTTATTGGTCACAATTATTTCGTACGTATTTGTTTCTTATTTGAAAATATATATGATTGATCACAATACGAAGCAAATACACGCAAAGATGCAAAATACATACTGTACATGATAGAAAACTTTACTGAAACATGTGCTCAAAATGCTCCCCCTCTGCTGCAATGCACATTTGTAGTCGCTGTTCGAATGATTTGTGAACGGCTGCGAGACTGTTACGTGAGATTTCAGCGCACGTTTCGATGATACGTCGCTTCATATCGTCTGGTTTAGTTGGTATTTTAGCATACACTTTGTTTGATTGCTCGCCACAGAAAAAAATCAAGAGGGGTCAAATCAGGAGACTGGGCTGGCCACTTCACTTCAACACGTCGTCCTATCCAACAATTCGGGAACTTTTCATTTAACAGCTCTGTAGCCCGCTTTATTGCTCCAACAGCATTTCTTCTGGTTTCACCATACACTAGAAGCATATCTAACTTTTCTTCGTTGGTGTACATGTCTGCTCCAAGAAACTGCGACGGAAATGCGATGTCCCACTACCCCAGCAGCACATTTATACCCTTCTCTCCATCTACCTCATGCGTCACCTTGCGGCGTTATCGAGAAGCAGGAAAACAACGCCTTCCCTGTTAAGCTCCTCTGTGGCCAACAGGAAAGGTCGCATTGGACAACGCCGTTTCGAAGGACGAACACGATACGAGAACATATATGTGTCTCAGATACTATTCGCCTAAATATTATGACACACACATGTCCATCATGTTACGCTAAAATTTAACATAGGGTTCCATTAAAAAAAATAGCCTCATATCTCTCTAATAAATATAGCACAAACATGAAATGTGATGTATTCAATTAGCCCCTGTCCCTGCAATTCATTGTCATAACGGCATCTTTGTATCTATTACGGTTGGGGAGATACAAGGGGTGTTATGCCTTAGCTACCTCACCCTCTATACTGCGGCAATCAAATGGAACTGTATGAGTTTGACAATGACTGGAGGACGTGAAAGGCGGCTGTCCTGTTTGCCATTTCGATTTTCGTTGAGGTTTCTCCATAAATCAGAATGAAGTTGCGAATCTGATAACTGTAGTCGACCTCTGTAATATTGACATAATCGTATTCAACGTAAGACCGTTACTAAGACTGTTTGAGTACAGAGATGTTGTACGTAATAACTCAGAGAGTGCACTGTATGTTGTACATTTCGGTAATGTACTTGATTTGAAAAGGATGGAATCTGGCTTGCTGTGTGTAGTGGATGTAGTATTATTTAAAAAAACGATTTTGTAACAGTATGTTTCGAGAAAGATTATAGTAATGGAAGAATGATGAAAACCAAATTTTAAGACAATCCGGTTTCCTATATTTGTGCCTGTGCAGCTTCCTATTGTTCGAACGTTGCATGTGGCTGAAGTTGTTTCAGGAATTTTATGTTGCATCATATGGTCTTGTCTTGTAGTTAAACAAGTGTCGAAGAAGGCAATTGTACAAAGGAGAGTTATTAAAAGATATTTGGATAACTTGTCTACATGTTAAAAAAGAAAGTAGACGTCAAACGATAGGAGCAAATGAAACTGAGATATTTTGAAAAAACTGAAAAAAGTCCTAAATTTTCGAAGTTTTTTGACTGCAGAAAGTTTTCCCAAGAGAAATTTTGTTGGTAAAACTCGGTTTTCTAACCTTTTCAACAATATGAACGAGTTAAAAAAATAAAATCTTCTACCCCACCTTTTGCAAGGTACAGGCTTTTTTCTGACAGTTTCACTGGACTAAATGTCCATTGTTCGGCTCAGTGGTTGTAAGAGTGTATTTGTGAAAATATCATACCAATTCAGAGATTTAATACTAGTAGAAGTTTTCAGTAAATTTTCAAGTAGCTTAGCCAGAAAGTTAGGTGCATTAATTTCTTTTATTTTTTTTCATTTTGTGTGTAATTACAATAACAGTTCTAAAAAAGTGACTGTTTGCAAGACTAAAGATTAGCAGTATTCAGGGTCAACATTTTAATCTGAGCCATTTGTTTCGCATCCAGATGGCATACATAAATATCATTCAGAACGGATTGCTTTCTCGCACACGAGCTGTTTCATGTACCGGCTAGTCAGGATTTCGCCTCGTGTAGCGTGAGATCCACATATTCCCGCTCAAAATTAAATTTTCACATAGTTCTATTGCCCTGCACCGAGATTTACATATATCGATATCAAAATAAGTTTTACGCATTTCTCAGATACCAACTACAGAAAGCTTTCAGACATTACTTGCCATCACATGCAGCGCTGGTAGTGGAGTGGAGAGGAAGTGTTGTTAAGATAGGCAGCTGTTTTTCGTGGTTAAGGTGTGATGTTCTTATTAAACTTAAGAAAATGCTAAATGCGAAAGGTTTCACTTCTGACCTTTGAAATATTCTGAGAACTCTCTCTGATTCCAGTCATAAAGGAGCATCTATGGACAGTAACATTCCAACTAACACCTCTGGGGTGAGTTAGAATGTCAACGTCTCTCCAAACCCCACTATCCAACATCATTACTTTCTCTGGTTTTGGCTCTTGAGGAAGAACGTACTTCCATTACTCCACAGACATTCAGATATCCCACTGAAAGTGTCCACAGCGGAGTTCAAGCAGTGGACACATCCAGTATTAATGTCCACAAATAGGTGTCGAGGTAGTTTTGATCACATGGTGTATCTCTTCCCTGATTGTGTTTTCCTCTTTTGCCAGTAGATTTTCGTTTTGGCTGACTGAGCTTCTTTTCTCTGTTTTGACCATTTGCAGGCAGGACGTGGAACTGGCGCAGTAAGCGAAATAAGGTTGTTAGTAATTTTGACTTTTTCTCTGAAAACTTCTCGCTCCTGAATGTCATCAAATGAAATTTCAGCTTCTTGTAAATCCTTTTCACCTTGGCTTGTCCATTTTGAATACGATTTTGTTTTCGAAATTAATGGATGTATGTGATGAGTAAGTCTTTGCGGGTTCATTCTTTCCAGATGACCAAAAAACATCATTCTCCGTTTCCTCATGCTGGTAACAATGTCTTCTGTAAGTTCGTATAATTCACATTTATGTTTTCGGTGGAAATCTCCGTTTTCTTTGATAGGGCCAAGGATTTTCCTCAAAATTTTCCAGTCTTTTATTTCAAGTTTTCGTAGTAGTCCTTTCTTCGTTATGTTTAAACGTTCTGATGCATACAAAGCTGACGGTCTAATTAAGGTGTTATAATGACAAAGTTTTAGGTTTAAAGACAGGCTTTTGCTTTTGCGTAAGTCCTTGCACAGATGAAAAGCACCTTCTAGTTTAGAACACCTACTTCCTACAGCTGCATTTTCTGAACCGTCAGGTGTAATGGTGTAATTATTTCTCCAAGATATTTAAATTTCTTCGACTGCTTTTTTTTCTCTTGTTGTATTTCAATATGAGGAGGAGCGTGTTTGATGTTTGTGATGAATTCGGTTTGTTAAATGCTATTTTAGGCCAGTCTTGGCAGCATTTGATTGTAGGCTGGACGCTTGAACCTTAGCTCCTTCAATATTACTGGCAATGAGTGCTAGTCATCAGCAAAAGCCAAACAGTTTCCACTGAGGCCATTTCTTTTGTGTCCAATTTGAATCCCATAACCTGGTGGGTACGGTTGTTTTCCACTCTCTGGCTATCTTTTCCAGGACACAGTTGAAACCCAATGGAGAAAGCAGGTCACCTTGTCTCACTCCTGTACAGATTTTAAATGGTTCTGATAGTTCGCCTCTGAACTTGACCTTTGACACTTTGTTATTTAAAGTGGAGCTTATCAGGTTGATTGTTTTCTTATCTAAACCAAATTCGGCAAGGGTGTTCTTCGTTGTTTCTCGATCAATTGAGTCATACGCTTTTTGAAAGTCGACAAAGGTCACAACAAACCAATGTGCCTAGCGTCAAAGCAAACAGAGCCAAATCTTAGCCCCACCATGCGGGTCTTAGCCGTTTTTTTCACTACTCGCCAATGCAGGAGCACTTTAAGTTAGTTATCAGCACCCAGAGGCCCTTAGAGATTTGAATTACTGTCAGGGAAGACGCAAACGTGAGGTACTTGAGATGTGAGGCAAGCTGCGCTGCTGCGTCGCGATCGCTAACACCAAGGGATGGTGTTACAATTGATGCTGGATGAAACACCGCCCAAAATACTGCCGTCGATGAAGGAGGGCCTAGTAGCTTCTCTGTAGCTCACCTCCTGACTAATTTCACAGTGTCTTACCGACTTTATTGTTGTAGTTGAGCACTCAACATTCTTCCGTCAAGCGCACGGTACCAACGCCTTCTCCCCAAAAGTCAGAAGGCGCCCTTACTTAATAATCTCGATCCACTAAGGAGTAGTTATTATTACTAGGTCTTTTCCTATCAGTACCTACGTTGCTGTGTAAAATTAATTCTGGCACTTCGCCTTAGGTCCAATTAATGAGCGCTTGTTAGGGTTAAGAAAGCTTCGCGCTCATTTCCCCCGTCTCTCCGTCCGCCGTGATAAAGCGACGGTACCATTCTTGCGGGTAGGGAGTAGGTAAATAGCGCTTCACATTTCGGAACCGGCGGCCGTATTCTTACGCCATTGCGTCTAAAAGCTTCCCGACAGCCGGCGAGAATACACCGTGAAGTCGGCCATGTTG
This sequence comes from Schistocerca cancellata, assembly GCF_023864275.1. Taxonomy (NCBI): domain Eukaryota; kingdom Metazoa; phylum Arthropoda; class Insecta; order Orthoptera; family Acrididae; genus Schistocerca; species Schistocerca cancellata. The sequence goes on from NC_064631.1 coordinate 506,128,379, forward strand.
ATTCCCAATGCTGTCGCGAATGCTCTCTCCTCTGATGCGTAATTAGCTCAGAAAATTAATTTCATGCGAATAAAATAAAACGTTCCCAACACATCGTCTTTTTTAAACTTGACTAAATCCAGCTAACATCAATTCATGAAAGTAATTATTCAATTATCAACGAATGAGTTGGAATGGCGCGTGGACCTCATCTCGGTGCCACGTTACAAACTTGAAACATATGAAATAAAGTTCCTTAAATCTGTGAAAGTCTGCACAAGAGAAGGTCAAATAAAAACTGAAGTAATAAAAAAACTAGGGGAACAGCCTTTAACCGAAAAAATAACCGTGCGAAAGTATTGGAAAGAGCACATGTTGCATGTGCCACCTCAGAGAATTCTTTGGAAAGCGATGGAATACATCCCCATTGGAAGAAGAAGTGTGGCAAAGCCGGTGAAAAGATGAAAAAATGGCTCTGAGCACTATGGGACTTAACCTTTGAGGTCATCAGTCCCCTAGAATTTAGAGCTACTTAAACATAACTAACCTAAGGACATCATACACATCCATGCGCGAGGCAGGATTCGAACCTGCGACCGTAGCAGTCGCGCGGTTCCGGACTGAAGCGCCTAAAACCGCTCGGCCACAATGACTGGCGGTGAAAAGATGTTCTACTGTAAAGTGCCAAAATGTCTAATCCTGTACTGGAAGAAGAAGAAGAATGGCAGGCTTACTTCCAGACTGTCGAAGACCCCTCCTAATGCCCTGTTCGATGATAGCAGCGCCAGTGTGAAGTAAACCCTCTAGATGAGTGTCAGTAAGACGAAATCACGTCATGGCTCTTAAGATGTTTAATTCTAAAACGATGCGAAACGAAGAGCATTCCCATTAATGCTAGGACACTTTTCCTTGGGACAAGCTTGCAATAGAATTCTAATAAAGGCACATTGTTAAAATTGTTCTTCAAGTCAGAATCAGACCGAAAATTGTACGCCTCCTTAGCTGAGTTGTGAGTGCGTCTGACTGCCGTGCAGCGGGCCTAGCTTCGATTCCCGGCCGAGTCGGAGATATTCTCCGCTCTGTGTCTGGGTGTAGTGTTGTCCTCATCATCATCGACAAGCAAGTCGCCCAATGTGGCGTCAAACGAAAAGACTTGCAACTCGGCGACCGAACTTCCCCATCAATGCCATATGATCATTTCATTGATTTCACTGAAAATCAACACATTCCATCTGTGAGTCGTCGCAAACTGCGTCTGTGTTTATGGAGAGGGCGAAGAGAGCACTGAATCTTGCTTTATTATTCTTGAAGGCTTGATATCTGCTGCTGAATTCGTCTACTAGGTCAAATATGATGCATAAGTATTTATCAAAATTTTTATTTTTAATTTTTTTCAGTGAAAGAACCTGCAAGAATTTATATTTTTATTTGTGAAACCAAATTCATAATTTTGTTTCGATTACCTGCGTATGATCAACATAGTACTAATTCACTGAGATTTCCCTTGGAGACGCACATTTAGTTCAACTGAGCTGTTACATCTGCCAGAAAGGCAAAATGACACACCTATTTTTGTGGTAACTCCAGCAGTCGTTTTACATTGTGTTTCTTAGTGTATGTTAAAATGTCAATATTGTGAAATAAATCGTGCTGATCTGTTGCCATGTACGCAGTAGCGAATGAAGAAGATGATATACGTCAAAATGAGATTAAAAACAGACACGAACTGGCTGGATAGCGGATGTTGGTACGAAATTAAGATTAAGTTTACACGAAATAGGAAATAGTTACAAATGCTCCAGTTTTAAATGTTTTGACGTCATCACTAAAGCTGATTCAACAGTCTAGAAACGTACAATGATCAGAATGCCGATTTGAGACAAAGTTACGTATTAAAATAAGGAAACCACGTCAGATAGAAGTAGCAAAGGTACGAGTTGCTGAATTTGCGGACAGGGTTGTAGGTCCGGTTGGATCAGTCCATAAGCTTGGTATGTATAAGCGGGACATCCAAAACTGTTGCTAAAATCTTTTACGATGAATGAATCCGCTCCAGTTGTACTTGACAAAACTTTTATTTGGCTAAAAACGGACACACGACGCGGGTTTCGGGATGTAAATACCATATTCAGAGGCTAAAAAAGAAAAAAAGAGGGATTCTACATACAATTAATTAACCTTAAAAGGGTCCTCAAGAATGTGAACATCAGCCCATACCGTGACTGCTTGGTATCTAATGTGTAGCTCTGGGGCTGTCTCCAGTAATGGAGAAGCCAGCGTGACTAGTAAACTCCAAAAAATACTAAGTATATACATAGCTGCAGAGTTACACATTAGATGCTGCTTCGTATCTAATTTATAACTCTGTAACTTTGAATGTATTTAGTATTTTTGGAGTTAACTAGTCACGCTGGCTTCTCCGTTACTGGAGATTTTATGCATCATGGTTGTAGGTTACCCTATACGTTGTGTTGCACTACCTGCGTCCATAGCCTTGCATTTTTAATATGATATACTCCGTATATTGACATATCTTTGTGTTATGTTTAATATGTGGTATGACATATTGTCTCCTTTTATATTTTATACTATAGTTTTACTAATTTTATCTTTTGTCCTATGGTTTATTAACTTTATTTCTTGACAGTTTCATTATACACTTTTATTACTTTTATTTCAAGACAACTGCAGTATACATTCGGTCTTGTTTTTATTGTTTGCTCTGTACCACGTCTATCTCACCTATTGCCATGCTTAAGTAAGATTGTATTGGCGCTATGAGTAGCGGGTGGCACTTGGGAGAAAACGTGGACGTGTGGCTATGATTTCGTCGCTGGCTATCCCCGCTTCGGTGGCGACCACTGTCTGCGCATATGTACTCAGTCCTCTCATTATGGTCCGCGCGGCAGTCTGTTGACCGGTCTTCTTAAGCCCATGCCACATGTCTAGTCGTTTGCAGTTGGTTCATAGGCTACATTAGGCTGGCAATGTGTGCTTATCTGCTGTTACATTCATGGCTTTTTCGGTCAGGCCTTGCTCACCCGGTGTGGTACTTGTTGACCCAGATGACCTATCCATGTCTCACCCGCACAGGATTTGATAAATCTGCTGTTTTTTTTTTTATATGACTGGGTCAACTTTCTCGTACGCTATCAACATATGACCTGATATTCACATTTGTATAGGCCTTTTTAACGGGATTTGCATCCTGAAACCCGGGTAGTGTGTGCGATTTTATTCAAATAAAGGTTTTATCAAGTACAACTAGAGCGGATTTATTCATAATGAGAAAATAATGCAAACATGAAACTTCGTGGCAGATTAAAACTGTGTGACGGACGGAGACTCGAACTCGGGACCTTTGCCTTTCGCGGGCAAGTGCTCTACCAACATTTATTTTATTTTATTATTATTATTATTATTATTTTATTTTATTTTTTACCAGGAATAGTGTAACTGAACAAAGGATCTTCATTGGTACAAACTTAAATACCGGGTGATCAAAAAGTCAGTATACATTTGAAAACCGAATAAATCACAGAATAATGTAAATAGAGAGGTACAAATTGACACACATGCTTGCAATGACATGGGGTTTTATTAGAACAAAAAAAAAAAAATAAACGTTCAAAAAATGTCCTACAGATGGCGCTTCATCTGATCAGAATAGCAATTATTAGCATAACAAAGTAAGACAAAGCAAAGATGATGTTCTTTACAGGAAATGCTCAATATGTCCACCGTCATTCCTCAACAATAGCTGTAGTCGAGGAATAATGTTGTGAACAGCACTGTAAAGCATGTCCGGAGTTACGGTGAGACATTGACGTCGGATGTTGTCTTTCAGCATCCCTAGAGATGTCGGTCGATCACGATATACTTACGACTTCAGGTAACCCCAAAGCCAATAATCGCACGGACTGAGGTCTGGGGACCTGGGAGGCCAAGCATGACGAAAGTGGCGGCTGAGCACACGATCATCACCAAACGACGCGCGCAAGACATCTTTCACGCGCCTAGCAATATTTTTTTTTTGTTCTAACAAAACCCCATGTCATTCCAAGCATGTGTGTCAATTTTTACCTCTCTATCTACATTATTCCATGGTTTATTAAGTTTTCAAATTTATACTGACTTTTTGATCACCCGGTACAACAGAAACGCCATCCTTCCGGCGAAAATAACACAAGACATTACACTCGTAAAAATCGAGCAATTTTCCTTATGAACAAGGTGTAGAAAAAAAAGAATAATAATACTGATGTAAGCTAAGAGGTGTGAAGCAATATACAGTGGAGGGGGGGGGGGGAAGCCAGTCTGTTCTGGTATAGTGCATAAAAGGAAGGAGGCGCGTGTCCATGCGCCTACTCCACTGTGGGTTTCAATGTAGAAAGTAGCGCGGGGAGTCTCAGATGTCAGCATGGGGGGGGGGGGGGGCGGGAGTGCTGTCGGCGTGTGGCACCATCCAACTGAGCGGGGGTGACGTAAAGATCGCATGTAGGTAATTGGCGAAGAAGGGGCGGTAGCGCGGTCGGTGTTCGACTTCACTGTGGGGGGTTTGTAAGTACTGCCAGAAATCAAGGCGTGATTTGTCGCCATCATTATACATGTAGGTGATCGTCCATCCCTTGACCCATACAATCGCATGATTTTTGGTGGCGGGGAAATAAATATCCTCAGGATGGATAAAAGTGGCTAAAAATGGCTCTGAGCACTATGGGACTCAACTTCTGAGGTCATTAGTCCCCTAGAACTTAGAACTAGTTAAACCTAACTAACCTAAGGACATCACAAACATCCATGCCCGAGGCAGGATTCGAACCTGCGACCGTAGCGGTCTTGCGGTTCCAGACTGCAGCGCCTTTAACGGCACGGTCACTTCGGCCGGCTTGGATAAAAGTCCATGGGTCAATCGGGACCGGTGGAACGCGGAGGTAACATGCAACGAACTGTCGGACAAGTTTCCAGACGCCACTGGTGCCAGCACAAGTCAGTTGATGGACATCGTCATCCATGAGGTGGCAAATGGAACAAAGTGGAGAGTCCGATAGTCCGATGGCGTGAAGACGGTGGTTTGTGGCGAATTTTGCATTTGCGACTTGGTACCATGTTGCCCGGACGTTGGAGGGAAGAAAAGGCTGGTGGATATGACGCCAAACCGTGGGCCATCGCTTGGACGGATGTTTCAGTTCGATATTGTTGCTGGATATGGAACGAAGAAGTGGGGTGTAAAAATCTTTAGGTCGAGGAGAACGCGTGGTCGGTAAGTGTGTGTGAGCATAACTGAAGTCGACGATGAAATCAGAAATGTGCGTCAGATGGTCCTTGATGTGTCCGACTGGTACTGGTGGTGTTATGGTCGCGGGCACAAGAATTTCCAGCAAGCTGCGCGTACGGGAGGTGCCCCCGTGCCACTGCTTGTGCGTGGTGGACATGTACAAGGACGCCGCTCGGAGTCGCACTTTGACAAGGCCGAGGCCTCCCGCTCGCGGGGGAAGTGTAAGCGTGTCGTAGCGGACCTTAAAGAGCGTACCGGTCTTAAGAAAGTATCCGAAGGCAGCCTGGAGGCTGCGTCCAATAGTTTATGGCAGCGGGAGGACCTGTGCGATGTGGACCATTCTGGACGCCACATGTTGATTGAGGTATTGGACACGTTATAAAGTATTGAGTCGTCGGAGAAGGTTTTGTCGCACCGTCGTGCGGATAGTTTGGAGGGCACGCCGAAAATTGATGGCAGCGGAGCGGCGCACGGTGGAGGTGAAAATGATACCGAGCAACTTAACCTCTTACCCGTGTTTACATTCCGCGCTGACCAGTTGCAGCTGTAGCGGCGCATCGAAAGCTCAGTACTAATTAATTGTTTGTGTATACTAGTTTATTTAGGAACTTAAATAGTCTTCAACCGGTGTTCTTGGTGTTTTCCGGTGAAATAACTTCAGAAGAAATTTTTGCGAACTGCTTTCTGTTTCGTTACTGACATTAGACGTTTGATTTTCTTTCTGTGTTAGTATTTTGTTGTATTCTCATTTGTTGTTGATTAATACTGTCAATAATAGTAGTTACTTTCCTCGTGGAGCAAGTTTGTGATTATTGTAGTCAGTTTTTAACATCTTCTTATTGTAGTAGCGGAACTTAGATAAAGTTGTTTTCTTGTTTCAATAACTGTAAAATTTTACCATGAGTGAGAAGTGTGGGCTTTGCCGTAGGTTCGTGAGTAGTGGATTGCGGTGTGAGACTTGTTCGAAGTATTTTCACTGGGGGGGAATGCAGTGGGGAAGCCAGTGGGCATTCTGGTGAGATCCTCTCCTCGAACTGCAGGTTATGTAGCAAGAGTAAGTTGATAGAGGAGCAGGAGCGTAAGATCTGTGCCCTTCAGGTGCAGTTGAAAAACGCACAGGAGGAGCTAGATAGGATGAGGAGGGAGAAGGGGGTTGGGGAATGGGAGCTGGCTGTTGGCAAGAGATCTGCTAGGAGAAGGAGATTTTCAGATAGTTTTACTATTGGTGTTTCTAATAGATTTGACCAACTGTCAGAGTCTAGTGGAGAGGAATCTCTAGTAGCTGTACATGTAGGAAGTATGCAGCAGACCTCAGCAGTTGCAAAGTCTAAGAGAAAGAAGAAGGTTCTGCTGTTAGGTAGTTCTCATGGTAGAGGTGTGGGCCAGCAGTTGCAGGAAGTTTTGGGGAGTGAGTACCAGGTCACTAGCATTGTGAAGCCTAATGCAGGATTGGCTCAGGTGACTTTTAACATAAGGGGGTTACGTAAGGATTTTACAAAAGAGGATCAGGTAGTGATTGTGGGTGGGGCTGGTAATGTAGTATTGATAGGGATGGGGAGTTTGACATAGATGGAGACCTGAAAAAGATAGCCTCTAAACTGGCAACACGAATGTGCATTTCGTGGAACTGTTTCAGCGTCACAATCGGCCTCATCTTGATACAGCCAGGCGTAATAACATGAGACTTGGGGGTGCGCTAATGACAGAAGGCATGAGTCACATTTCAGTGGTGTCGGTGGAGTCTATCAGTAGGATGGGTTTCACTAGACATGGCCTGCACCTCAACAGGTATGGAAAGGGGAGGTTGGCAAAGCTTATAGGTGACAGCATAGGTGGGGGTGGTGGGATCACTCATGGGAAAATTCCGGTAGTTGTGGGTGTTAGAGCTGAACCTTTTTTGGATTGAAGTCAGCTGACAGGTATTCTTGCTTAAGGGAAGTCTCTCTAAGAAAGAAACCACTTTCGACAAAGCTTAGGTATCCGATAAATGAGGGAATTAGTAAATTTCATCAAAACATTCAAGGCATTAGAGACAAAGTTAGTGAACTACTTATAGATGTTGACTCTGAAATTATTGGTATATCTGAACACTTCTTAAATAAGGAGATAATTCAGAGGCTTCCTTTACCAGGATACAGGTTGGCCGGCAGCTTTTCTAGGAGCTCTTTGCGGTGTGGGGGAGTAGCCATGTATGTGAAAAACGGTATCCCATTTGAGTCAATTGATGTTTCAAAGTACTGCACTGAAAAGGTGTTTGAATGTTGTGCAGATGTGGTTAAATTTAGTGGAGCTAAACTTCTTACTGTTGTTATTTATAGATCCCCAGACTCCAATTTCACAACATTTTTGCTAAAGCTAGAGGAGGTTCTTGGTTCACTTTATAGGAAATACAAAAAGTTAGTTATATGTGGTGATTTCAATATAAATTGTATAAGTGATTGTGCAAGGAGAAGGATGCTGGTAGACCTCCTTAATTCATATAATCTTATGCAAACCGTATTCTTTCCAACGAGAGTGCAAGGGAGGAGTAGAACAACCATAGACAATATTTTTGTTCATTCGTCATTACTAGAAGGGCATTCTGTTAGCAAAATGGTGAATGGCCTTTAGATCATGATGCACAAATTTTAAGTCTAAAAGATTTTTGTGCTGCAACACAGGTTAAATATAGTTACCAACTTTTTAGGAAAGCTGATTCAGTTGCTGTAGAGACTTTTGTAAACCTTATCAGGTAACAAGAGTGGCAAGATGTTTATAGTGCTGATACAGTAGACGATAAATATAATGCTTTCCTCAAGACTTTTCTCGTGCTCTTTGAAAGTTGCTTTCCGTTAGAACGTTCAAAACAGGGTACTAGCACAAACAGGCAGCCTGGGTGGCTGACTAAAGGTATAATAATATCTTGTAGAACAAAGTGGCAATTATATCAAAACATTAGAAACAGTCACAATCTAAATGCAGTAGCCCATTACAAACAGTATTGTAAGGTGCTTAAAAAAGTTATTAGGAAGGCAAAAAGTATGTGGTATGCAGATAGAATAGCTAAGTCTCCGGATAAAATTAAAACCATATGGTCAGTCGTAAAGGAAGTGGCTGGTCTGCAGAGACAGGTCGAGGATATAGAATCAGTGCGTAGTGGGAATGTCCGTGTTACTGATAAGTCGCATATATGTACAGTATTTAATAATCACTTTCTGAATATAGCAGGTGAACTAAATAGAAGCCTAGTCCCAACAGGGAATCATATAGCGCTCGTAGAAAAAAGTGTTCCGAGACTGTTACCTGAAATGCTCCTCCATGATACTGACAAGAGGGAGATAGAGTTAATAATTAAATCACTAAAGACTAGAGTTAATAATTAAATCACTAAAGACTAAGAACTCTCATGGATATGACGGGGTATCTAGCAGAATACTGAAGTATTGTTCCATGTATGTTAGCCCAGTACTTAGCCATATCTGTAACTTTTCCTTTAGGAGTGGTCGGTTTTCTGACCGATTAAAGTACTCGGTAGTGAAGCCACTTTATAAAAAGGGAGACAGGGATAATGTTGATAATTATAGACCTATTTATATGCCATCGGTGTTTGCTAAAGTTATCGAGAGGGTTGTATATACAAGGTTACTGCAGCATTTAAATTCACATAATTTGCTGTCAAATGTACAGTTAACAACTGAAAATGCTATAGTCTCTTTTCTCTGTGAGGTTTTGGACGGATTAAATAAAAGGTTGCGAACTTTAGGTGTTTTCTTTGATTTAACGAAGGCTTTTGACTGTGTTGACCACAAAATATTACTGCAGAAGTTGGAACATTATGGAGTAAGGGGAGTAGCTTACAATTGGTTCGCCTCTTACTTTAAGAACAGAAAGCAGAAGGTAATTCTCCGCAATATTGAGAGTGGTAATGATGTTCAGTCCCAATGGGGCACTGTTAAATGGGGCGTTCCCCAAGGATCGGTGCTGGGGCCACTGCTGTTTCTTATTTATATAAATGATATGCCTTCTAGTATTACAGGTGATTCAAAAATATTTCTGTTTGCTGATGACATCAGCTTGGTAGTGAAGGATCTTGTGTGTAATATTGAAACATTATCAAATAATGTAGTTCATGAAATAAGTTCGTGGCTTGTGGAAAATAATTTGATGCTAAATCACAGTAAGACTCAGTTTTTACAGTTTCTAACTCACAATTCAACAAGAACTGATATTTTAATCAGACAGAATGGGCGTGTTGTAAGCGAAACGGAACAGTTCAAGTTCCTAGGCGTACGGATAGATAGTAAGCTGTTGTGGAAAGCCCATGTTCAGGATCTTGTTCAGAAACTAAATGCCGCTTTATTTACCATTAGAACAGTATCTGAAATAAGTGACATTTCAACACGAAAAGTAGTCTACTTCGCATGTTTTCATACGCTTACGTCATATGGTATTATTTTTGGGGTAATTCTTCTGATTCAAAAAGGGTATTTTTGGCTCAAAAACGGGCTGTTCGAGCTATGTGTGGTGTAAGTTCGAGAACCTCTTGTCGACCCCTATTCAATAGTCTGGGAATTCTGACATTGCCCTCACAGTATATATTTTCTTTAATGTCGTTTGCTGTTAGCAATATTAGCTTATTCCCAAGAGTTAGCAGCTTTCACTCAGTTAATACTAGGCAGAAATCAAATCTGCATGTGGAATGCACTTCCTTGACTCTTGTGCAGAAAGGAGTGCATTATTCTGCTACATCCATTTTCAATAAGCTACCACAAGAACTCAAAAATCTTAGCAATAGCCCAAACTCTTTTAAGTCTAAACTGAAGAGTTTCCTCATGGCTCACTCCTTCTATTCTGTCGAGGAGCTCATGGAAGAGCTAAAAAAATAAGCAAATTCCAGTGTTACATTCTTGATTTCTTTATTTAAACTAATGACGTGTCGCCTGAATATGTTTCTTATATTTCATTTTATCTGTTTCTACAATCGTGTTATAATTTCATGTATTGACTCGTTCCATGACCATGGAGACTTCTCCTTAATGTGGTCCCACGGAACAATAAATAAATAAATAAATAAAGGTACCGTAGTTTTTGTACACACGGGAAAGGTACTAAGTCGTCGTGTGAGAGGCCGCGTCCAATGGGCATCGCCGCGGATTTAGCCACATTCATGTTACTGCCCGCTGCAGTTCCGTACGTTGATATCAAATCAAGTACATCTACATCTACATCTACATTTATACTCCGCAAGCCACTCAACGGTGTGTGGCGGAGGGCACTTTACGTGCCACTGTCATTACCTCCCTTTTCTGTTCCAGTCGCGTATGGTTCGCGGTAAGAACGACTGTCTGAAAGCCTCCGTGCGCGCTCGAATCTCTCTAATTTTACATTCGTGATCTCCTCGGGAGGTATAAGTAGGGGGAAGCAATATATTCGATACCTCATCCAGAAACGCACCCTCTCGAAACCTGACGAGCAAGCTACACCGCGATGCAGAGCGCCTCTCTTGCAGAGTCTGCCGCTTGAGTTTGCTAAACGTCTCCGTAACGCTATCACGCTTACCAAATAACCCTGTGACGAAACGCGCCGCTCTTCTTTGGATCTTCTCTGTCTCTTCCGTCAACCTGATCTGGTACGGATCCCACACTGATGAGCAATACTCAAGTATAGGTCGAACAAGTGTTTTATAAGCCACCTCCTTTGTTGATCGACTACATTTTCTAAGGACTCTCCCAATGAACCTCAACCTGGTACCCGCCTTTCCAACAATTAATTTTATATGATCATTCCACATCAAATCGTTCCGCACGCATACTCCCAGATATTTTACAGAAGTAAGTGCTACCAGTGTTTGTTCCGCTATCATATAATCATACAATAAAGGATCCTTCTTTCTATGTATTCGCAATACATTACATTTGTCTATGTTAAGGGTCAGTTGCCACTCCCTGCACCAAGTGCCTATCCGCTGCAGATCTTCCTGCATTTCGGTACAATTTTCTAATGCTGCAACTTCTCTGTGTTTCACTCCGTGAGGGGATCAAGAGGAGGAGGTCGTCCGCATACGCACGACATCGAAAACTGTGCTGTCGCAAAGTGAGACCAGAAAGGTGGTTCGTCAGACTGCCGATGAGTGGCTCCAGGCTTATGGCATACAGTAGGGTCGAAAGTGGACAGCCTTGCCGTACGGAACGCCGGATCGCCACTGGTCCCTCCACACGGCCATTAACTTGAATGAGCGATTCGGCGGTGCCGTACAGGCGCCGGATGACGTCGATAAAGGCTGGTGGAAAACGCATGCGGTTCATCACTGAGAACAGAAAAAGATGCCGTACTTTGTCGAATGCGCTGTCAAAATCAATGGCAACCACCGCTGCGCGGAGTCTGCACGCCGCTGCCAATGCAATTAAATAGCGAAATTCTCCTGTGGCCGTTTGTATATTAACTGAGCCGCCCGGAGTTGCTTGTTCCGGGGATAGAATGCTAGGCAGGACCTTGCGGCATCGCGTTGCCAGTAGGCGTGTAAAAATTTTATAGTCTGCGTTAAGCAGAGTCAGGGAACGGTAATGTGCTGTCGTCACACCTGGTGTCGGTTTGTGGATGGGTATAATAATTCCCGTGGCAAAGGACGGCGGTACGGCGTTCCCCATCGTCATCAGTTTATGAAACATCGTCGTCCACCGTGACGCCATTAGTGTGAGGAAAGCGCGATAAAATTCTATCCGCAATCCGTCGACGCCAGATGACATATTCAGAGCACCTTCGTTGATTGCATCGTGGACCTCGTCACGCGTAATTGGCTCCATCAGCTCGTCCGCTTCGTCGCTGGTGAGGGTGCGAGTTACGTGTGGTAACACAGACTCCTCAGCGTGGTTGGTGATAGTCTCCTCCTGGTACATTTTGCGGTAGTGGTCGACAAAGGTACCGACGATTTCGGCCTGGCAAGTGACGTGCTGGCCGCGACAGGTGTTGATTTCGGTGGTGAGTCGTTGTCGTCGATGTTTCCTATCCGAGGCGATATGATGCATGGTGGGATGTTCTTGTTCCGTCGAATCTTGACATCGGGTTCGCACCATAGCCCCCTGCAGTCTACGGCGTGTCAACGTTATGATTTGCGCCTTAATCCTGCTGCGTTCCCTGTGGGTGTCGGGGGTGGGCGGTTGGGCGTCCAGGTCGCGGAGAACGGCGTAGAAATAGTCAGTAGTGTGCCGGCGCCACGTAGCAACTTCCTTGCCATACTGAATCAAGGTACGTGGAATGGCAGGTTTGGCACATTCCAGCCACCAGGTCAAGGTCGTGCAGTACTTAGGTAAGCGACGTTCACAGGTGGCCCATGTCTCGGTAACACGATGAAGACATTCGGGATCATGAAGATGGGAGGTGTTTAGCTTCCATAGTGCACGACTTCGCCAGACCACTTGCTTGGGGAAGAGAATGTTGCAGATATAGGCACAGTGGTCCGAAAAGGCCAAGGACCAAAGTTCTGCACCTCGAACTGCAGGTGTGAGTTTCCGAGAGACGTAAATCCTATCAAGGCTGCTCGCGGAGTGACTCGTCTGGTAGGTATGTTCAGGCGCGTCGCCGTGCCGAACTTCCAAAGTGTCGCGGAGCAACAGATCTCGGACGACAAGACGCAGTTCTTGACAGGTGTTGTAGTGGGGCACTTGATCTTTAGAGTGCAAGACACAATTAAAATCACCCCCAAGCAAGTAATAGTCGCAGCGTCCAAGAAACAAAGGAGCGATTTCTTCTGAATAGAAGAGTGCCCTGTCGCGTCTGCGGGTGGAGCCTGACGGATCCTTAATGTTGACAATACGTGTCCCCATGACGGTGACGGCCATGCCTCTGGCAGATGGAAGGTATGTGATATCGGCCACTGGAATGCCTTCTCGGGCGCAGATGGCTACGCCGCGTCCCAGGTGGTCACCAGGAGAAGAATAAGTGTTATATCCCGCGACGTCTGGACGTGTGGCCAAGTGTACTTCCTGTAGTAGTGCGATGTCGACGCCCGACGCCCATATCATCTCTCGCAGCAGTTGAAGTTTCACAGGTGAGCTGATGGTGTTAGTGTTGATCGTCGCTATTCGGTAGGTTTGGAGCCGTACCCCACCGTGGAGAGGAACTCCACCGACGGAGGATGAAGAGGGGCGAGGCAACGGCGAGTCGTGCCGTACGCCACCTGACGGCGTTATCAGCGGCGTAACGATGCTTCCGTCTGGGGTAACTCTGTCCCCAGCGTGTGGTCCGGGTCCTCATCGACGTCCTCGCTCCACACCATTGAAGGCGCTGTCGTTGTGATGGTCGTACGTTCCACTTCGGTCGTAGGGGCGGAGGACGTCTCGTCGGCAGTCGCAACGGTAGAGTCCAATGGTTCAGGATCACCTGGGCGAGCCAATAGAGTAGGCATCGAAACAGCTACAGTCGGCGTCATGTTGTCGTCATTCGTATCGTCGTGTAGGTTCTCCGAGGCCTCGTCGGGTCGGACGGCCTCTGGAGCATCAGGGGGAGGTGATCCGTCTCGTTCCGAGACCGTACGGCGCCTCCTCTTGCGCCTCTTAGGTGAACGTTGTTTGCGGGTTCGTCCTTCTGTGTCGGAAGACGGAAGGGAGTCGCGTCGCTCTGGGAGGAAGGCCGTCACGGGAACGTCAAATGAAGGGGCACCCATATGATCGGGCGGGTGGGGGTCGGAAGTCGTCGCTGTTGGTAGTGGCGCCAGAGTAGCGTCAGGCTGTGAGCGCGACGTGTCGGCCTCCGCAGTATCCGTAGCAGCTGGAAGGGTCACCGGTACATGGTCCGACGGGCGGCGGCCGGTGGGAGGAGAAGAGAGCGCCGACGCGTAGGTGATCGGTAAAACCGTCTTCGGAGCCGGAGGTGTCACGGTAGCGGCTGGCAATTGGGTGATTCGTCGCTGAAGACACTCAAATCTGAGATGGCCTTCTTTGCCGCACCCGGAACAGGTCTTGGGTTGGCCGTAGTATATGACAACCGCGCGGTACCCGCTAATTTGCAGGTAAGATGGCACGTGGCGATGGAGATCGATGGTGATCTGCCGTACACCGTTAAGAACGGGGTACGTTTGGAATTGCGCCCAGCGTTCGGCAGTGTGGCCATGTACAGTGCCATAGGGGCGGAAAGCCGCGACCTCGAACGGGAGTTCGAAAACTCGTATGGTGCGCATTCCTAAGCCTGCATGGTCGACAGTGACCGCTCCGACATTACCGTCGGCGTGGCAGAAGCGCAATCCATGGTTGGTGTCACGAAGTATTCTTTCACATACCGCGTCATTGACTACTTTGACGTACACCGTACTGCTTAATATGGACAAATGGATGCCCAAGATGTCGGAAGCTGGGATCTTAGCAACGTCGCGTAGGAAGCGTTCCACTTCCAAGGCCTTTGGTCGTGAGTAGTCGTTGCAGAAGTTGAATCGTAATGTGGATTTTCTAAAACGGTTGGCCATGGTTCTAGTGCACGTAAGCGACACGTAAGTGACGGCCGCTGAAATGTAAACAACAGCGAGCGCGCGCGGTCCGCAGGCGGAAACAACAACACGTCCGCACTGCACAGCGGCGAAAGCCGGACTATCCAACTGAGCTGCCCAAGCACGACTCACGCCCTGTCCTCACAGCTATACTTCTGCCAGTACCTCGTCTCCTACCTTCCAAACTTTACAAAAGCTCTCCTGAAGTTCGCAGGAGAGCTTCTGTAAAATTTGGAAGGTAGGAGACGAGGTACTGGCAGAAGTAAAGCTGTGAGGACGGGGCGTGAGTCGTGCTTGGGCAACTCAGTTGGTAGCCGGCATGGTAGCTCTGTGTGTTCGGTCAGAGGGTTAGCCGCCTTCTGTAACAAAAAAACTGAGTTAATAGATCAAAAACGAACATAAAAGGGTGTCTTACGACGTCTGTCCCGATCAGATGCAACGCACGAAAACGAACAAAATGAAAAACAAAAGTTGGTAGAGCACTTGCCCACAAAAGGCAAAGGTCCCGAGTCCGAGTCTCGGTCCGGCACACAGTTTTAATCTGCCAGGAAGTTTCATATCAGCGCACACTCCTCTGCAGAGTGAAAATCTGATTCTGGAATGCAAGCGTGTTTTTTGCATTACATGGATCACAAGAAAAGCTGGATTATATACAGAAGACCCTGAAAATGACTAGTTTTGCCCCTCAACGTAAGAGGTAAACATATATATCTTCGCAGGAAGCTTGACGAGTCTGTAAAGGCGTTGACAGATACTCATATAAGCAGTTTTCAAGACAGACAAATTCAGAACTGGTTGAAGGATTTAAAAAAGTTATTTGCCTGAAGATTTGAAAATAAAGACTATGTTTCGGATGTTGAAAGAACTTTATCCTGCAGTTGATGTTTCCTGTTAAACCTAAAAGACTATTGTGACCATAAATGTAAACATTTTCTTCGGATACTTGCGCTGTGGCACTGTGACAAATTCTGAGCCAAACTGAAACTGCTGTCCGCAGGAAAGGATGATGAGGTATTAGGAAACAATCATCCTTTAATGTTTGCACAAAAGAAAGGCTGAAGCGAACAACCAATACAAAAACTTATGCCAGACAAGAGAGAAATCAGAAAGTTGGCATATTTTGCTTATTATCATTTAGTAATGTCATATGGAATAATGTTCTGGGGTAACTCATCTTTAAGAAAGGTCATCATTGTCCAAAAACGTGCTGTAAGAATATGTGGTGCTCACCCGCGATCATTTTGTAGACATCTGTTTCACAGCATATTTATTACCTCACGAAGTTTGTTGTAAATAATTCACTACAGTTGAAAAGAAACAATGAGGTATATAAGTACAATACTAGAAGAAAAAATAACATTCATTACTCAACATTAAGGTTGACACAGAAAGGGGTACACAACGCTGCAACAAGGATTTTTTACCACTAACCCAATGATATAAAATGTTTAACAGACAGCAAGATAAAATTTGAAAATAAATTGAAAAAGTTTCTCCTTGACAACTCCTTCGGTTCCGTAGGAGAATTTCTATGTTTGTAATGTGTAAAAGGTGGTGGATAGGAATTGCTAACTCAATCAGTATATCTTGTATTCATTTCGGGGAAAAAATTAAAAATAAAATAAAATTATGTGGCGATGTTCAGAGTACAAACAGATATACAAATTAATTTGCAATATGAATGTAAAATGACTCGTTCGAGTACACGGGTCGTCAGTTTCCTGTGTGTACCATGAGGATATTGCCTAGAAAGGCTACAACGAGATAACATTTCTCTTTCATTTCATTATGAACTACCTTGATCACGAGCAATGAGTTTCAAGAGTTTTTCGACTCTGATGCAGGGCAAAATAAGAATTTCATAAGTTTCCGTTTCATGGACTATGTGGTTCATAGTGACATACATGGTTTGACAAATGTCAAGATCACATTTCCAGAACGTGATAATTCATGCATGGAATGGGACAAGAATGTTAGTCTCTGCAACTTGAAACAGAGGATGGAAACCTCAGAGGACTTCACATAGCCATGATTGAAAATTCAACTGCTAAACCATCTCCTTTCATTGTGGAAAGAGTCCGTCAGGAAACAGCGTAAGATTGGGGAGACTTCTTAAATCAGAAATATGTGACGAAATGTGCGTTTAATACCCATCCTGTGAAGAAACTTGCCGTCTCATACGTTCATCCTCGTCTGCTGAATTGGAGAGAGACACATAATGGAGCCAAGGTAGCCATCATCATTAAAAAGTCTGACAAAAATACTTCAACACAGAAGACAAGAGAATTCGAGCTACGCTCTTCGTCCTATTCAGGTGATTTGAAATAGAAATATTAACGTTATCTTTGAAATGTTCAGTTAAAACTGATTATGTGCAAAAATATGTTTCAAATCCTTTTGTTTTCCTCAGCCATCCTACGTATTTCCAGAGCTAAGTACCAGGAAATTATGAGTCTCGGGAAGTTCTGTGCCGAGTCATCATTGAAGTTTTTTCAAGGGTCAGTATATAACTGATAACATGTGAAGATGACTGTGAGTTTCCATGGTGTAATAATCATAAATAACATTAAAAATGGTAATAACACAATCTTCCAATCATACAAATACAATCGAGAGTGGCTTACAGGCCCGGTCGTCTCTCTGTTTAGGGAGATTTACTGCTTTTTTCGTCTGAAAAAGTTGATTTTGTGTGAAATTTTGGGTTTTATTTAATATTATTTGTATTAGTCACATTAAGTACCAATAATTCTTCTTATGGGGCAGCTGCAACCGTATAGCACCATTTTATAAAATGAAGAAACCGCACAACAGTTGCTTGCTTCAGCTCGCGTAAGACTTCAATATTTCACATTACTGAAAGAATTAGTAGCCAGCGTGAAAAGTACATATTGCTTTGTGAAATTAAAAATTTGCATTCTGGCCTTCAGACAATGTGACTAACCTAATTTTTCCCTGGGCAATTCTTTTCAACTCTGAGATCAAACGCGTGCTAAGTGACCTCACGGTAGCCCCCTGGTGAATCAACAGTATTTAAAGAGTTAAAAACATATCTCAGCCGCAAACCACGAGTAGGAATGATATTTACTGCTTTAGCAACAACTTTCAAGACATGAAGTTTTCTTGGTGATAAAGCAAGTAATGATACTGCACAAAACTATCTTACGCCTTAGATGCTTCTGTATGGTCTAATTTAACTAACCTCTCGCTTTCCTGCAAATGAAAGAGGTCCAGTAGTTGTTACAGCTGACAATAAAGAAGCTGCAATAAATTCATTTGCCTCGATCATTTTAAGATGTCTGTACTTGTTCAGAAAAACATTATAAGATTAGTAATTCCCGGAATAAGAATTTTTTAAAACTCAGTCAAAGTCAATGATGTCATTTTAGCTATAATTGTTACGTTAAGAGATGAATTAAAGCAATTACGTTTCTAGTCACTTTTTATCTTCTCCCGCAATGCGTTTGAGGGTTCACACCCTCATCCTCAGGTGGATCAGTGGATTACGTTATAGACTGAAGGGCCAAAGAAACTGGTGTAGGTATGCGTATTCAAATACAGAGATATGTAAACAGGGAGAATACGGCGCTGAAGATTTAAGTGAGTTTGAACGTGGTGTTATAGTCGGCGCACGAGCCATGGGACACAGCGTCTCCGAGGTAGCGATGAATTGGTGATTTTCCCACACGACCATTTCACGAGTGTACCGTGAATATAAGGAATCCGGTAAAACATCAAATCTCTGACATCGCTGCGCCCGGAAAAAGATGCTGCAAGAACGGGACCAACAAGACTGCAGAAGTGCAACGTGGCAGAAGTGCAGCCCTTTCGCAAATTGCTGCAGATTTCAATGCTAAACCACCAACAAGCGTCAGTGTGCGAACCATTCAACGAAATATCATCGATATGGGCTTTCGGAGCCGAAGCCCCACTCGTGTACCCTTGATGGTTGCATGACACGAAGCTTTACGCCTCGCCTCGGCCTCTCAACACCGACATTGGACTGTTGATGGCTGGAAACATGTTGCCTGGCCGACGATTTTCATTTCAAATTGTATCGAGCGGATGGATGTGTGCGGGCGTGGAGACAATCTTATGAATCCATGGACCCTGCATGTCAACAGGGGACTGTTCAAGCTGGTGGAGGCTGGGTAACGGTGTGGGGCGTATGCTGTTGGAGTGATATTGGACCTCTGATACGTCTGGATACGACTCTGACAGGTGACACGTACGTAAGCATCCTGTCTGGTAACCTGCATCCATTCATGTCCATTGAGCATTCCGACGGTCTTGGGCAATTCTAGCAGGACAATGCTACTCCCCACAAGTCTAGAATTGCTACAGAGTGTCTCCAGGAACACTCTTCAGACTTTAAACACTGCATCTAACCATTATACAATCCAGACATGAAGATTATTGAGTGTATCTGAGATGCCTTGCGACGTGCTCTTCGGAAGAGATCTCCACCCCCTCGTACTCTTAGGGATTTCTGGACAACCCTGCAGGATTCATGGTGTCAATTCCCTCCAGCACTACTTGAGACATTAGTCACGTTTATGCCACGTCGTGTTACGGCAGTTCTGCGTGCTCGCGGGGGCCCTACACGACGTTAGGCAGGTGTACCAGTTTCTTTGGCTCTTCAGTGTTTGCTGGATATAGCCAGTTGTCTGTTTTGAGTTCAATTTCGCTATAAATAAGAGGTAATCAGCACTTTTAACGTAAAAAAACAATAATAAAGCTACTTCAATAATTTCCAGCAGAAAGTACCCTGAGGTTGGTCATAAATATACATGTTCATCTTTAGACGTCACACAAACACGAAACAGCAACATAAACAGTGCAGATATCGTACAGTTGTAGAAATACAGAGCCTTGCAAGTCAAACAGCTTTCATTGCTAGTTTATATTGTGAATCAAAGCTACAGATAACAAACATATAAATATTTCAACCTTCACAAACTTTTTTCTTAATAATATCATTATAAAAAAATAAAAATATGAAATTAAAAAATCTTATAAACCTATATTTCGGTATATTTATTTGCTAACGTTTGCTTTGATGATTTGAGAGTTTTTTTGTGATTTAGGATCTCAAAAGTAGATAGAACAAAATTTACTGAGCATCGAATGCCTGAGAAGCTCCTAAAGAAGTTGACTGTCACTGTCTCAGATTCGTCATTGTGTGCGTTATGTCCATGTTTTCAGTTGAGAACAAAAATTTCAAGTTCCGGATCGAGGTTCAGTTTTTGGTCCCTGTTTAGTTTGAGAAGTATTATTTGAATATGGTCTGTGTCGTCAAAAGCATGTCCTGTGTCATTGTGCATAGCTATGATCCTTTCGCATGTTCTTTAAATCTTGTTCGGAAGCTTCTTCTGGTCTGACCCCCATACTGCATTGGGGAGCATTACTTTATCTTGTAAATTCCAGAGTTGGAACATTTGTCTTTGTTGGATAGTATGTTGTGTGGCAGCCTATTACATAATTTATGGGTAGCGGAAAAACAAAACTCTTACTTTATATGGTCTCAATACATTAGCAAATTTATGTGAAATAGGATCATAGTAGGGAATGTATACTGTCCTGGTGTATGTCTGACTGTTGTTTTATCTATGTCTTTCCTAACCTTCTCGAACTTTTGTGATTGCGAGTAGATTGAAAACCATTTGCAGCTGTTATTTGTTTAATTACTCCCCTCTCAATGGCATTTTCTGTGCTTTTTTGCTAATGAAGAAGGATGGATGTGAATATCTATGTAATAATAGGTCTTCTGTAAATGCTAAGAATATGTTCACAGTTTTTTTCTGGTTTTGATGATGTGAGGAAAGTTTAATGAATTCACATGTGAACTGAATGTTCTTGTGCCTGGTGCTGAATGCTTAAATTAGTGCATCATCATCTTGCTTGTTTCCTCTCTCTGTTACTAGTAATGTGTCATCCACATGAAGAAGGCAGCAATGGTCCTATGCTGGAGCCCATTGCTAGACTATTTGGTTGTCTGTACACTTTGTAACTGAAAGTGAAATAGTTTCATTTAGTACCACTTCAAGCAGGTTAGTGAATTCAATAATTTGAGCCATTGAAATAGTTATATATTTGTTAAAATTGTGTTCCTTAACTTCCACTGCCTCATCTATGAGGATGTTGGTGCATAGCTTGGTGACACTAGTGATAACATCTGGCACTTCTTAGAAACAGGAACCTACTGTAGTTAATGTGCTGCAGAGTACCTGTTTTCTGCAGGATAGTTTTATTCAGAGGTGTAATTATTCCTCAGAATCTCATTTGGTTTGTCAGCTTATTGTCAGGTCGTTCCTAGGGATAACAGTTTATGTGAACAATTTTATGCCTCTTGAATAATTCTTTTCTCGCCATAATGTTGTTCATGTATAGTCACAAATGTACTGCCGTTTTCTGTCTTAATTGCTATTGCCTAACTTTCTGTTAGTTTACTGTTTATTGTTTTCAGTGTTTTGCTCTCATTATTGGCCTTCTTCATGCACTCTCTCACACACAAATTAGCAACATATACACTCCTGGAAATGGAAAAAAGAACACATTGACACCGGTGTGTCAGACCCACCATACTTGCTCCGGACACTGCGAGAGGGCTGTACAAGCAATGATCACACGCACGGCACAGCGGACACACCAGGAACCGCGGTGTTGGCCGTCGAGTGGCGCTAGCTGCGCAGCATTTGTGCACCGCCGCCGTCAGTGTCAGCCAGTTCGCCGTGGCATACGGAGCTCCATCGCAGTCTTTAACACTGGTAGCATGCCGCGACAGCGTGGACGTGAACCGTATGTGCAGTTGCCGGACTTTGAGCGAGGGCGTATAGTGGGCATGCGGGAGGCCGGGTGGACGTACCGCCGAATTGCTCAACACGTGGGGCGTGAGGTCTCCACAGTACATCGATGTTGTCGCCAGTGGTCGGCGGAAGGTGCACTTGCCCGTCGACCTGGGACCGGACCGCAGCGACGCACGGATGCACGCCAAGACCGTAGGATCCTACGCAGTGCCGTAGGGGACCGCACCGCCACTTCCCAGCAAATTAGGGACACTGTTGATCCTGGGGTATCGGCGAGGACCATTCGCAACCGTCTCCATGAAGCTGGGCTACGGTCCCGCACACCGTTAGGCCGTCTTCCGCTCACGCCCCAACATCGTGCAGCCCGCCTCCAGTGGTGTCGCGACAGGCGTGAATGGAGGGACGAATGGAGACGTGTCGTCTTCAGCGATGAGGGTCGCTTCTGCCTTGGTGCCAATGATGGTCGTATGCGTGTTTGGCGCCGTGCAGGTGAGCGCCACAATCAGGACTGCATACGACCGAGGCACACAGGGCCAACACCCGGCATCATTGTGTGGGGAGCGATCTCCTACACTGGCCGTACACCACTGGTGATCGTCGAGGGGACACTGAATAGTGCACGGTACATCCAAACCGTCATCGAACCCATCGTTCTACCATTCCTAGACCGGCAAGGGAACTTGCTGTTCCAACAGGACAATGCACGTCCGCATGTATCCCGTGCCACCCAACGTGCTCTAGAAGGTGTAAGTCAACTACCCTGGCCAGCAAGATCTCCGGATCTGTCCCCCATTGAGCATGTTTGGGACTGGATGAAGTGTCGTCTCACACGGTCTGCACGTCCAGCACGAACGCTGGTCCAACTGAGGCGCCAGGTGGAAATGGCATGGCAAGCCGTTCCACAGGACTACACCCAGCATCTCTACGATCGTCTCCATGGGAGAATAGCAGCCTGCATTGCTGCGAAAGGTGGATATACACTGTACTAGTGCCGACATTGTGCATGCTCTGTTGCCTGTGTCTATGTGCCTGTGGTTCTGTCAGTGTGATCATGTGATGTATCTGACCCCAGGAATGTGTCAATAAAGTTTCCCCTTCCTGGGACAATGAATTCACGGTGTTCTTATTTCAATTTCCAGGAGTGTAGATTCATTTTATACGGAGTGCACAAAGGTCATTCAGAAATGAAATGCTTAAAAATGAAATTAGAGTAATTAAACAAATAGCAGTTGCAAATGGTTTCCAACCTGTACTCAAAGGCAAAAGTCAAAGAAAGTTGGAAAGGCACAGATAGAAACAAAAATAAGAACAACAGTCAGACTCACATTAGGACAGATAGTACGATGCAGTACAGCTCATCGAAACTTGTATTCGTTTAACTGATGCATTTTCAGAACGTTTTTGATTCAAGCCAGTGAGCAGACTGACCAATGTCATTGTTCAAAAGCGGTAACCGATCATACCCACGCAATTCTCACAATAAAATGTTACCTACGGCAAGCGAAATGAACGGATAAAACATATCAGAAGGGTTCTGGCTTTCTATTGTCAAGCATTTCACGAAAGAATGTGTATAGTGTTTGGTCATCTGCCTCCGAACAAGCTGCTGTCAGCCTCTCCTACTTTTCCACTGAAACACATTTAAAAAACAATGTACAGTTCCAGTTTTAAAATGCTATAGAAAGAGAACCACTTCTCAGAATGATGTCAGATTTGAACAGCGTATAATTAACACAGGGGGAAACGTCATGGAACAAAAAAAAAAAAAAAAAAAAAAAACCGAGAATTTTACCAATAGATGGCGCTGTAAACGTCTTAATGTAAATAGGGTAGACTTCAAATGAGAGACGAATCGCAGTACGACGGTTATAGTTTGTGTTGCACATTACACCATCTGTACTGTTCAATCTGCGTGTCTGCACAAGTTCGCCAGTCAACAGTTGTGGAACCGTTAGTTACGTGAGTCCATCCACCAAGCAAGGTCGTAGCACATCCGTGGGGAAAAATCAGTTCGTAGTTGTTATGGGATCAAAAGCAGCATAAAAACGAACTGCTGATATTCTGCAATTCTGCGTACAGACATGTCCTTGGAGATGGAAATGGGCTTCGTCTGTCCACAGAATGTCCCTTGGATTTTCATCTTCCATGCGAGCAAGAACGTCTTGCTAACAGGTCAGCAGGGAGCAACTCCGGAACACGGATGGTTTTGTGTGAACAGCAAAGCAGTATGTATCGCACAGATTTATACACCGTGCTGTCAGGCACGTCCAACGTTCGGGCAATGCATGCGCTGCGCGTTTGTGCGCCGCCGCTCGACCTCTCCTACACTGCTGTGGCCACATCCCCGACAGACGTCGGATCAACCGCTTTCCTCCCTGTGCTACGTTGCACTTCAAAACAGCCTGTCTTTCCCAATTTTCTTATCAATTTGTCCAGACTCTTAGCAGGCATGAGACCAATGCCTTATTTCGTAGCCTTGAGTGTCCGAAATTTCTATAGGGTTACTGGAGCACAGTCACCGTACATGTAACAGAGCTTTACCACCAGGGCACGATCCTTCGCGGACGGAAACTGAGGCCGCTCGTCTGTTGGTGTGCGTGTTCTGAGGCTTACAACTCCATCTATTGCTCAAACTTTCGTTCTTTTTCCTTGACGTTTTTCCCTCCGTCAATAATATGCTATTCAAATTTGAGGCATTTCTGAGCAGTAGTTCTCCTTCTGCAGCGTTTTGAAAGTGAAACTTTAATTATGGACGCCCTGTAAAATGAGGAAACGATGTGGAAACAGGACAGTTGCACTTGTGAAATAATGAATTCGGCTAATAATGATGAAATAGATAATTATGAAGCCAGCAAAATTACAATCAACTCAATATACATCTGTTCTGTACAAGTTTTCATCAAGGAATAGCAAAATTGAAGTGTGAAGACAAATGAAGTAGTCTCCAGCTTTTTTCTTAGTGACATTACTTTAACTTATGCTACAGTTTTGAAAGATGCTCCCAGTAGAAATGGTCACTGGGTTTACAAAGGCGTTCATTGCTTTATACATGACACATTTTATCAGATATATGAAGTCATAAAGTACCAATCTTTTATAATGGATCACTATGGAGATCAGTTGGGTAATAAGAAGGTAATAACATATCAACAGCATTAATTCCCTACCTTGGTACCATTTCACAGAAAATTGCTAACGTTATTGTTGTTGTGGTCTTCAGTCCTGAGACTGGTTTGATGCAGCTCTCCATGCTACTCTATCCTGTGCAAACTGCTTCATCTCCCAGCACGTACTGCAGCCTACATCCTTCTGAATCTGCTTAGTCTCCCTCTGCGATTTTTACCCTCCACACTGCCCTCCAATACTAAATTGGTGATCCCTTGATGCCTCAGAACATGTCCTACCAACCGATCCCTTCTTCTAGTCAAGTTGTGCCACAAACTTCTCTTCTCCCCAATTCTATTCAACACCTCCTCATTAGTTATGTGATCTACCCATCTAATCTACAGCATTCTTCTGTAGTACCACATTTCGAAAGCTTCTATTCTCTTCTTGTCCAAACTATTTACCATCCATGTTTCACTTCCATACATGGCTACACTCCATACAAATACTTTTAGAAACGAATTCCTGACACTTAAATCTATACTCGCTGTAAACAAATTTCTCTTCTTCAGAAACGCTTTCCTTGCCATTGCCAGTCTACATTTTCTATCCTCTCTACTTCGACCATCATCAGTTATTTTGCTCCCCAAATAGCAAAACTCCTTCACTACTTTAAGTGTCTCATTTCCTAATCTAATTCCATCACCATCACCCGAGTTAACTCGACTACATTCCATTATCCTCGTTTTGATTTTGTTGATGTTCATCGTATATCCTCCTTTCAAGACACTGTCCATTCCGTTCAACTGCTCTTCCAAGTCCTTTGCTGTCTCTGACAGAATTACAATGTCATCGGTGAACCTTAAAGTTTTATTTCTTCTCCGTGGATTTTAATACCTACTCCGAATTTTTCTTTTGTTTCCTTTACTGCTTGCTCAATATACAGATTGAATAACATCGGGGAGAGTCTACAACCCTGTCTCACTCCCTTCCCAACCACAGCTTCCCTTTCATGTCCCTCGACTATTATAACTGCCATCTGGTTTCTGTACAAATTGTAAATAGCCTTTCGCTCCCTGTATTTTACCCTTGCCACCTCCAGTCAACACTGTCAAAAGCTTTCTCTAAGTCTACAAATGCTAAAAACGTTAGTTTGCCTTTTCTTAATCTAGCTTCTAAGATAAGCCGTATTGATACCATATAACGTAAGAGTTTCTTTTTCCACCACCCACAAATTACGTAATAGACTTCCACACAACATAATCTCCAGCAAAGATAAATTATCCAACTCGGGCGTTTAGAAGATAAAGTGCAATGGAAGTCCAGTGCACTATCTGGTTCAGACCAGATGGAGTTTCCGAACTCGATTTAAAGACCATATGAGTTGATTTAAGTTAAACACCTCCAAAAATCTATCAAAGCTACGCACACTAACTAAACAGGACATGCTTTTGACAACATAGATAATAATCTAATAACAAAACAAAGAGCATAAACTAAATCTCGGTGAAGATCTTGAAATTTTTATTCGAGCTTCTCAAGCATACTAGACGATGCTCAGTAAATTTTGTTACTATCTATTTTTGAGTAACCCAAATCATAAAACAGCTCCCAGATCACCAAACCGAAATATTAACAAACAAATATGCTGAAATATATATTTATAAGGCTTTTTATGTTTCATATTATTTTTTTGTAATAAAGATATTTGTAAGAAAAGAGTTGTAAAGAGTGAAACATTAGTATATTTGTTATCTGTATCTTTGCTTTGCAGTGTCAGCTAGCAATGATTGGTCATTCACTTAAAAGACACTGTATTTCTTCAGTCTCTAGACTTTTTATGTTGTTATTTCGTGTTGTGTTATATCGAAAGATGAACATGTACATTTATGGCGATACTCGGGGTTCTTTCTGCTGGAACATAATGTAAGTAGCTCTACGAGTATTGTTGTTTAAAATTTGTAATCCTAGTTCCATATTACGTTAACAGTTGCTGATTATACCTGATTTATAGCGAAATGAAACACAGAACAGACAACTGACTACATCTAGCAAACAAAATTGTAATGTAATCCATTTATCAAAATGGTTCAATGGCTCTGAGCACTATGGGACGTAACTTCTGAGGTCATCAGTCCCCTAGAACTTAGAACTACTTAAACCTAACTAACCTAAGGTTATCACACACATCCATGCCCGAGGCCGGATTCGAACCTGCGACCGTAGCGGTCGCGCGGTTCCAGACTGCAGCGCCTAGAATCGCAATCCATTTATCGAAGTGAAGATGTGGGTGTAAACCCTCGAAACGCATTGTGGTAAAGTATAAAAAGCGACTAGAAAAATAAATGTTTTAATTTCTGTTTTAACGTCACAATCTTAGCTACAATGACGGCACGGGCTTTGACTAAGTTTAAAAAATACTTATTCTGAAAAGTGTTAGTTAATAATGTTTTTCTGAACAACACGAGCAGACTATCTTGAAATGATCGGGGCAAATGAATTTAACAGGCATTACACACTTTTCGAGTATTTCTACTTCGTGCTCAGTGATAACAGCGATCCACAAAAATCTTGTCTTCCCCTATGTCGATGGCTGACTTTCCACCAGAAGAATGGCAAGAAAGTATTTTATTTTGAATAACAGATTTCTTGGCAATATTTTTTTTCCAAATGTTCGTTGATCTAGAGGTTTCAGCAAGCCAGACACACGTCTGTATTGTGTAAAGAAAACAAAAAGAGATCAACGAGACGCGAAGGACGGTGGGAGGTCTTAGATCCCGGAGAACGTGTTGACAGAGAAAGAGTCGGACTCAGTGTAACTGTTTGTGCAATACCGTCTGGCAGAAGTGCGTAATCTAACGTCTTCTGCTGCGTCAGTGATGAGATCATGTCCCGTCCAGCATTTCATTAATGAGGGTCGTGTGCAGGCTCTACCACCGGAAAATGGGCACCGAATGCAAAAGCAGCGCAGATCAATGCGAAAAACGTTTGAGATTGTATAGGTTTTTCTTTTCTGGGGTTAGCGATATACACAGGGAGACTGCACAAGGTCAGTGGGATCTTACCATTCTTGACAAGTGTAACATACGCAGCACCCACGATGAAATCATAGAAATCAGTAGGCGAGGTATGTATGGGCCATTAGAAACTACAGTTTTTTTTCTTTTTTCTTTTTTTTTTTAATAGAGAAGAAGTACTCACTGTCGATGATACAGGTTGTTGACTGAAGAAAATCACGCGTAAATAGACTCTGGATGATTGAAAAATATTTCGATGTGTTTTTAAATAACAAAATTAGAACAGGTGGATGGTTTCAAGTACTTAGGATGCATATTCTCACAGGATGGCAACATAGTGAAAGAACTGGAAGCGAGGTGTAGCAAAGCTAATGCAGTGAGCGCTCAGCTACGATCTACTTTCTTCTGCAAGAAGGAAGTCAGTATCGAGACTAAGTTATCTGTGCACCCTTCAATCTTTCGACCAACTTTGTTGTATGGGAGCGAAAGCTGGGTGGATTCAGGTTACCTTATCAACAAGGTTGAGGTTACGGATGCTTGCAGGATGGCAGGAGGGTGTCCACAATGAGGAAATCAAAGAAAAACTGGGAATGAACTCTATAGATGTAGCAGTTAGGGCGAACAGGCTTAGATGGTGGGGTCATGTTACACGCATGGGAGAAGCAAGGTTACCCAAGAGACTCAGGGCAGACCAAGGAGAAGGTACCTGGATTCGGTTAAGAATGATTTTGAAGTAACAGGCTTAAAATCAGAAGAGGCACCAATGTTAGCACTGAATAGGGGATCATGGAGGAATTTTATAAGGGGGCCTATGCTCCAGACTGAACGCTGAAAGGCATAATCAGTCTTAAATGATGATGATGATGTTTTAAAATAAAGATTTCCTATCTTCACAACATGCTCGTTCTAATAAATTTCAGAATTTGTCGAGGTGTCAGTGTGAAACCCTTTCGGTCGACGTGGTCGTCATTCGTGGCGCGAATATCATCACAGCTTGATCCTTATTTCACAGTTGAAGTGTTCTTCGAATTTCACAGTGCAGCAAGAGCCAGTACAAGCGATCTATATTTATATGCAACTCTATCAGAGAAACCACAGATGGCATACACACGTAGCTATACGTATAGCGCATGTGTAGAAAATATGATTTCTGACGGGATTCCTGCCGTGCGGAAAAGCTCTAAGCACTGACCAAAGGATAACCGTTTCGTGGAGAGCATCTTGCGTCATGCTTTAAAATGACGCTTTAGGCCGTTTAAGACTCTCTGACTAAGGTGAAGCTAAAAAGTCACTGCTGAAAAAGTCTAAAGAACACAGTTCTTCGTATGATTCATTTAATGTGTGAGTTTGTATGTGTATAACACAGTTACTGCACCAGTGACTCATTTTGTGCCCTGGTGTGTGTGTGTGTGTGTGTGTGTGTGTGTAACTCTTGCTTAGCTGATATGTGTCTGATTTACCTTACGAACTTCTTTCCTATTAAGAAATAATGCAAGCGTTTCCCATCTCGTTTCGAAATAAAGAGACAGAATAAACAAGTTAAATCACTGAGTATCAGTTTATTGCTCATTGCCTAAAACCAATGTTCTTGCCCGACAGTTAATTCTATTACGAAACTAAATGTTTCAATTGCTGTTAAGGAGACGCAGCTTCCTCTGGCAGAGACTTTGAGGAAAAGCCGAATCAGTGTTAAGAGACAGCATTTCTGCTAAAATTTTCAATAATATATCTCATGAGACAAGAAGCGGAGTTAGGCGTCCCAATATCACATTTAGAACAAGGGATGATATATCACTGACCATTTCGTACAATGTTATGAGTGAACGCTGAGAATCGAGTGTGTCGAAGTAGACTCTGACTGTTACATTTAACAGTCAGATTTACAACACAAACAGCTAAGAAGCGTACAGAAAACTCTCTCACACACACACACACTCACACACACACATACACACACACACACACACACACACACACACACACAAAGATAAAATGTAAGCAAAATTCAAGTTTGGCGCCGAACTCACTGGTGAACAAATGAACACTGACGGGGCTGGGACACACAACGACCACAATTACACTGTGTTTTGGTGGAGTACAAAGTGCTTTTACGACGTTATTTGTGAAAATACGTGTTATATTTGCGTGTACTTCACAACATCTCACCATGATGCTGAGAATAAAAGGGCTTGCTACACGTAAACGTAAGTAAAAACGAATATAGGCGCGGAATATTGCGACAAACTAAATTACGTTTAGAGCATAAAATGATAGGTTAACTCTGAACAAAATTTCTCATCAGCATCGTTCAGTTGCAGATGACAAACTACCTGTAATAAATAATGCACAAGTGGTGCTGAAAGATCGTGCAAACCAAGAGTAAAGGTATTAACAAAAACAAACGAATTATGGTTTGAACTAAATATCCACATAATTTTGTAATCATTTAGTAAAAATGTTCACATTGCAGATTAAATAAAACTGAAGCCCACTGATGATGGCACAGTGGTGCTGATACATGTTTGGAAACTTGGAAAAACGGTGTTTTGCATAACTGACCGGACTTCACATCCTACAATTTTAACTGCAAACACGGTAAACACAAGGAGCTGCAAATCCAAAGATGAATATCTCGTTGCTCACCCAGGCATTCCCCAGCAATGTGTACAACAGATACAGGGACACCATAATGAAGCTTCAGAGGACAACCCTCAATATGCATTTTAATAAAAATTGCCTAGCTCATAATGTAATTCCAGACTATATCAACAACTCTATGAATAGCATGTCATCTGCACCAAAGAAAGTGAAAAAGAAAGTGGAGATTTTGTGGCTAAAGGAAGAAATTAGGAAATTATGTGCTAAAAAACAATCTATCAACACTGAACTTTACTAAACACATTTAGAATTGGGCAACAAATTTACAATACCAACTCACTTTGAGGAGATAACGGAGAGAGAAAAGGCATACATACAGAAAGTAATGAAAGAAAAACAGGAGTAACACAATAGAAAACTCAACAGAATAATTAACAGCACAAACACACCCACCGAAAACAATCACAACCAACAATCTTAATTCCATGACAGCATCATTAACCGAACTGACATAAATCATACCAAAAAAGAAAAGAGCCTACTAGAAAAAGGACCAAACCATAACATTGATACAAATGTATCGCTCAAAACAATAGAACACCTCATAACAGAATTGGAACACATTATAAAGGAACAAGAAAGACCGAGCACACCAAATTTTAATGGAAACTTGACAAGAGAATTAGTAGCTGCAGAAATAACACAGATAATCAGAACACACAAATCCACGATTGTTTCTAATCATAGAACATCAGAGGAAACCTCAGCCAACAAGCTAAAACAAAAATTAAAACAGAACAATGCCATACTAACAAGAGCAGACAAAGGGAATATTACTGTAATTAGAGATGAAAAAGAATACATGGAAAAAACATTAGATTTTCTCAAAGACAACAACATCACAAAACTGACCAGTGACACAACAGAAAGGTACCAGAAAAACATTCGACAGACACTGAAAATGGTAAAGAATACATTGTCAAAAGACTGAGTAAAAAGGATGACACAGAAAAGTCCAAAAACACCCCCACCCTAAATTCCCTACCAAAGGTTCACAAGGACAGTACCCCATTAAGGCCCATCATCAACTTCTGAAATGCTCCATCCTGCCACCTAGCCCAACAGACACACACACTACTAAAAAAAATTGTATACTTTTGATAACAACAGGAACATGGAAAACTCAAAGGAATTAATTGACAGAATCAAGAACATTCAAATACCAGACACAGCAACCCTCATATCATTTGACATCACATCAATGTACACTTGTATTCTGATAAATGAAACAGTCAACATCATCACACAAAGATTGAAACAACAATGAAACACATCTGACACACACAGCAATGAAATAACAACCATACTCAAGACCATAACATCAAAAAATTATTTTGTGTTCAACAAAGAATTTTATTCTCTACATGGACTGCCAATGGGATACCCAATTAGTGGCCTCCTAACAAACATGTTTATGATCAACCTGGAGAACATAATCTTCAGATGCATAGTAAAACCAAAAAACTATAAAGTTATGTACTGGTAATGTTACGTCGATGAGATAATATGCCAGATTGATGAACCACATTAACACATAGAACAGCTACACAATGAAATAAACAACGTACACCCAAAAATTAACTTCACATTAGAAACAGAAACTAGCAACACACTACATTTTCTAGACCTCACCATACGTAAAACAAACAACACATACAACTTCACAATATTCAGGAAACTGACAACCACAAGCACCACCATTCACAACCTATTGAGCCACCCATTGACACATAAGCAAGCAAACTTCAGATTCATGCTCCATAGATTAAACAGAATACTCAAGAACAAACAAAACTACACACAGGAACTCGTACAATAATAAAAACAACAGTAGAAAATGGTTATGATACCCATATGGTAGACAAGTTAAATTAAAACATATGTGAACAGTACAAAAATGAACATACCATACATACACACATACACACACACACACACACACACACACACACAACTCCTCATCCAGCACAGAACAACACAAAACACAATGACCACACAAAAGACACAACAGAAAAACAACACACACACACAAAACGAAATGGCACATACTCACTTACAATAACAAGATTGTTCACAGAATAGGCAACATATTAAAGAAACATGGACTCTAAATAGGATACAGGTCAGAGAACACTACACAGAAAAAGATAAGAACCTTTGACACATCCACAGATAAATTTAACAGATCAGGAATATGTGAATTCACATGCAACACTTGCCAGTCAGTGTACATAGGATAAACAGGCAGGAACTTCAAAACCAGATACTCAGAACATCTCAGAGCTTTAAAAAGCAACAGCTCCCATAGCACATTTGCTGACCAACTAATAGCCCACAATCACCACCCAACTACACCGAGCGAGGTGGCGCAGTGGTTAGCACACTGGACTCGCATTCGGGAGGACGAAGGTTCAATCCCGTCTCCAGCCATCCTGATTTAGGTTTTCCGTGATTTCCCTAAATCGTTTCAGGCAAATGCCGGGATGGTTCCTTTGAAAGGGCACGGCCGATTTCCTTCCCAATCCTTCTATAACCCGAGCTTGCGCTCCGTCTCTAATGACCTCATTGTCGACAGGACGTTAAACACTAACCACCACCACCACCACCACCCAACTACAATAGAAACAGACTTAAGAATACTAAAACCCAGCCACAGCCTATACAGCAAACAGACTATTGAGGAAAACTTCTACATATAGAAGGCAATAGTAGAAGGAAAACAGGCCGAATACACTACACTCTGCAAGGGCACTCTATTTAAAGCATTAAAGGAACTTTACATATAAGACAGCGCAAACAGATAAAGTCTACCCACACACACAGCGCGCGTGCGTGAACACACGCGCACGCACGCACACACACACGCACGCGCGCACGCACGCACACACACACACACACGCATGCGCGCACGCACGTACACCCCCTCCCCCCCCCCACACACACACGCACGAGATATACACTACACACTGCAGACTCACCATTTTGCACACGAAAGGAAATTCATGTAAAAGACAACACGAAGAGCCAAGAGGCGTACACAAAACACACACACACACACACACACACACACAAAGATAAAATGTAAACAAAATTCGAATTTGGCGCCGAACTCACTGGTGAACAAATGAACACTGTAGGTGCTGGGACAGCACTGAGTGGCCACGCAGTTTAAGGCGCCATGTCACGGATTGCGTGGCGCCTACTGCCGGAGGTTCGAGTCCTCCCTCGGGCATGGGTGTCTGTATTGTTCTTACCATAAGTTAGTTTAAGGTATTTTAAGTAGTGTGTAAGGCTAGGGACCGATGACGTCAGCAGTTTGGTCCCTTAGGAATTCACACACATTTGAACATTTTGACGGGGCTGGGACACACAACAACCATAATTACACTGTGTTTTGGTGAAGTACAAAGTGCAGTTACGAACTTATTTGTGAAAATACATGTTATATTTGCGTGTGCTTCACATCATCTCACCATGATGCTGAGAATAAGAGGGCTTGCTACACGAAAACGTAAGTAATAACGAATATAGGCGCGAAATATCGCGACAAACTAAATTACGTTTAGAGCATAAAATGATAGGTTAACTCCCAACAAAATTTCCCATAAACATCGTTCGGTTGAAGATGACAAGCTACCTGTAATAAATAATGCACATGTGGTCCTGAAAGACCATGCACACCAAGTGTAAAGGTATTAACAAAAAGAAACGAATTGCGGTTTGAACTAAATATCCACATAATTTTGTAATCATTTAGAAGAATGTTCAAATTACAGATTAAATAAAACTGAAACCCAGTGATGATGGCACAGTGGTGCTGAAACATGTCTGGGAACTTGGAAGAAACGTTGTTTTGCATAACTGGCAGACCTCACATCCAACAATGATGAAGAAATAATAAAAAGCACACAGAAAAGTGAACAAAGTGAGGAGGGAGAGGACGCAGGAGGAGGGAGCGGAAGATTTCTCCTACTGCTGGCGCTGAAGCTGCAGACATCTTACTGGAGTACTGATGTAATGGTTGTAAATCGGTTGCGTGCTGGCATCAAGTATCATCATTGCGACAGCTAAAAATTTGAGACATTTTTCATGGTGACTGATTCTACTCGTACTGTGTATGTACGCACTCAAGAACTAAGTTTTCTATGAAAACTGTCTCTGGATTTAGTTAAGTATGGTCCCTAGGTGTTTAAACTAAATTTCAGACACTCTCAATAATCTGGCACCCATATGTGCAAGGAATGGCCGGATTAGCGTCTAGTGTATTCTCGAGATTTTATTGGATACTATTTTTGTTGACAGCCCTAAGCTGTATATGGTTTAGGGAAAAATTGCCGCTCTGGTTGAGACAAACGTATCTAAAACTAGGTATTAGTGTTAAAAGCTGTGCTATGGTTGAGCTACTTTACACCAAATGAATGACGTGGGTCATAAAACCGACCGATCAGTACAGTTTGCGCTGGCGCCGTACACACTTCTGTGATGTCTACGACAAGGTAAGACATTCAAGGCTCCATTGTACTTATCTGTCGAAGTTTAGACATGTTAATTTAGTGTTTTTAGTTAGTGCCAGTAATTATAAGGCAGTCAGAAATTTAAATAGGTCTATGCGGCTTATTATCACTTAGGTGCTGCGTGGTGCCAGTCAGTATAAACACAGACATCCACTTTTAGCGTGCTGTCTGATTTTATCTTGATGATGAACGATAGGACTAGCTCTAAGCTATCACTTTGCTGTGCCATAACTGTTTAAAAAGTCTGTGAGTACTCAGCTCTCATTGATATACGGCGCTTTATGGTAGTACACAACACACATTTTAAGACCATTGAAATTCTGTAATTACAGGGCTATTACAAATGATTGAAGCGATTTCATAAATTCACTGTAGCTCCATTCATTGACATATGGTCACGACACACTACAGATACGTAGACAAACTCATAAAGTTTTGTTCGGCTGAAGCCGCACTTCAGTTTTCTGCCGCTAGAGCGCTCGAGAGCGCAGTGAGGCAAAATGACGACAGGAGCCGAGAAAGCGTATGTCGTGCTTGAAATGCACTCGCATCAGTCAGTCATAACAGTGCAACGACACTTCAGGACGAAGTTCAACAAAGATCCACCAACTGCTAACTTCATTCGGCGATGGTATGCGCAGTTTAAAGCTTCTGGATGCCTCTGTAAGGGGAAATCAACGGGTCGGCCTGCAGTGAGCGAAGAAACGGTTGAACGCGTGCGGGCAAGTTTCACGCGTAGCCCGCGGAAAATTGGCTCATGCCACAACTGGAGACCGACAGCGCCGACTTCATCTTTCAACAGGATGGTGCTCCACCGCACTTCCATCATGATGTTCGGCATTTCTTAAACAGGAGATTGGAAAACCGATGTATCGGTCGTGGTGGAGATCATGATCAGCAATTCATGTCATGGCCTCCACGCTCTTCCGACTTAACCCCATGCGATTTCTTTCTATGGGGTTATGTGAAAGATTCAGTGTTTAAACCTCCTCTACCAAGAAACGTGCCAGAACTGCGAGCTCGCATCAACGATGCTTTCGAACTCATTGATGGGGACATGCTGCGCCGAGTGTGGGAGGAACTTGATTATCGGCTTCATGTCTGCCGAATCACTAAAGGGGCACATATCGAACATTTGTGAATGCCTAAAAAAACTTTTTAAGTTTTTGTATGTGTGTGCAAAGCATTGTGAAAATATCTCAAATAATAAAGTTATTGTAGAGCTGTGAAATCGCTTCAATCATTTGTAATAACCCTGTATTTAATTTCTTGTACAGATCAGCTGAATATGCATTTCTCCAGATGCGAAACCGGTAGTAACTTTTTAATAAATGTATTTTAATAGCCATTGCAGAAGTCTTTGTTCACCATATGGAGTTTTGGCTGCGGTTACCCGACCTCTAAAATAAAATGTCCATGTAATCTACAGTTGTCGTGATGCCTAGATGAATTGCCCTTATAGCATAATGCTACAGCACCAGCCTGTGGCGTGGTGCGTGTTTTGAACAGAGGTTCGTCCGATTTCGGCGTTTTCAGGGACAACCATCGACCAGGGGGTATAAAGAAACTAGACAACACATTTCCATTGATTCACGGTCCATTGTCGATGATCCCGTGCCCACTGCAGTCGTAACTGATGAGTCGTTGGGTCAATATGGGTCGTCTGCTGCGAAGACCCACATGCAACACAGAGCGCTGAACTTTGTGCTTCGAAACAATTGTGCCTGCACCAGCATTGTACTCTGCCGCTGTCATTATTTACGGGGAGTGCAAGCCTCCGGCCTCCACCTTATGCGATGAGGCTTGGACGTCCAACATCTTGTCAGCTGGCCTTGGTTTCACCCTGCTTCAACCACTGTCCGTAGATGCTCGCGACAGTACCACGCCAGCGGCCGAACAGCTTACAGGATTCAGCGTTGCTCGTTCACAAGTGCCGGGTCGTAACAATCTGCCATTTATGTCGGTGGATCTTCCCATTTGCGGCCCGTATCGTAGCTGAAATGATTTCTGACTGATCTCTGCTCCGTTTCCTTACCGCCTCACGACCCCGCAAACGCAACCAGATGGTATTCAGTCAGGGGAGTGATCGCAGTATTTTGGCCCTTCAGTGTACCTGCAGGACAAGTTAGTACTCGTACATATCACAAATATGCGCACTTGAGCAGTGTTACATGTCATAAACTGTTGTAGTATACTCGCAAATTAAGATCACAGGATATTTTATTTAGATTGACTGAAATGACAAGCGAGTCATTTATCGTCAAAATCATCATCATAAACTAAAGGCTATGCCTTGTCGATTTAGCCACGTCCCTCTCTCCATAGTCATCCTCTTCAATTCTTCATCCGATTTTATCCCCATATCTTCTTTGATGTTATTAAAATACGTTGCTCTTGGCCTGCCTCTTGGTTTTTCCCTAAAACTTTTCCTTCAAATACATTCTTTAGAAAGTGGTTGTGTCTCATTATGTGCCCTATCATTTTTGATTTTCTTCTTCCTATATAATTTAGCAACGTTCTGTTCTCATTCACTTCTCTTAAGACCTGTTCATTACTTTTCTATCTACCCAGCTTGCTTTCGTCATTCTTCTCCATATCCCCATTTCCATTTCTTCCAGTCTCTTTTTCTCTGCCTTCCCCAGGGTCCACGCTTCACATCCGTATGTTAAGACACTCCAGACAAAAGTTGTGGCAAACTTTTTCCTACGTTCTAGGCTTATATGATTGTCTGTTAGTAAATTCCTGTTATTTTGGAAAGCTTGCTTTGTCAAGGCTATTCTTCTCTTTATATTGTGATACATTTATTCTCGTCAGTTACTGTGCTCCCCAAATAACATAAGTTCTCAACCTGCTCTAGAACTTCATCTTCTAGTTTAATGTTAACTTTACCATATTTTCTTTTGTCTTCCCTACTACCATAATTTTTGTTTTCTTCTTATTTATTTTTAGATTAAATTCTCTTAGGGTTCTGGCAAATTTTAGTAACAAACTCCATTTCCTTCACTGAGTCAGCAAGTACTACTATATCATCTGCAAAACGGAGACAGTGTATTCGTTCCCCGTTAATTTTAATTCCTTTGATTATTCTTTTCAGTGGCTTTTTCAGTAAATACGTTGAACAAATATGGTGACAATGGGCATCCTTGCCTTACTCCTCTCCTTATTTTTGCTTTCTTCTTCACACCATTCACTTCTATCTGTGCTTCCTGCCTTTTATACAGGTTCCAGATTAATCTTCTGTCCCTCCAATCAAAATTTATTTCCTTCATTGTTCGAAGTAACAATTTCCAATTAACCATGTCAAATGCTTTTTGTAAATCTATAAAGGTCAAGTAGGTTTTCCTATTAACCCCAATTATTCTTTCTAATACCATCCTCAGACCTAGTATTGCCTCTCTAGTTCCTTTTCCGGACCTGAAACCAAATTGATCTTCTCCTAGCTTTGCCTCAATTTTCTTTTTTATTCGATTTTTTATTATGTTTAGCATTATTTTGGATGTGTGGGATAGTAAGGAGATAGTTCTATAGTTCTCACAGTCTATAGCATTTCCTTTTGTTCGGATTATTACTGTTTTGCTGTTAAACAAATATGCAGGTGGTTCTTTTCCATCTTCATAGTACTCTTTAATCAGTTTATATAAGTACTCTTTTGTTGATTCTCCAATTTACTTCAGTATTTCTGCTGGGATGTTATCTGTGCCTGTCGCTTTGCCATTACTTAGATCATTCAAAACACTGTTTAATCCCTCTTTACATATAGGTGGCCCTATCATGCCGATATCCACACTGCTCTCTTCTTCCAGAATTTCCCCCTCATTAGCAATATCTTCTCCTTCATATAGTTCCTCAATATACTCTTTCCTTCTTTCGCATACATTCTCTAAATCGAAAAGTAGGTCACCGATTTTATTCTTGACCCTATTTGTTTTTGTTCTTGGCTTTATCTGCATTGATTTAATTTTAGAGTAGGCTCTATCAATTTGACGTCCACTTAAATCTTGTTGAATTTCCTTACGTTTGTTGTGCATCCACTTTTCTTTTTCAAATCTACATTTCTGTGTTGCATTTTTTAGTCTTTTTTACTTATCGAAATCTTTTTTCCTGAGCCTGTTTCGTTCTTCAGTAAGGTCTAGTATTTCCTTGGTCATCCATGGTTTAATCGGTTCTAGTTTCCTTAATCCTACTAGTTCTTTTGCAGTTACTTCTACGGTCTCTTTGAATCCTTCCCATCCTTCCCTGTTACCTATCAGGTTATTGGTCCATTCTTTCATGTCCGCAGCTACTTGCTTTTCCTTAAGTTTTTCTACAAACCATCTGTATCGGTTAGTTCTTTTATATTTCGTAAATCTGCTACTATAGTCTGCTATCACTAGAACATGTTCACTGTCTATATCATACCCAGGGTATGAGTGGCTAGACTTTATTTGATTCATAAATTTCTTTTTGACTAGGATGTAATCTATCTGATACCTTTTGCCATCTACTGGACTTTTCCATGTATATCTTCTTCTCTTGGGCTTCTCAAAACACGTGTTGGTGACTATCATCTCATACTGTTCACAGAAATCTAGCAACCTTTCTCCTTTAGCATTCATTTTTCCTAGCCCGAACTTGCCATTCCATAATCCTTTATCTTCACCAATCGATGCATTGAAATCACCAATTATGATAAGATTGTCCTTTTCTTTAACCAGTTTCATTAAGTCGTCAATTTGCTCATATACTGCTTCTACTTCCTCATCCTTACTATTTGTTGTTGGTAAGTAAACTGCAATTACATACAAATCCGTGGGTTGTGCTTTAATTTTAATCATAATTATCCTGTCACTGCA
The DNA here is from genome assembly GCF_023864275.1 of Schistocerca cancellata. Lineage (NCBI taxonomy): Eukaryota > Metazoa > Arthropoda > Insecta > Orthoptera > Acrididae > Schistocerca > Schistocerca cancellata. The sequence continues at coordinate 506,168,022 of NC_064631.1, forward strand.
ATGGTATGTGTTCAACACGTTATTCATCCATTTTCCTCTCAAAATTATAGCGACGCCATTTCTTCCTGTTCTAGCAGTACCACTGTGAATGATCGTGAAATCCCCTGACATAAAATCACCGTTACCGCCCCATATGTCCAGCTGTGACTTTTCCATCAGCATCTTAACCTCTTCTAGTTTCCCAGCTTTTGATAGGGTTCTGATATTCCATGGTCCAATTCTCATCTGTTCAATAATTCCTTTACTCCTTACAGCCTTAAGACATTCCCCCCCCCCCCCCCCCCCCCCTCCGGAGATCTGAATGGGGGAATTGAAACTCCGGAAAAATTTGAATTGGACGTAGCCATATTTCTATTAGGGAATCCTGTATGGGATTGTAAATGCAGTGGTTTCCGGTTGCCTTCTGCATCCTCCTGCCGTTGACCATGTTAATGGTTCCTCCGCCTTTAGGGACACTTTCTCATCCCTGGGACAAGGGGGTGCCCCTTCCTTGCCCGCTCATCCGCCGCTTACTGGCCGTTGGCACTTGGTAAGGTTGGTCTCTTATACTGGGAGCTATTCGGTTAACAGCCATGTGTTAGAAAAGAAAACGAAAATCACCCTCGGGCCTCGCAACCTAATACCGTCGATGGCGAAGCAGCAAGAGTTGACCAAGAGAGGCAGACAGGAAAGAAGAAAGCAGAAGTCTGACACAAGTAAGTGGAAGCAATGCCAGACTTAGCTAAGGGCCTGTGTAGTTGCCACCCACATACTCCCAAGAAGGAGCCCCCTGCGTCCGAGTCATTTATACGAAGTAGAAACCATGTTAAGTGGTCTGTTGCGAAATAAAGGTTAGGAAAGTTCACTTAATTGCGCGCCGGAAGCACATGCCACAATTAATAAAATTAAAAATAAATGTATTTGCTTCATAATAACAACTCCTACGTTATAGTTGCCATCTTGTGTACAGAGTTTCCTCTGTTAAGGTGAAAGTTGCTGAGGACTGTTGTCGGGATGATAACTACAGCGGAGAAGTAAAGTTGTGTTTATAGCGCATCACTTCCAAAGCAGGTGAGAGAAAACAGGTGGGATACTGGCAAGGGTGTCCCCTCTATAAAAAAGACACAGCCTAAACATACAAATCAGTAGGGTACCGGCAGTGTCAGCTGGAGGAATGAATGGGTGGCATGTAACGAATCCATTTATGGGAATTTGCTAATTAAAATGGTTTATTCTTGGAGTGTAAATCTTTAACACGCCAATTAAACATAATAATTGCAATTCGCCGGAACAGCTAGTCACCTCACTAAAATGTCCCTCATTTATACTTTCGTTCATTAAGTACATATTTCTTTTAATTAACAAAATGGGTCAAATGGCTCTGAGCACTATGGGACTTAACATCTGAGGTCATCAGTCCCCTATAACTTAAAACTACTTAAACCTAACTAACCTAAAAACATCACACACATTCATGCCCGAGGCAGAATTCGAACCTGCGACCGTAGCAGTCGCGCGATTCCAGACTGAAGCGCCTAGAACCGCTCGGCCACTCCGGCCGGCCTTAAATTAACAATAATGTTGCAAATAAGGACAGGAAAACACTTGGATAGTCTCGATGTGGTTAAAGGGCTGCTGGACTGAGCGGCCGGAGTGCGGCACGTCTTGCCAACTGTGGGGGGCCCCTTGCCCCTGGACTGAGCAAGGTAAGAGTCGGGGTGGCTCCCTCAGGTGGCAAACCTGGTCAACCGAAAAATTTGAACGGCGAAGCTTTATAGCCACCAACATTTCATTGTTAAATGGTCAGTTATGCAGTCGTTGTCGGTTCGTCTCTATCGATGTCGCCACGCCGACATGTGAGCAGTTTGTCGTCATGTTTTATCTTGCTACATACTCCATCATCTCCACTCTGGTTAGGCACTTGGCAAAGTAATCGTTGGTGTGACTAGCTGTAGTAGAGCAATGTGCTGTTTTTAGATCTTTCTCCACAGCTACAGTAGGTGCTAATTTCAATATAGGGTCGTGAAAAAACCCGTGGGATAGCAATGTGCACACAGAGAGATGACGGTAGTATCGCTTGTAAGTAGGCTGTTTAGGTTCTAAGTAGGCTGTTTAGGTTTTCTTATTGGTAACGCCACGTAGCGCTCTGTATGAAAATCACTGGCTGTGCTGTGTGCAGTCTGTGGCTAGTTTGCATTGTTGTCTGCCATTGTAGTGTTGGGCAGCTGGATGTTAACAGCGCGTAGCGTTGCGCAGTTGGAGGTGAGCCGCCAGCAGTGGTGGATGTGGGGAGAGAAATGGCGGAGTTTTGAAATTTGTAAAAATGGATGTCATGAACTGCTGTATATATTATGACTTATGATGAATATTAAGGTAAATACATTGTTTGTTCTCTATTAAAATCTTTCATTTGCTAACTATGCCTACTAGTAGGTAGTGCCTTCCGTAGTTTGAATCTGTTATTTAGCTGACAGTAGTGGCGCTCGCTGTATTGCAGTAGTTCGAGTAACGAAGATTTTTGTGAGGTAAGTGATTTGTGAAAGGTATAGGTTAATGTTAGTCAGGGCCATTCTTTTGTAGGGATTTTTGAAAGTCAGATTGCGTTGCGCTAAAAATATTGTGTGTCAGTTTAAGCACAGTCTCATATAAATTGTTCAAAGGGGACGTTTCATATGGCGACCCTGCCAGGATACCTCACTGGAATCTTCTGATTTTTTTCTTGTAGTTTGTGTAATTAGTGTAGCTATTGTTTATTGCTAGTGCATAATTGTAGAGAGAATCTCCTTTGTAGTTGCAGCCTTTCATTGTTGTTGTGGCATGCATGTAGATTTGCACCAAGTATTTCGCAGCTGCGCTTGCAATTAACGAGATATTATTTTCAGTGCTAAGTTAATGTGTTCTCTTATTTTTGCTCTTCAAATTGTGCTTTTCTGTGTTATCGTGTGAAATATTGTGACAATAATGGCGTGCGAAAAACGTAACACTAGGCTCCAAAGTAAACTGAGAAATAATAGTGACGACGAGCGTAGCTTATCAGCACCACTGTGTAGTGAATTAACAGACATTCGAAGTAGTAATTTGGTAATTGTGCATAGGGAAATGGAGCGGGCGGCAAATAATGGTGTAGACAATGAAACAAGTAGTGAACAGGGAACCATTATCGATCGATCGGTCGGCAACAGCTCGCCTCAGGAATCCGAAATGACAGAGCACAATATTGCAAATACTGTAGACTTAAGTTTTGGGTCCTCACCGTTTTCTCATGAGATTTTAATGCAACATTTTGGTTTACTTGAAAACACATTCTGGATTTAAAGTACTTTCAGTGATATACCAGATGACACAGTGGTTAGTTTATGTGACAGCTACACGATTTTATCACGATGCTACTAATGAGTGACAATATACAATGTTGCTTTTGCGGTGTTTCTGTTTTATATCTGCACAGTTTTTCTATATTATTCTGGAAAGTAAAACATGTTTTAGTAGCAACTTTTGTGGTATAGCTACAATGAGACTGCCTTTTCAGTAACACAACAATACGTTACAGCACAGTACTTTCTTCATCACGGCAATAAGCGTAATAACTAAGATATCCATATGCAAAGCATTTCACTTTTGTTTATCATGAGGTAAGTACATTGGCTTCTGCAGAACTTTGCTTACAGAGGATGATAACTACGACACTTCCACAGAGATTATCTTACAACAAGATGCACAGTTTAGCGCTACAGTACACGTATTTGAGTGATTAATTTTGTACTTAAAATATTTATTATTAAAGATATTTGAAGTACAATGATACAAACGTTTTCCGTGATAATTTCATTCCATTGCTGTAATCTGTAACACCTGAGGGTATAATTACATTAATCCTCAGGGGGGTACACGCTTACTTTGTGTATCATGTGCTTGGCAAGCACAAGGAGCCCTAGCTAATATGGTATTTGCTTATACAACTTTACACATCGGTACCATATTCCTCTAACATACAAATTACACAGCTATCTGATCATTTAACTGAGAGATAAACATTTTTTTTACTACATCAGTGACACATGTTTACGCAATTACAGAGTTGGATTACTTCACACGTACGAAATTGTATTTTGTCTGTACTTTGTGAACTGTTCATATTTTTTCGGAACCATTGTGATACTATGAGATCGTTGAATGATGTATTTGGTAAGGGAGCATGATTTTAAAGTACGTTTGAGTTAGATGACACTATTGAAATGAGCAGAGAATATTTTTTAGGTTTTGAAATTATTGGAGGAAGCTACGACGATTTTGAGATTTGACTGAGGTCTTATGATGTTATTATTACGACGACGATGTGTATTATGCTGCTGAGGTATGTTTATGATTAATAAGCTGATGCTATATGAGTTATTTGATTATGCTACATATCTGTTATGATGAAATATTGAAGAAGTGTCGACGAATATGTATATATGTAATAAGGTAAGGAATAATGAGTAGTGGTTAGGGACTCTGGTTTGTGAATAAGGTTGTTGGAAACCAAGAATCGTACTTTAAGAGTTATGAAATGTATGTAAATGCGTGAATGTATCACAATGCCGGCGAAAATTTTTTTGAACACTGTTATATTCATAAGATTTTGTTTCTACACATTTGCAACGCAAATTCTCGACCCGTGAAATTTTGTATATGAGACTGACACTGTAGCGGAAACTGCTGTCGTAAATATTTCCGTAAGAAAGTTGTGTGACCACCTGCACGTAAAGCGTCATGGGCACCCAGCTGCATCAGACGCCTGGAGAAAAAGCCATTAGTGTGTGCGTTTTCAGAGGCACAGGTAGAAAAAAAAGGGAGGCCCTTATCCTCACTATTGACATTCCTTTGTAGAAAGCATCCCAAATACGACACGCTCAAACTTGAAAACATATGATTACACTGTGGAGCTCTTAATTTATGATATTTACTAAAATGCCTAATGAAATGATGAGAGACATTTTACATCTATTGTCTTTCTAGTTGAGAGATTGCTCATTTTGTTTAATATCTAGTTGCTAGCTGCCCTGCAGCATTGGTTAAAATAAAATTTTATAGATGTACTAATATAAATATTTTATGCCTACAGACCCAGTAAAGAATAACTTTGATGTACTTCAAAAAAACGAAGGAGCACAAAAACATTTAACAGGAACTGCATATATAATTTTCTTTTCGAGTACCTGGTAATTTTTTGTAGAATCGGTTTTTCTGGTGCACCACTTTAATTACATAGACATTAAGATGTGAATATACATTTCCCTTGTCTGCATTATTGTCTTTAGTGTAATGTTTTTTCTGCTTGAGCTATGTCATGTTTAGATATAAGTTATTTCATTTGATGCTGCTGTTTGCCAGGCATAGTGTTACTGAATTTGACTTTGTGTTACTCTTCTAAGCCAGTTTACTACTGATTTATTTTTCTTGTTTGCTGCACATTGCCTTATATTAGTTGTAATATTGCAATTGCTTTGCTAATTTCTATAATGCTGATTGCTTTGCAAATCTGCATTTTTTTCATTGCTGTTTGCGTTAATTGTTTTGTGCTGCTGCATTGCCTTGGCCCTTAGTTTAGCATCTGAGCTCAGTAGATTTAAGTTAGCTTAAGAGGGGTAGACTATATAAGAAACTGACTATGGAGAATAGGTAAAGAATGCTCATGTGTGATAGAATACAGGAAGGAGGTATAGATAGGACTTTTTGGGAATAATGATGAATGAAGGGAGATCTCCAAGAAGCAAAGAAAGTTTTGTTTGCAAAATACTGCAATAAAACAAAACCTGTCCTTTCCTTTTGTGTTATCCCACTATGTGTTTGTGTACCCTTGTGTATTTGTCTTCTTCCTGTCTCTGTGTAGTTTCATAGAATTTTTTCTTCTTCTAATACTAAGCTACATTCACTATGATGAGGAATGCTGTTATCCTCAAATATAATTGGCATGAATAATATGTTATTTACCTTGTAAATATGCTTAGACATTATTTATTCTGTTTTATTTTAATGTTCATGTGTAAAGTTGATGTTTAAAAAGTTATTCTGATCTTTTATGTATGTACTCATGTCATAATTCCTGTAACACTGATGTATATGTTATTTCTATTCTTTTGTAAAGCCTGTATTACTACAAATGTTATCTGTATTGTTATGTTTTAATGATGTATTTTGTACCTTTGTAAATGTATTCTCATGTTATAATATTGTAATTGACACCAGTTCATCAAATTAAGTAACTTGTAAGCATTCATTTCACTGCACACATTTCTGTTGGTCATAGTAATGCACAATATGTGAGAAGTTGGGACTGTTAGTGTTTGCACGTGTGTTACTAATTCAGCAAGGGACTGGACAACAGCATTGCTGGTTCTAAGGACAATTCCAAAAACTTCGTGAGTGTACAAGTGGTGCTTTATGGACTTGCTATATTGTCTGCAAGACTTCTAAGGACAATTCCAAAAACTTTGTGCGTGCACAAGTGGTGGTTTATGGACTTGCTACCTTCTCTGCAAGACCCTTCGATGGTGAATGTGCACCTGCACAGTCGCAACAGATGGCTGCTGGCTGTATCTACCAGGACTACAGTGGGTCTGCATCTTTGATGAGCCACCAATACCATTATGTCTACAAGGACTGCAGTGGGTCTGCACCTCTGGTGGCCCACCAATACCATACTCTCTACCAGGACTACAGTGGGTCTGCTCTGTGATGACCTGATGACCTACCTACCAATATTCTTCAAAAGTTCGAATGACTCTGCTGTGGGTTTGCTCTGTTGTGACCCATTACCTATCAGCATGTCAAGAGTCAGCACTGTCTTTCCGTTGGAAGGACAACACTACTTCTTCAAGACTCCATGGAAATCCACTACTTCCGTGTGCATTTTCTTTTACTGCTCAGACTTTGAGAAAAACACTGCAATTTTACAGTGATGAACAATCTGGACTGTTTTTATGGACTGTGAGAAAATTTTAGCTTTTGACCAACATGGTATCATAAGTGTGTGCATTTGATTTCTTTGTTATTGTAATTACGATTATGAAAAATTTTAACAAATATGTATTGCCCAGTGCCCAAAACAATTTGTAAAATTTTTTGTGGGGAGCATGGGGGCTATGTAAGTAGGCTGTTTAGGTTCTAAGTAGGCTGTTTAGGTTTTCTTATTGGTAACGCCACGTAGCGCTCTGTATGAAAATCACTGGCTGTGCTGTGTGCAGTCTGTGGCTAGTTTGCATTGTTGTCTGCCATTGTAGTGTTGGGCAGCTGGATGTTAACAGCGCGTAGCGTTGCGCTGTTGGAGGTGAGCCGCCAGCAGTGGTGGATGTGGGGAGAGAAATGGCGGAGTTTTGAAATTTGTAAAAATGGATGTCATGAACTGCTGTATATATTATGACTTTTGATGAATATTAAGGTAAATACATTGTTTGTTCTCTATTAAAATCTTTCATTTGCTAACTATGCCTACTAGTAGTTAGTGCCTTCCGTAGTTTGAATCTGTTATTTAGCTGACAGTAGTGGCGCTCGCTGTATTGCAGTAGTTCGAGTAACGAAGATTTTTGTGAGGTAAGTGATTTGTGAAAGGTATAGGTTAATGTTAGTCAGGGCCATTCTTTTGTAGGGATTTTTGAAAGTCAGATTGCGTTGCGCTAAAAATATTGTGTGTCAGTTTAAGCACAGTCTCGTATAAATTGTTCAAAGGGGACGTTTCACGCTTATACAAGGTATGAAATGGCAGTGCACTGGTCACTGTCACTTGTACTCAGGTGATTCATGTGAAAAGCTTTCCCACACGAATATTTCCGCACGACAGTAATCAACAAGCTTCGATCGCGGAATGGTAGTTGGAGCTAGACGCATGGCACATTATATTTCGGAAATCGTTTGGGAATTCAATATTCCGAGATCTCAGTCATTTTCCAATCAAGATTTTGTTTGCAGAAACAATAAACAGGGCTCACGGTCAGAGATTCAGATATGTTGTAATCGGTTTACAATCAGAGTGTTTTTCACATGGTCAGTTGTATGTTGCCCTTTCACGAACTGGTAGGCCTTACAGTGTCAAGAGTGTGGCGAGAAACCAAATTCCTGGCATTACCTCTCACCACGGACAACACAGTGGCCGACGACCTTCACTTACCGACCAAGAGCAGCGGCGTTTGCGTAGAGTTGTCAGTGCCAACAGACAAGAAGCACTGCGCGAAATAACTTCAGAAATCAATGTGAGAGGTAAGACGAACGTATCCGCTAGGACAGTGCGGCGAAATTTGACGTTGATGGGCTGTGACAATAGACAACAGACGCGAGAGCCTTTGCTGACAGCACGACGTAGCCTGCAGCGCCTCTCCTGGGGTCGTGACCATACCGATTAGACCCTAGACGACTGGACAACTGTGGCCTAGTGGGATGAGTCTTGATTCCATTTGGTGAGAGCTCATGGTAGGGTTCGAGTGTGCGCAGACCCCACGTAGTGATGGGCCCAAGTTTTCAAGAAGATATTACACAAATGGAGACTGCTCCATAATGGTGTAGTCTGTTTTTATATGGAATGGACAGGTCTTCTGGTGAACCTCTGGTACAACTGAACCGATCATTTACAGTAAATGGTCATGTTCGGCTACTTGGAGACCATCTGCAACAAAGAACGTTGGAATTTTTATGAGTGGCAAAGCATCATGTCAGCGGGCCAAAGTTGTTTGCACTTGGTTTGAAGAACATTCTGGACAATTCGAGAGAATGATTTCGCCACCCAGATCGTCTGACATGAATCCCATAGAGCATTTATGGGGCATAATCGAGAGATCAGTTCGTGCACTCAACCCTGCACCGGCAACTCTTTTGCAATTATGGACAGCTATAGAGACAATGGCTTAATGTTTCTGCAGGGAGCTACCAGCGATTTGTTGAGTCCATGCCACGTCGAATTTCTGTATTATGCCTGACGAAAGGAGGTCCCACGAGATATTAGGAGGTCTCCCATGACTTTTGTCACCTCAGTGTATAACGAATTCGGTTCCGGTTAGCCAATATCAATTTCGTTTACTTGTTTTTGTCTGATAAATATACACTGCTCAGCCAGAACCTTATGACCACCTACCTACTATCAGTATATACCCATCCAGGTGATAGCAGAGCCATTTGGAGAGGAATGACTGCTAGTCAGACACACGCACAGTGCATTATATCAGTGACCGTACTAATCAAAATATCCACGGGTGTGCTGCCGGTCTATAGTGTCCTACGGGCACAATATTTCGGCGATCATACATGTCGCCATCATCAGGTGAACTGACGGACTGAGCTCCTGTGAACGTGCCGGCACGGAAAACCGTACGCTATGGCTGCTCAGAGGGAACTGGGTTCGGTCGCGGCGGCGGCCGATGTAAATACCCTCCGCCCGCGGCGCGCTCCCTCCGCCGTCCGCGCCCCACGCCACGGTCGCGCGGTGGAACAGATTGCGACGGCGTCTGAGATGACGTCGGTGTGATGGCTCTGTCCGCCGTGGTCGTCACAACTATACGTTTGCTCGATTTACTCTTGATTAACCCAATCGCTGGTTCCCAAGCCTTGCTAAGATTATAGCCACAGTCACGGTTTATGAGGTCGTCATTGGTGCGAATTTCGATGGCCTCTCTAACAACGCTGTACCAGTATCTCGACGTCTGTATCAGAATCCTCGTGCGGTCATACTCCATGGCGTGATTTTCCGACAAACAATGTTCAGCGACCGCCGACTTGCTCGGATACATCAGTCGAGTGTGCCTCTGGTGTTCACGGCATCGATCCTCGACGGTACGCATCGTCTGACCAATATACGACTTGCCACATTGACACGGAATCTGGTACACGCCGGCCTTCCTCAAGCCGAGGTCATCTTTGGCGCTCCCCATCAGTGCACGAGTTTTGTTTGGAGGACAAAACACAGTTCCGACCTTGTGTTTCTTCAGAATGCGGGCGATTTTCCCCGAGAGTGCGCCTGTGTATGGAATAAATGCAGTGCCTACCTCCTCCCTCGTGACTTCATCCATCTCAACAGGTTGTGCTACAGTGGTTGGGCGGAGAGCACGTTGAATCTGCCACACTGAGTACCCATTTTTTCGAAGTACAGTTCTCAGGTGTTCCAATTCTTGGGGTAGACTCTCTGCGTCAGAGATAGTGCGCGCCCTATGTACTAGAGTTTTAAGTACCCCGTTCCTCTGTGAAGGGTGGTGGCAGCTGTCTGCGTGCAAATACAGATCAGTGTGCGTTGTGACAACGTCTGAGGGTATTTCGCCTGTCTCATACATCTTGCTCACCAGATGGTAGAGTTTTGTCAGGACTGGCTCTCCCAAGGCCGTCAGTAGTTCTAATGGAATGTCGTCTACTCCCGGGGCCTTGTTTCGACTTAGGTCTTTCAGTGCTCTGTCAAACTCTTCACGCAGTATCTTATCTCCCATTTCATCTTCCTCTACATCCTCTTCCATTTCCATAGTATTGTCCTCAAGTACATCGCCCTTGTGTAGACCTTCTATATACTCCTTCCACCTTTCTGCTTTCCCTTCTTTGCTTAGAACTGGGTTTACATCTGATCTCTTGATATTCATACAAGTTGCTCTCTTTTCTCCAAAGGTCTCTTTAATTTTCCTGTAGGCAGTATCTACCTTACCCCTAGTGAGATAAGCCTCTACATCCTTACATTTGTTCTCTAGCCATCCCTGCTTAGCCATTTTGCATTTCCTGTCGATCTCATTTTTGAGACATTTGTATTCCTTTTTGCCTGCTTCATTTACTGCATTTTTATATTTTCTCCTTTCAGCAGTTAAATTCAACATTTCTTCTGTTACCCAAGGATTTCTACTAACCCTGGTCTTTTTACCTACTTGATCCTCTGCTGCCTTCACTACTTCATCCCTCAGAGCTACCCATTCTTCTTCTATTGTACTTCTTTCCACCATTTCTGTCAATTGTTCCCTTATGCTCTCCCTGAAACTCTGTCCAATCTCTGGTTTAGTCAGTTTATCGAGGTCCCATCTCCTTAAATTCCCACCTTTTTGCAGTTTCTTCAGTTTTAATCTACAGTTCATAACCAATAGATTGTAGTCGGAGTCCACATCTGCCCCTGGAAATGTCTTACAATTTATATCCTGGTTCCTAAATCTCTGTCTTACCATTATATAATCTATCTGATACCTTCTAATATCTCCAGGCTTCTTCCATGTATACAACCTTCTTTCATGATTCTTGAACCAAGTGTTAGCTATGATTAAGTTATGCTCTGTGCAAAATTCTACCAGACGGCTTCCTCTTTCATATTCACCTACTACGTTTCATCCTCTCCCTTTTCCTACTACCGAATTCCAGTCACCCATGACTATTAAATTTTCGTTTCCCTTCACTATCTGAATAATTTCTTTTATTTTATCATACGTTTTTTCAATTTCTTCGTCATCTGCAGAGCTAGTTGGCATATAAACTTGTACTACTGTAGTAGGCATGGGCTTCGTGTCTATCTTGGTCACAATAATGCGTTCACTATGCTGTTTGTAATAGCTTACCCGCACTCCTATTTTTTATTCATTATTAAACCCACTCCTGCATTACCCCATTTGATTTTGTATTTATAACCCTGTATTCACCTGACCTAAAGTCTTGTTCCTCCTGCCACCGAACTTCACTAATTCCCACTATATCTAACTTTAACCTATCCATTTCCCTTTTTAAATTTTCTAACCTACCTGTCCGATTAAGGGATCGGACATTCCACGCTCCTATCCGTAGATCACCAGTTTTCTTTCTCCTGATAATGACGTCGTCCTGAGTAGTCCCCGCCCGGAGATCCGAATGGGGGACTATTTTACCTCCCGAATATTTTACCCAAGAGGACGCCATCATCATTTAACCATACAGTAAAGCTGCATGCCCTCGGGAAAAATTACGGCTGTAGTTTCCCCTTGCTTTCAGCCGTTCGCAATACCGGCACAGCAAGGCCGTTTTGGTTAGTGTTGCAAGGCCAGATCAGTCAATTCTCTACATCTACATCTACATCTACATCCATACTCCGCAAGCCACCTGACGGTGTGTGGCGGAGGGTACCTTCAGTACCTCTATCGGTTCTCCCTTCTATTCCAGTCTCGTATTGTTCGTGGAAAGAAGGATTGTCGGTATGCCTCTGTGTGGGCTCTAATCTCTCTGATTTTATCCTCATGGTCTCTTCGCGAGATATACGTAGGAGGGAGCAATATACTGCTTGACTCTTCGGTGAAGGTATGTTCTCGAAACTTTGACAAAAGCCCGTACCGAGCTACTGAGCGTCTCTCCTGCAGAGTCTTCCACTGGAGTTTATCTATCATCTCCGTAACGCTTTCGCGATTACTAAATGATCCTGTAACGAAGCGCGCTGCTCTCCGTTGGATCTTCTCTATGTCTTGTATCAACCCTATCTGGTACGGATCCCACACTGCTGAGCAGTATTCAAGCAGTGGGCGAACAAGCGTACTGTAACCTACTTCCTTTGTTTTCGGATTGCATTTCCTTAGGATTCTTCCAATGAATCTCAGTCTGGCGTCCGCTTTACCGACAATCAACATTATATGATCATTCCATTTTAAATCACTCCTAATGCGTACTCCCAGATAATTTATGGTATTAACTGCTTCCAGTTGCTGACCTGCTATTTTGTAGCTAAATGATAAAGGATCTACCTTTCTGTGTATTCGCAGCACATTGCACTTGTCTACATTGAGATTCAGTTGCCATTCCCTGCACCATGCATCAATTCGCTGCAGATCCTCCTGCATTTCAGTACAATTTTCCATTGTTACAACCTCTCGATACACCACAGCATCATCTGCAAAAAGCCTCAGTGAACTTCCGATGTCATCCACCAGTTCATTTATGTATATTGTGAATAGCAACGGTCCTATGACACTCCCCTGCGGCACACCTGAAATTACTCTTACTTCGGAAGACTTCTCTCCATTGAGAATAACATGCTGCGTCCTGTTATCTAGGAACTCCTCAATCCAATCACACAATTGGTCTGATAGTCCATATGCTCTTACTTTGTTCAATAAACGACTGTGGGGAACTGTATCGAACGCCTTGCGGAAGTCAAGAAACACGGCATCTACCTGTGAACCCGTGTCTATGGCCCTCTGAGTCTCGTGGACGAATAGCGCGAGCTGGGTTTCACATGACCGTCTTTTTCGAAACCCATGCTGATTCCTACAGAGTAGATTTCTAGTCTCCAGAAAAGTCATTATACTCGAACACAATACGTGTTCCAAAATTCTACAACTGATCGACGTTAGAGATATAGGTCTATAGTTCTGCACATCTGTTCGACGTCCCTTCTTGAAAACGGGGATGACCTGTGCCCTTTTCCAATCCTTTGGAACGCTACGCTCTTCTAGAGACCTACGGTACACCGCTGCAAGAAGGGGGGCAAGTTCCTTCGCGTACTCTGTGTAAAATTGAACTGGTATCCCATCAGGTCCAGAGGCCTTTGCTCTTTTGAGCAATTTTAATTGTTTCTCTATCCCTCTGTCGTCTATTTCGATATCTACCATTTTGTCACCTGTGCGACAATCTAGAGAAGGAACTACAGTGCAATCTTCCTCTGTGAAACAACTTTGGAAAAAAGACATTTAGTATTTCCAGACTGTTACCCCTGCAACTACTGAAAAGGCTGCTGCCCCTCTTGAGGATATATGGTAAACATTTAACAACTTGTATATATGGGAGTTGGAACTAAATAGTGGCAACTATTTATTCACAACCGATACTAAAGAGTTACATGTTTGCACCTGTTACTGTCCTTCGATGTAGTCACCAGCGATGTGGAAGGCGTAGTATACTGTTAGCAGAGTCTGTTCTGTTGATGGTGCGAATGCAGCGGTCTATAGTTATGGTGATTGTACGACTGTGATAGTGTTATCCTAACGCATTACGTTCGTCCACGGCAGACAGTCGATGCACAGTATTACTGTTCGTTTTTGGAGCGTCACCTGCGACCAGCTTTGCGAAAGAAGCGACGACATTTTCTGCGCAACACACCCTTCATTTTACACGACAATGCGCGGTCGCATGGGACTGGGAAGTGCTGTACCATCCACCATACTCCCCGCTCTTAAGTCCTTGTGACTCCGTGGCATTCGCTTCAGAACTGTTCCAGAGATTCGACAGGCAGTAGGCATCTCCATTCGCACCATGAACAGAACAGGCTCTGCTAACGGTATACTACGCCTTCCACATCGTTGACAAGGGGTTCTCCACAACTACTTTGAAGGACAGAAACAGGTGCAAACATGTAACTCTTTTGTATCGGTTGTGAAGAAATAGTTGCTACTATTTACAGGGTGTTTCAAAAATGACCGGTATATTTGAAACGGCAATAAAAACTAAACGAGCAGCGATAGAAATACACCGTTTGTTGCAATATGCTTGGGACAACAGTACATTTTCAGGCAGACAAACTTTCGAAATTACAGTAGTTACAATTTTCAACAACAGATGGCGCTGCGGTCTGGGAAACTCTATAGTACGATATTTTCCACATATCCACCATGCGTAGCAATAATATGGCGTAGTCTCTGAATGAAATTACCCGAAACCTTTGACAACGTGTCTGGCGGAATGGCTTCACATGTAGATGAGATGTACTACTTCAGCTGTTCAATTGTTTCTGGATTCTGGCGGTACACCTGGTCTTTCAAGTGTCCCCACAGAAAGAAGTCACAGGGGTTCATGTCTGGCGAATAGGGAGGCCAATCCACGCCGCCTTCTGTATGTTTCGGATAGCCCAAAGCAATCACACGATCATCGAAATATTCATTCAGGAAATTAAAGACGTCGGCCGTGCGATGTGGCCGGGCACCATCTTGCATAAACCACGAGTTTGTACCGCCAAAAATTCACGAAGAATGTCCAGATAGCGTGATGCAGTAATCGTTTCGGATCTGAAAAATGGGCCAATGATTCCTTTGGAAGAAATGGCGGCCCAGACCAGTACTTTTTGAGGATGCAGGGACGATGGGACTGCAACATGGGGCTTTTCGGTTCCCCATATGCGCCAGTTCTGTTTATTGACGAAGCCGTCCAGGTAAAAATAAGCTTCGTCAGTAAACCAAATGCTGCCCACATGCATATCGCCGTCATCAATCCTGTGCACTATATCGTTAGCGAATGTCTCTCGTGCAGCAATGGTAGCGGCGCTGAGGGGTTGCCGCGTTTGAATTTTGTATGGATAGAGGTGTAAACTTTGGCGCATGAGACGATACGTGGACGTTGGCGTCATTTGGACCGCAGCTGCAACACGGCGAACGGAAACACGAGGCCGCTGTTGGATCACCTGCTGCACTAGCTGCGCGTTGCCCTCTGTGGTTGCCGTACGTGGTCGCCCTACCTTTCCAGCACGTTCATCCGTCACGTTCGCAGTCCGTTGAAATTTTTCAAACAGATCCTTTATTGTATCGCTTTTCGGTCCTTTGGTTACATTAAACCTCCGTTGAAAACTTCGTCTTGTTGCAACAACACTGTGTTCTAGGCGGTGGAATTCCAACACCAGAAAAATCCTCTGTTCTAAGGAATAAACCATGTTGTATACAGCACACTTGCACGTTGTGAACAGCACACGCTTACAGCAGAAAGACGACGTACAGAATGGCGCACCTACAGACTGCGTTGTCTTCTATATCTTTCACATCACTTGCAGCGCCATCTGTTGTTGAAAATTGTAACTACTGTAATTTCGAAAGTTTGTCCGACTGAAAATGTACTGTTGTCCCAAGCATATTGCAACAAACGGTGTATTTCCATCGCTGCTCGTTTAGTTTTTATTGCCGTTTCAAATATACCGGTCATTTTTGAAACACCCTGTAAGTTCCAACCCTCGTATATGCAGACTGAAGCGACGAATGAAAACTTGTACCAAGGTCGGGATTCGACTTCGGGCCTTCTGCTCACTAGGTACATGTGTTAACCACTACGCCACACTGGCACGTTGGCTTTGTACAACTGCACAGACACCGTAGCACGCCTCCGTCCTTAGTCGAAATTCAGATTGGCACCTCAACCCACTTGGTATTCCCTCTAAACTCGAACAGTACTACAGCGGGTGGGGGGGGAGCGGGCGGAGGGGGGGCTCTTCAGCTGTATTCGAATAACACCTCGGCATTGAACGAAATAGGGGATCCTGCCTGAAATTCAGGCGCAGATGGTTTAATCAAATGAAACTGTATGGTCCCAGAGATCATTTCAAATATCAAACAGCTATGACGTACGCATGCAGGCTGAAGTGACGAATGAAAATTTGTACCAGAGTCTGATTTTAACCCGAGTCTCCTACTCACTAGGCAAATGTGGTAATCTATATGCCACTTTGGCACAGTAGCTTTGTACAACTGCATGGACTACCCTTTAAGAACTTGCCCCAGAAGAACTCAAGACTATTGACGATTATTTAGAAAAAAAAATGTTGAAAAGATAACGTAACATTTGAAACACTTAAGAAAATGTACCTTTAAAGGGTAGTCCATCGAAGATCCACACTCAGGGGCACTTGCTTAGATTTTCGAAAAACAATTACAAGGAACTTTTAACACAGGCTTTAACATAACCACCACTGAAATTTAAAGAAAAATCTCTTAGATTCCAAACATATTTAAGGCAATCTTTCCAATTCACTAAGACAAAAAAAGTTATCACGATACGAAAGAATTGAAAATGATTAAATACCACAAAGCGAAATATAAACGCTCTGATTGACAAATTAACAGTATAGTTAAAAGCGAGCTGACATTTAATGATATAACCAAGGTACGTTTAATGACTTGAGCTCAGTTCACAGACAAAAAGTTGCTTGGCTCAGCCCTGATTCTAAAACATACACAGAGTACACAGCAGAATTATATAACATAAACAAATTAAAGTTTGCATGTCTTCCCTTGACCTCAGACAAGGGAAACTGTGCCTGTTTTGCCCACAGAAGCAAAAATACAATTTTAAAACAATTTGAACACCTGGTCATTAAGGATGAAATGCAGGTATAATTCTGAAGATTCTTTTTTTTTTCACAAGAGGTGGAGCCCCTACACGCCCACACCGGCATGATGGCCAACACAAAAGGTCTACTGCCATCTCTGCGTAAGGGTTAGTATTCACTAAAGTGAGGTGTCGCAGGATGTGGGTACTGCGATGTTTGCGTACGTCTGGTTAGGATTAACCATTAATACGCGCTCATCTGGAGATAGATTGGTCGAAATCTGACGAAGGGTAGCGGTTTGAAGGGCAGAGGAAAGGCAAGAGCCAAGGGAAAAAAACCTCTGCGAAAGTTAGGTCGGGCGGCAAGAGCAGTAGCGGTTGTCTTGCTGCCTGCGATAGGTTGTGCAAGGATAGGCTGTGTTAGTAGTGGGTATCATGCATGTCGATACCTTGACGTTGTGCGTTTGTGCTGCTCGGCGGCTGGCGCTGGGTGCTGGTACAGAGTCCTCGTTCAGCGTCAGCAACCTGCAACAGTTTGGTTTGTTATCGATCTTGTGTCCGATAGGTCATATACCGGATGCACAGTGTGAGGGAATGTTGGCAGATTGTTTGTGCGTCTGTGGGCGAGCTCGTCGGTGTCCCTGCTGTAGCCTGTTGGTCGGCTCTAATAGCAGCTGGTAGTTGCCAGTCAGTGTTGCTGATATGCAGGGGCTTGCCGACGTTTGTCGCTGTTTGCGTATGTTAGTTTACCGTAGGTGGCTATGCCCTAGCTAGCAGAAGATTCAATACACGAGTGCATTAAATACAGAACCTAATCCAAGGTTTGAACGCCAGAGCGTTGAAAATAAGGCACAGGTACAGATTTAAAGAAACAATCTCTGTATTTAATCAGGTAAAAATGGAGCTAGAGCCAGCCAAAATGTGACACCCTTCACAACAGCCTTAAAAATAACTAGGACATGTTCCGATTACCAAGGATGCTGATTCACTTTTAAAATCCAGGCTAAGCCACGGCTACTGGCGAGGGCTACACACGCTATAGGAGTGAAACCAACACAATTTACAGTTATCAGGGCTAAGCAAAGAACAAGGGCTTGTACACCAGGCCCCAGATGCCCAAGGACTGCTGGCAGGACCATCTCCATCAACCAAGGCACCAGAAACGGGAACTGGCCGACTCAGAAGACGGAACCCTCGTCCACAACGGCAGAGGGAAGCAATGATTCGTCGGCACACTTTCCGTGGTAAACAGCAGCCAGGCACAACACGGTGAACACGACCCCATCTTCGGCGAGCAAGTTCTCTTTGCGTGCTGAGCGGCCAGCGGGACAAGACGCCGCAGAGAGTCGCGTATGCCGTTAAAATCCCTTCAAGCCGCAAGACAGGTCTCTACTGAGACGCCAGGAAGGCAGTCACTAAGGAACAAAACCAGAGACGTTCAACCAGTAGTCGGAATCGACGTGAGTCTATAATCCTCACCTTTTAAAAGGCAACATGGGGAGGGACTGGGACCCACGAAATTAAGGAATATGTGGTTCACTATTTTGGTTATCAAGATCCACCTTCAGCTGGCTTATATGTGCCTCAACCGTTTTCTTAGTGTCTCTTTTTTACACAAGAAAACTGACTGGTTAATTAATCTTGATGACATCTTACGGACCAGCAAAGCGGGGAGCATCTTGGCTGAAATTTTCTGGCTGTCCTTACTTGTTTCCAAAAGTGTTTTGAAAAACAAAAAAAAGAAATATTTAGCGAGATAGAGAATCTGCCCCCCTCCCGGAGGGTGAAGCGAATACTGTTGGGAAGGAAGTCATTTACCGAGCACAGATTAGATATAGGCGAGTTAACTGAATACGTAGACATCAAATTAGCAGTGAGTTTCATACACTGTTGTATTAAATGCAAAATGAACCCAGTGAATAGAAAGACTGTCTGCCTGAGCTTTGGAATGAGAAATAATTATGGCCGATTTCAAACTACGATTGATTCTTTCTGCAAATGATGGCGCCGGGTAGTAAGGCGTACTCGTGATGTGTGAGACCGCACTTTTAAAATAAAATTTCTTAAATATCCTGAAGCAAAATGTAAGTTCGTTTCCCAAAAACGAAAACATCTTTGCCAGATGCTGGACGGTATACCGGACTGGCATAGATTTACTTTGAAGCAGACAAGGAGTAAATGCGTCAACCACCACAGATATGTATCAGAGTTTTTATTATGGATGAGAGGCCCCAGATAATCAACAAAAATCTCATCCATGGGCTTCTCCATTAGGCTCGATGTAAAACGCCACGATAGTACTAGAATTAGGTTTGGACGTACTACAGTCCTGACACTAGCCGACCAACTTCCTTATCTAAGTCTTCAAATTCCTCCAAGTTAGATGCTCCTTTATTTTCATAATGGTTTTGTAAGTCCCTAAATGTCCCCTCCCCCCCTCCACACGTACGAATTGGTAAAACACTTAAAACAGCTGGAATTAGTTCCTTAAGAACACAAATCTCATCAATTTGCAATAGCAACAGAGTACCCTGAAAGTTGTTGACCATCCTTGAGTTGCCTTTTGATGTTGTTTAACTGAGCACGTTGTCCTCCATTTCCTTCAGGTCAGCAGATAAGGACGGCATCTTGCTCAGGGCAGTAGAAACACACGCGAGTTCCTGGCTAACTTGCGGGGTTTCAGTTACTTCTAGCTCAACCTGAAACATACGACTGAGGGGATCTGCTATTTGATTGTCTCTACCCTGGATATGCTTCACTTGGAACTGGAAGGCAGAAATCCCAACCGTTTTCACGGTCCAGCCAATGTCCAGGTCAAAGCCTGCTTATACGTGTTGTGTCTAGACAAGACAGTCTAGACACAATGAGAGGAAGCCGAAAGGCACGCGCTTAAACTCACGCAGGCTGGCGGGAGGTCTGAAACAGGATACGTAATGAATGCTATAAAGAAAAGTACGTAGCTTCTGGAATACTTAACTTTAATCCACATTTGTAGAACATCGCTCTTGATGATACATTAATAGAATCTCAATATCACTTGAATACGGCGCCTTGCTAGGTCGTAGCAAATGTAGCTGAAGGCTATGCTAACTATCGTCTCGGCAAATGAGAGCGTAATTCTCAGTGAACCATGGCTAGCAACATCGGCTGTACAACTGGGGCGAGTGCCAGTACGTCTCTCTAGACCTGCCGTGTGGTGGCGCTCGGTCTGCAATTACTGACAGTGGCGACACGCGGGTCCGTCGTATACTAGCGGACCGCGGCCGATTTAAAAGCTACCACCTAGCAAGTGTGGTGTCTGGCGGTGACACCACAATACGTCTCTACCTGGAATTGTTCGCACTCGAGATGGAGTTAAAATTTCTCAAGGCCGGTAAAGATAGCTAAGGCCTCCTGCTCATACACTGAATATTTAATGTCGGCGGATGATAAGGCACTCGAAGTATGGGCTACCAGCTTCCATCCACTGCTGGAATAGTAGAGTGGGTACCCGGAATTAGAGGTATTACATATCGACAATAAGCTCGCATTCACAATAAAGAACGGTAGGACGGGAGTACTAACTAAGGACATTGTCAGAGCATCAAAAGCGAACCGCTGGGTGCAATCTACTGAAATTTTTCTCCCTTCCGACTTAACTAATTTAAAGGCATGGCCAATTGTGCAAAATTGGGGACGAATTTCCTAAAAAATTTTATCTATGCCTATAAATCTAGCCACACCTTTCTCATCTTTAGGTGGAGGAAACACAAAGATAGCCTTCGTGTGATCCCGATCACTCCTGATACCATTAACCGAGATGATGCGTCCCAAAAAGGAAATCTCTCGAAGGGCTAAATAACACTTGGAAGGTTTCACGGTTAAGCCGCTACCTGTAAAAGGCGTATCTGGCGCTAAGGCATGACTACTACTAATCTGCAAATGAATGTGTAAAGAAAATGTTTTACTGTATTCGACAACATTGCCTAAATAATTGTTAAAACATTTAAACTTAAGTTCACCTAACACAGAAACCAGCAAACATGACAGCACAGCTGGTGGCCAAACCAAAAGGGACCTGGGTATATCCAAACAGACTCCAACCTGTACAAAGTGTGGTAAGAGGCTTTGACTCTTCAATCAACTGGACATCTCGGTAAGATTGATTAAGATCAAGAATAGTCAAATACAAAGTCCCAACAAACAAAGTACAACAGTTATGGAGGTCGGGCAAGGGTACCGATTCCAATACCATATTTTGATCCAGGGCCCTGTAATCTATCACCGGCCAATAACCAGCACTGCTGGGTTTTGGCACTAGAAAAATAGGTGACACATATGGCAAAACTAACGGCCTAATAACCCCATCAACCAAAAGCTAATCTATGATCTTACACAGTTCCTTTATTTTAGGAGGAGACGAACGACAAGAAGCTTTATGAACAGGAATCTGATCAGTAAGCTGAATTTGGTATTCATTTTTATTCGTGACCCCTAATTTACCAGGAAGAAGATCAGGATACTGATCGAGTAACTAAAGTAATTCCAAGGTTTGTGATTCGTCTAACGAGCCATATGAAAAAGAACTGCCTTATTCTGAACACTACTTATGCCCTGGATATAATCATCATTACACAATAAATATCTTTTGTGGGGCTGGAACGTAAAATAAAATCGTTTACTCTCATATTCTAAAACACAGTCTTTTTTTTATGAAGTCGTAGTCCAGAAAGGTATGAGTGAACAACTCTTTCACAATGATAAAACTTATCGGCCATAACAACCCATACAAAGAAAAGATAGTTGGTACGGACTTCGCCTAACATTGACAGAGATTCCTCATTAACAGCTCTACATTGCTTGAGAAATCATTTAATGAAGGAAGTTTACAAGTGTGCACGTGCTTGCAACACCATCGACAGTCAAGTACAGAAACATTGCTGCCTGACTCAAGAAAGGCATTTGTTGGTTCATGGTTTAACTTAGTGCAAACAAGGGGTAAATCGAAACCTAGAAATAGCCTTCACCTTATTGCAGCCCTTCGGTGGCCTAGCGCTATCTGTACCGTGAGCTGCTGGCCTATGGTTTCAGCTCTTATTTTCCTTGTATCACGGTAGCGAAGTCTCGCACTCGGTGACCTGACTGATTATATCGGAAACAAGTTTATAAATTACAGAGCACAGCTATCAGTCGTCCTTTTTTGCAGGTTTTATTCGGCATATCCAGATTTCGCCTAGTGCCTATCCATTATCTATGCACTATAGTCTCAATGCATGCCAGTTCGCTGTTCTTCGGGAGTCAGTCACAGTTCTTCGAATAGTAATCAAAGAACTGTGACTGACGCCCGAACAACACGGAACTGGCATGCATTGAGACTATGGAATAGTGCATTGATAAAGGCTAGACACTAGCCGAAATCTGGATATGCCGAATAAAACCTGTAAAAAAGGACGACTGATTGGTGTGCTCTATAATTTACAAATCAGACCACAGTTACTAAGTGCACCCACGTTCCTAATGGAAGGTAACATGATCGGAAACAAATTCTGTTACCAGATTGAAACTGTTTTCTACTACTGTCAGCTGCGGTATTTCTTGCCAAACAGGCCTGAACCTTGCGTTCGCGAATGCCACGATCTTCGTCACTAAACCAGATATTCACTATTCTCGCCACCACTTTAAATAAGTCGGAAAAGGTATCTGGCTTGTCAGTAAATAGTACACGAGACAGGCTTTCCGGTCACATAACTTCTAGAATATTATTAACCACTTACTGTTCAGTAACGCTAATACAAAGAGCTAACATGGCCGTGCTAATATTCTAAGTGTATTGGACGAGTGTCTCGCCATGATCTTGGACACGATTATAATGTTGATTGACCAATTAATTTTTAACTCTACTTGACAAGTTTTCGTTAAGCAGTCTTTTACGCAATTCAACCAACGACTGTCGCTTATCAAGAGCACGACCTATATTTCTGCTCAATGTACTTTAGGTTAACGGGTATATAATTTGAAATATGACTGAATTGACAACTTGTCAATGCTTTATATTACCTGGGTCAGGAAGACAACCATTCATCTTATCCTGCCCCGTTACTGGTCAGCTAGCTAGTACGAACTGCAACTGAGTTAATTTACCGCCAGTTCATTCAATGACAGCGACTTGTTTGGGGCTCTTTTTCACTATTCTTAAATTCTGAACAAGTCTGCAAAAATTATTTAAATGTTTGAACACCTGAAATTGTGAAGATAACACTAAAGGCTGAGATAGATTTTTTTCCTCTTTGCTATATTTTCTTTTACTTCTTGGCTGGTATATTTTCATGACACATTTCACCGGTTAAGAATGAGTTTTGTAAATTTAATTCTTGGTATACTTATTTTTTTGTTTAAATAATGTAGTTGTTACGAATACGATTGCCATTTTCAATTATTCTGATGTTATGTACCTTCTTATTTGTTAACTTTACGTTTGACATCGTTTTCTATGGACAGAGTAACGTGAAATTGTGATTTTGTATAATACTGAAAATCGTTGTAAGCAGAGTTGTCGAAAGCGTTGTCTGGAGGAGGTGTATGAGCGACGTAGAATCATATCGATAGATCGAAAGAGAAGAACGCAAAACCAAAGAGTAGGAAGCAAGGTAAGGAGAGTGGAGGTTACTGTCGTGCAGCGCGTGTGCCGCTTCACATTGTGTTCGTGGCTGGAAAAAAGAAGAAGAAGAAGAAGGAGAGAGAGAGAGAGAGAAGTATTTGTGCAGTGCTATGAGGCTTGAATGAAAAGTAATGCCTCCATCTTCGTTAAATGGGTTTGAATGGGAATATTTTAATAAATCAAACGCAGAAATAATCCTTAGAATGTGATCTTTAACTACCAATACTCTCTTTTCCACATAATCACCAGTCCATTGGATACATTTCTGCCAACGATGAGCAAGTTTTCTGAAGCCGTCACGGAGTCTTTCTGTCGATATTCCACAGACTGTTATTTCGTTATGGTGTACCCACGTTTCGCCTCCTGTCACAATTGAATGGAGAAAGGCGTCACCTTCATTCTCGTAACGCGAGAGGAGTTCCTGGCAAATTTCAAGTCTGTGCCCTTTCGTTTCAGGAGTCAGCATCCGGGGTACCCATCCTGCACAGATCTTCCGATAGCCAAGCAAAGCAATAATGTGACCCACACTTTCTTGTGAAATGCCGATTGTGATTGCAGTTTCTCTCTGAGTGATACGACGATCGTCCTAAATCAATCTGTCAACATTTTTCTTGTGAAAGTCGATGGCTGCTGTCACGGGACGTCCAACTCTTTGTTTGTCACGCAGGTCAAATGTTCCTGCCTCAACATCTTTAAAGTTACTCGCCCAGCGACGCATAGTACTCACATCAGCATAATCTCCATAAACTGCTTTCATTCCCTGATGAATCTCCTTTGGGGTGACACCTTCTGCTCTCAAGAATTCAATGACTGCACGTTGTTAAAATCGCATTGACCGACCGTCTGCGCAGGGTTCCGTACTTTACACTGTAACAACACAACCGTTCAATGCTAAGGCTTCCCGCTAACTGGAGCTGTAGAGAAGAGGCAGACAGTACCTGGCGCATAACATCGCTGCCAGCTGTTGAAGAGTTACGAAGGTGGAGGTATTACTTTCCAGCCAACCCTCGTACATTTGTGATTCGCGGTGTATACCGCGATTAAAGAACTAGTGGCTTTACGTGTCGCGTTTTTCATTTTCTGGATCTGTGTTTTGACCCGTTAGACATAAAACTTTGATACGCAGACCAGTAAACTATGTGCACGCCGTAAAGATACTGTTTTCAGTTGTCAACAACACAAACTGTTTACTGCATACCAAGGACTGTGGAATGAAACAGAACATATGGTTACACATTTTCGTGTCGTACATTGATACGAAGAACTTTATCTGAAAATATATGATGTGCTGGTTGCCGCGTGACTGAACTATTGCGTAGATAACTGCGCACGGTACTTATTATACGCGCAAACTAAGTCCACACTCGGCGCTGTGGCTGATGAGAGCGACTGTAAATGGGAAATGCATCTAAGTTCGCTCTTGTCAGCCGCGGCGCTGAGTGTCTGCTTAGTTTGCGCGTATAATATTGTTCTGTTTAAACATCGGACTAATGTTTTACAACACACTTGTTTTACTTTCGTAGTGCGGATGAATGAAGTGTGAAAAGCGCTGCACCGCGATCGTAAGGCATACATCTGGAAACTGTGGCTTAAGTGTGTAGCAAACATTATAACGCCAGAGTAAGTCTCGTGATAATGGAAAGAAGCATTTCTTATCCTCGTCGTCGCATGCAGACACGCAGACTGGAGTTAATTCTGCAAACACCGAATGTACCTGCTACATTCACAACAAAATATTTAATACGCATACCAGAGATTATTTTTCGTAGCAGTAAAATAATAATTCCTAACATGACTTTACGTAAGGTATACACAGAATGACCGTAATTAAAGTTAAACTTTCAAACCGCTGCATAAATAACACCACTGGTCAGTATGACTTCAAATTGCAACGGAATACACTCCTGGAAATTGAAATAAGAACACCGTGAATTCATTGTCCCAGGAAGGGGAAACTTTATTGACACATTCCTGGGGTCAGATACATCACATGATCACACTGACAGAACCACAGGCACATAGACACAGGCAACAGAGCATGCACAATGTCGGCACTAGTACAGTGTATATCCACCTTTCGCAGCAATGCAGGCTGCTATTCTCCCATGGAGACGATCGTAGAGATGCTGGATGTAGTCCTGTGGAACGGCTTGCCATGCCATTTCCACCTGGCGCCTCAGTTGGACCAGCGTTCGTGCTGGACGTGCAGACCGCGTGAGACGACGCTTCATCCAGTCCCAAACATGCTCAATGGGGGACAGATCCGGGGATCTTGCTGGCCAGGGTAGTTGGCTTACACCTTCTAGAGCACGTTGGGTGGCACGGGATACATGCGGACTTGCATTGTTCTGTTGGAACAGCAAGTTCCCTTGCCGGTCTAGGAATGGTAGAACGATGGGTTCGATGACGGTTTGGATGTACCGTGCACTATTCAGTGTCCCCTCGACGATCACCAGTGGTGTACGGCCAGTGTAGGAGATCGCTCCCCACACCATGATGCCGGGTGTTGGCCCTGTGTGCCTCGGTCGTATGCAGTCCTGATTGTGGCGCTCACCTGCACGGCGCCAAACACGCATACGACCATCATTGGCACCAAGGCAGAAGCGACTCTCATCGCTGAAGACGACACGTCTCCATTCGTCCCTCCATTGACGCCTGTCGCGACACCACTGGAGGCGGGCTGCACGATGTTGGGGCGTGAGCGGAAGACGGCCTAACGGTGTGCGGGACCGTAGCCCAGCTTCATGGAGACGGTTGCGAATGGTCCTCGCCGATACCCCAGGAGCAACAGTGTCCCTAATTTGCTGGGAAGTGGCGGTGCGGTCCCCTACGGCACTGCGTAGGATCCTACGGTCTTGGCGTGCATCCGTGCGTCGCTGCGGTCCGGTCCCAGGTCGACGGGCACGTGCACCTTCCGCCGACCACTGGCGACAACATCGATGTACTGTGGAGACCTCACGCCCCACGTGTTGAGCAATTCGGCGGTACGTCCACCCGGCCTCCCGCATGCCCACTATACGCCCTCGCTCAAAGTCCGTCAACTGCACATACGGTTCACGTCCACACTGTCGCGGCATGCTACCAGTGTTAAAGACTGCGATGGAGCTCCGTATGCCACGGCAAACTGGCTGACACTGACGGCGGCGGTGCACAAATGCTGCGCAGCTAGCGCCATTCGACGGCCAACACCGCGGTTCCTGGTGTGTCCGCTGTGCCGTGCGTGTGATCATTGCTTGTACAGCCCTCTCGCAGTGTCCGGAGCAAGTATGGTGGGTCTGACACACCGGTGTCAATGTGTTCTTTTTTCCATTTCCAGGAGTGTATTATCGGAAAAAGGGGGAAAACGTATGGCGGAAGAAAAAGAAATAGTATCAAAATGTAGCAATTGATTGCGCTGTAAGCGTCATAATTTAATAGTTGTCGACTAGAAATGACAAATGAATCATACAACAATGCCTATGGTGTACGTTTGACGCTAAACAAACTGTACTACACGGTGTGCATGGGTGTACACGTGTGATACTGTTAGTTACGTAAGCCCATCCACTACGGCGAAGTCATATCACATCGGATGGGAATTGTCCTCAGGCCAAAAACCGCATAACAAGCATCAATCACATCGGTTTTTAATTGTCCTCAGGCCAAAAGCCGCATTCAAAGCACCAATCACATCGGTTTTCAATTGTCCTCAGGCCAAAAACCGCATAAAAAGCATCAATCAAAATCAAATCCGATTACTGATTTCCGTGCGACTGGCACAAAACATGTTCAGTATGCTGTCCACTGTTTTCAGCAACAAGTTGAAATCGAGAAACAGCATGTTCCACAACTAATCGACGTGTTTCATGGGTAACGTTCAGAATGTGTTGCGCAATGCGTGCCTTCAATGCAGCTAAATTTGCAGTCGGAACACTTAACACTACGTCTTTCAGGTAGCCCCACAGCCTGAAGTCACACGGATTAACATCAGGTGATCAGAACGGTCAGGCTGTAGGGAAATTGCGACTGATAGCTTCACTATGTTTGCAATGCGCGGAGGTGCGCAATCTTGCATAAAAATGATCCCATCCATACATCCACGCTGTTGGAGAGCTGGAATGACGTAGTTGCGGAAAAGACATTCATAGCGCTTACCAGTGACGGTACAAGTAACATTACCGGAAGAACCTCTCTCTTCGTAAAAATATGGCCCTATGATAAATCATGCCGTAAACCCTCACCTTTTCAGGATGAAGTATGCGAGCTAACATCCCAAAAATGTTCTGGTTCACATGCGATTCCTTTTCGTCGTAATGTCTTGGCTCAAACTCGTCTAGGGGTTGAACCGCACGTGTCGCATTACACGCCCTAAATTAGACACTTGAGACCCTTTGGTTAAATTACCTGGCTGATGGCAAGTTTGCGAAATACAAAGTTAACATAACATACAATAACAGTAACAATAATATCGGGAACTAAATTAACGATCCATAAATGATGTAGACCACACAGTTGAGATTTGGTTAGAACAACGTTTATTCAGAAAGCAAACTAATAGCGAAAGTGGTCGTATTTATAGCTACTATTATACTCGAGCGGATATCCATTTGACACAGTTCGATCGTTGACAATCTCACCGCGAAATGGAAGTTATCTATGCGAAAGGTTACAGTTGGCACCAGGCACGCGGCTGCTCACCGCTCAGAGACTAAGTCACGCGATACCACACAACGCGACATTTTCTTAGTTGTTTCACTTCCTAGCCACCTAAAGATGACTGTCCGCTTTCGCGTCTCAATCCGAATTGCATCTTTTGGTGTCTCCAGCCGAACTGTCCGTCTCCATCCGAACTGTCCCCTTTGGTGTCTCGACCAGAACTGTCCTCTGCCCGTCTCCGACCGCGTTTCCCGCCCGCCGAACATCTTCGCTCAACTGACTAGCGCAGTTCCCTTTCCTGAAGCCGTCCATCTGATTGGCTACAGCTTATTCTATATTATTTTACATATTAACATATTTAAATAATCAAAGCATGACCACTTTCACGCTCTAAATAAAGTAACAATAATACCCATTACATAATAAATGTTACATTCTTTTACATAAAACCAATACAATTTCCTTCTTAGCTTTGAATGCCACGGCCAGTAGCCTTGCACCAATGTACTTTCTGATAAGTAAACAAAGAACAAAAGTAACTATTATGCACTAATCTTTACAACAAATATTCTATTACAATGAAATGAACACCCTTAGCTGCTTACAGGCGTTGACATACGTCAACGGGGACATATGAAAATGTGTGGCCCGACCGGGACTCGAATCCGGAATCTCCTGCTTACATGGCAGACGCTCTACCCATCTGAGCCACCGAGGACACAGAGGATAGCGCCACTGCAGGGATTTATCTCTGGCACGCCTCCCGCGAAACCCACATTCTCAACGTATTGTCCCGCACTACATTCGTAGTGCCCCCGCCCATTATACTCATTACTCGCGGCGCGTTGCCGATTCCCGTAAGAGTTCGCGCACTGTTTGTGCATTCGCACAGAAGAAGAAGGTGGTCAAGTGGCCGGTGAGCCTTAACTATATATACTAAAACGGTATCTGTTCTTTCGGACATCTCCGAAAGAACAGATACCATCTTAGTATAAATATTCTATTACCTTATGATTCAAGTAGGTGTCATGCTGTCATCGTTCAATGTGTTTTGTGTGGAGGAAATGATGATCTGATGTTTAACTGTAAATACTAATAATTTAAATTTACTATATCTTTTAAACAAATAAAGTTGATATTTACAACGTTTGTCATTTTAATGATGCACTTCTATATGAAATGTCGATCGTTAAGATCGACCAAAGCGTTCGATTTTAGCATTCAGGTCTTTGTTACAAAACTTGTTAATTTCACTTTAACAGTAAATCCTAAACTATTATAGATATGATCCAAATTCAACTTTTATAGGGATCACCATGAAAATTAATGGAGGATGGGAGATTAAAATTACTGTGGCCTGATTCCCTGCATTACTACAGAATTAAATAGTTTTCATAAATGTTTCCCTTTATGGCCGATCTTAGATCCGCCATATTTAACACTGCTACGTCTCCTCGGCCACAAACGGATTCTAGTGGGTTTCCCTATGACGTACGTTCTTATCTGTCTCACTCGCACACTTCAGCGCTTAGGTCTCAATAGACAATAGACGCCTGTGAATTTCCCCATCTCGAGATGAATCTGCGGCCTTTGTGGCACACGGTCTTCGACGACAGGGTTCGTTTCACAATTCATGTAGGCTGACTCTTTCGGCCAAATACTTAAATGAAAGCGAAATGCTCGTTAACTCAAAAGCAGTACTGGTTGATTTGCGTGTGGATTTTCCGTTGCCCATATTCGACAATCATGTGTATCGACATATCCTGTCAGAAGGAACTGGGATTCGTCTGTCCACAAAATCTTCCAAGGCCAATCATTGCCCACTTCCAAGCGAGCAAGAAATTCTAAAGCAAAGGTCTGTCTTGCTGGCAGGTTAACAGGAAGCAACTCGTGCGCATGGGTAATTTTGAATGGATAGCAAAGAAGGATGTTTCATGGGATTTTGCGCACCGTGCTCACGTGTATGGCCAATGTTCGGGCAATTCTCCGTGCACTACACGTTTGCACACCACCACTCGTCTCCCCCTGTGCTGCTGTGACCACTGCTTCCACTAACGTCGAATCAATTCGTTTCCTCCCTCTACCTGGCTGCACACCAAAAGAAGTCGTCTTTTGGAATTTCCAAATCATTTTCTCCAGACCCACGACAGTCATCGGGCCAACGCCTTTTTCCAAACCCTCCGGTGTCCGAAACTTCTGCACAGCGACCTGTGCACAGTCATCATTCTCGTAAGACAGCTTTACAAGCGGAGCGCGATCCTACATTGAGACAGTCATGGCGAACGTCGCAGACGCGAAAGGATGAAAAGTCGTCTACCCGGCGTGTTTATACGAACTTCAATGGATCGTGCGTCATTTACGTATTCTGACATATACAGCTCCAACTATTGATCAATTTACATATTTTTTTCTTCTGTCATACGCTTTCCCCCTTCTCGGATAATATTCCTTTGCAATTTGACGTCATTCTGACCAGTGGTGTTATTTCTACAGCGTTTTGAAAGTTTAACATTAATTAAAATCACGCTCTATATTTGAAGTGCAATTTCCATTATTAAATGTAGGAAGAGAAGTTCATTATAACAAAATCTATTTATTCTTGCTTCTCCAATAACTGTTAGGGAGATACGTTCTCAATTTCCCATTGTAAAATCAGGTAGGGTCTAGTTTAATATGCATAAGTAAGAGTAACTTTTCATGGTGATTAATTTTACGTAATTGTAAATTGTCATATACTATTGAATTTTATCTTCAGTACCATGCAGTAGTTAAAACTTTGTTTCATTCATTTAATTATTTCTTTTCACAATCATAATAACTTTTCAGACCTATTAATTTTCGATACAGTCACTTTTACAAACAATAGCTACTGATACCGATAAGACCTAAACAATTTTGGTTTCTTTTCATTTGCTTCTAATTGCCTGTATTTCTTTATTTATGTAGTCTGTAAGTGCTACCTACATTCGCATGTTTTTTTGTTTCCACTTGATCTTATGCCAATTATTGCGCTCTGCCGATGGATTTTGCGCGGTATGCACTGTCCGCCATTGCATTATTAGGTAGAAACTCGTCACGAGTTGTTTAATTTGTTTAGGAGAATATTCTATTAGTGGTAAATTGTTAGTTTTGGGCTAGTAGGCGGTTATTCGTCTTGCTATAGTTTTTGGGTAACCACTTGCATGTATGATTGTTACGTTCAGCCAAATTGAAGAGAAGTAAAGCATTCGTGGTTGCGGGTGCGGTAAATTTAGGAGAGACGGATCGGACTGTTGTCAGTCCAAGTAGCGGAACGCGGTCAGTTCTAGCTCAGTCGATGTTCGGGGAGGTGCTGATTCGGATGATACAACTACATTTTGTGATACCGCCTGCTCCTTTATCGCCACAAAATGCAGATATAATTCTAAAGAATCAATACACTATTGCTTAACATACAAAAGATAATGCAAGGTTTTAACCTCTGATCGCTCAAATCGCTGCACTCAATCAGGTAATAATAGAACTAGAGCCGGCCAAAATGTGGCCCCTTTTACAACTAGGGCTTGTTCCGATTTCCAGGAATGCCGATCCACTTATAAAGCCCAGGTCAAATAACGGCCATTATCGAGAGCCACACACGCTATTGGCGTAAATCCAATACAAGTCTCAATTACTAGGGCCCAGCAAAGAACAGGGGCTTCCGCAAATAGCATCCAACACTTACATGCAAACGAGGTGGTCGCCATTTGTTTCTGGCCGAACCCAGGAGGCGCAACGAATGCTGGCGAAGCCTCTGCCCACAAATCAGCATCGCTCATGTGAAAGTCAGGCTTCCCTTTTCTCACACGATATCCTCCGAACTATGGATGAAGGGCAACAGGTGGATTCCAAATTGCTAGACTTCCTTAAAGAATCTGACACGGTGCCGCACTGTCGACTGTTAACGAAGGTACAAGCGCACGGAATAGGTTCCCAGACAAGTGATCGATTTAAATAGCAGAAACCAATATGTTGCCCTCAACGGCGAGTGTTAATCAGAGACAAGGGCATTGTTAGGAGTGCCCAGGGAAGTGTGATAGGAGCGCTGTTATAATAAATGATATGGCGGACAGAGTAAACAGCACTCTGTGGCTAGTTGCTGATGATGCTGTGGTATATGGGAAGGTGACGTCGTTGACTGATTGTAGCAGCATACAAGATGTCTCCCACAAAATTTGTGGCTGGTACGATGAATGATAGCTACCTGTAAATACAGGCAAATGATCAGTTAATGCAGATGAGTACGAAAAACAAACCCATAATATTAGAGTGCAGCATCGACATCGAAATAAGTGTCCAAGGAATAGAAAAGCAACTGAAATCACTCAACAGAGGAAAGTCCACTGGACCTGATGGGATACCAATTCGATTCTACACAGAGTACGCGAATGAACGTGTCCCCCGTCCAACAGCCGTGTACCGCAAGTCTCTAGAGGAACGGAAGGTTGCAAATGATTGGAAAAGAGCACAGGTAGTTCCAGTTTTCAAGAAGGGTCGTCGAGCAGATGCGCAAAGCTTTAGGCCTATGTCTCTGACATCGATCTGTTGTAGAATTTTAGAACATGTTTTTTGCTCGCGTATCATGTCATTTCTGGAAACCCAGAATCTACTCTGTAGGAATCAACATGGATTCCGGAAACAGCGATCGTGTGAGACCCAACTCGCTTTATTTGTTCATGAGACCCAGAAAATATTAGATACAGGCTCCCAGGTAGATGCCATTTTCCTTCACTTCCGGAAGGCGTTCGATACAGTTCCGCACTGTCGCCTGATAAACAAAGTAAGAGCCTAAGGAATATCAGACCAGCTGTATGGCTGGATTGAAGAGTTTTTAGCAAACAGAACACAGCATGTTGTTCTCAATGGAGAGACGCCTACAGACGTTAAAGTAACCTCTGGCGTGCCACAGGGGAGTATTATGGGACCATTGTTTTTCACAATATATATATAAATGACCTAGTAGATAGTGTCGGAAGTTCCATACGGCTTTTCGCGGATGATGCTGTAGTATACAGAGAAGTTGCAACATTAGAAAATTGTAGCGAAATGCAGGAAGATCTGCAGCGGATAGGCACTTGGTGCAGGGAGTGGCACTGACCCTTAACATAGACAAATGTGATGTATTGCGAATACATAGAAAGAAGGATCCTTTATTGTGTGATTATATGATAGCACATCAAACACTGGTAGCAGTTACTTCTGTAAAATATCTGCGAGTATGCGTACGGAACGATTTGAAGTGGAATGAACATATAAAATTAATTGTTGGTAAGGCGGGTACCAGGTTGAGATTCATTGGGAGAGTCCTTAGAAAATGTAGTCCATCAACAAAGGAGGTGGCTTCCAGAACACTCATTCGACCTATACTTGAGTATTGCTCATCATTGTGGGATGCATACCAGGTCGGGTTGACGGAGGAGATAGAGAAGATCCAAAAAAGACCGGCGCGTTTCGTCACAGGGTTATTTGGTAAGCGTGATAGCGTTACGGAGATGTTTAGCAAACTCAAGTGGCAGACTCTGCAAGAGAGGCGCTCTGCATCGCGGCGTAGCTTGCTGTCCAGGTTTCGAGAGGGTGCGTTTCTGGATGAGGTATCGAATATATTGCTTCCCCCTACTTATACCTCCCGAAGATATCACGAATGTAAAATTAGAGATTCGAGTGCGCACGGAGGCTTTCCAGCAGTCGTTCTTCCCGCGAACCATACGCGACTGGAACAGGAAAGGGAGGTAATGACAGTGGCACGTAAAGTGCCCTCCGCCACACACCACTGGGTGGCTTGCGGAGTATAAATGTAGATGTAGATGTAGTAGTAGGGTGCATAACACAGTCACGTCGATTAAATATCTAGGCGTAACGCTGCTGAGCGATATGGAATGAAATGAACATTTAAGGACTGTAGCAGGGAAAATGAGTGGTCGACTTTCGTTTATTGGGAGAATTTTAGGAAAGTGTGGTTTATCTGTAAAGCAGACTGCATATAGGACACTACTTAGACCCACTGTTGCGTGCTGTTCGAGTGTTTCGCATTCGGGTTGAAGGAACACATCGATGAAATTTCGAGGCAGGGTGCTAGACTTGTTACTAGTAGGTTCGAACAATACACAAGTTTTACGGAGATGCTTCGGGAATTCAAATGGCAATCACTGGATGGAAGGTTTTCTCAAGGAGCACTACTGAGAAAATTTAGAGAACCGGTATTTGAAGCTGACTGCAGAATCATCCTACTGCAGCCAACGTACATTTCGCGTAAGGACCACGAGGATAAGATTAGGGAGATTAGGACGCGTATGGAAGCATGCTGACAGTCGTTTTTGCCTCGTTCTGCTTGCGAGGAGGAACAGGACAGGAAATTACTAGTAGTGGTACGGGGTACCCTCCGCCGCGCACCGTACGGTGTCTTGCGGAGTTTGTATGTAGATGTAGTTCACATCCACCAAGCAACGCACCAGAAATGGAACCTGCGCGACTCAGATGCTGCAACCCGCGTTCAAGGGCAGAAGGAAGCGATGAAGCTTCAAATCGAGTCGGTACAGCCACCAGCCACAACAAGGCAGCCACACCTCCATCCTTGACGAGAGTAGCCTCTTAGTGCGCTGAGCGGTCAACAAGACGAGACCTCTCAGACAGCCGTCCGTGGTCTTAAAATCCGTTCAAGCTGCAAGGCTGCCCTCTTGCCCCTGGCAAGACCCCAGGAAGACCGACGCTACAGAACAAAACCAGAACCTTTCAACCAGTGGCCATAATCGTTCTCCTCGCAAGCATGGCTCAGATTTCATGAATTCGGACAGATGCTGCTGAGATAAAACACTCTGAGCTCTGCCCATTGTTAAAGTGAGCAGCGCCTGCTGGCGTTGCAGGCACGTGATACAGTAAGGAAAGTATATAAACATAACAGAGAGGAATGGTGAATCATTCTAGCGACGATACGGCTCGAAATCCACTGATATAAGCGAATTTGACGAACGATTCGACGCCTAGAAACGAGGACTGCGGAAACGGCGAAGCTCTTTGGCTTTTGAGTTACTGTCGTGAACATGTAGGGAAGTGGTTGAAGGACGCCGAAACCACTACTAGGGGTCATGATATTAGATCAGAGATCATGGAGGTCCGATACTTGCCCGGAGTGTAAAGTAATACACTCGATGATCTGTGGTACATCTGACGACAGAGTACAATTTTATATATGAAGATAGTAACTGTTCTCGAAAGAACAGATGCCATTGAAACCCTCAGCTGCCGACAGGTGTTGTTGATATACCTCGATGGGGACAGCTGAAAATGTAGCCATCGAGGTATATCAACAACACCTGTCGGCAGCTGAGGTTTTACAATTAATTATCATTTATTCTAGAGAAGCTGCACGGTCATCAATAGAATCTGTTCTTTCGAGAACAGTTACTATCTTCATATATATAGTTAAATGGCTACCCGGCCAATGACCTTCGTCTCTGCGAATGCGCACCCCGGGAATCGTCACCTTAGTTGGCGCGAGTAATGAGCGGATGGGCAAATATCTATTAGGAACAATACGTATGTAGATTCTGGACAGTTGTGAATGTGGGTCTCACGGGAAGCGTGCAAAAGATAAGTCTCTGCAGTGGCGCTATTCATGTGTGTCTCGGTGGCTCAGATGGACAAGTCGGCTCTCAGCCGTGGCAGCGTGCGGACGGCCCCGCGCGCCGGCCAGTGCTCCGCTGCAGGCGTTGTTTACTCCCGCGTCGTAGCTTCAAGGCTTGTATCCGTCCACCATGAACAACATGTCGAGCGCTTACCGCCGTGCGACCCTTAAAGTTTCCTTCCCAGCTGAACATGCGCGACCTCGTGCACATGAAGTTGAAACGTTCATACGTGAAGAAGTTCGTTTAGATCCTAACCATGTTATCGGAATCCATTTTTCGATCACGAGTAGTATCGTTTATATTAAAATGACAAACACCGAGGTGTGTGAAGATGTTATTCGCCGCCATGCCAATGGACTTAAGTTCAAATACTCTGATGGTCACGTCGGAGATGTAACACTTGAACTCGCAGAGTACGGTCAACGTACGATTAGGGTGTTTGAACTACCTTTTGAAGTGCCGAAGGACGAAGTTGTCTCTGCGTTACAACCATACGGTAACGTCATCGGTTACGTAGAGGAAAAATGGCAAACCTTCACGACCTACCACGTCCTTAATGGTGTGCGTCAGGTCAAAATTGAACTGAAGAAACATATACCATCATATCTGACAATTGGCGGGGTGCGAGCCATTGTCATGTACGGCGGCCAACCCCGAACATGTGCGGGTTGTGGACAAGAAGGCCACGTCAGATCCGCCTGCATGCGACGCCGCCTGATCCAGACGCCGGTCGGAGAGGAAGCGTCCCCAGCGGTGATCACTCAAATCCCTGTCACATATGCCAAGGTTGCCAAGGAAGGTAGCATCTCTCCACAGGGTCTTCCTGCTTCGTTGCCGTCGTCTGATCAGGTAGATGCAATCGCTACTGAGAATCCTTCTGAGGTGCCACAGACGCCAGATCCTGACCTGCCGAATCTTCGCAGCAATGTGACTGAAAATGCTACTGAGATGGACGTTGATCCGGGAGTGGTACCTACTTCTGCTTTCCTTCAGACTGGTCCGGAGTCAGACGAAAGCCACCCGCAATCAGACTCTGAACGACATGTTCGAAAACAAGGGACGACACGAAAGAGAAAGAAACGTAGTCGTACACCCCCTGATGAATCCATTCTACGGATGGATACCAGGGATGCAGACCCGAAGATGGACAGCAAACCGCTCTTTGATGACCGAAAGTCTGATGCGAACGACCCGCCACAGGCGACCACTGGCAACGACCACCCCTCCATACTGGCGCCGTCGCCCCCACAGGTCGACGTTGAAGAGAGCCTATCTGCTGAGCCGACAACTACGTCTCCTTTCCACGTGGATGATGTGCACAGCCGATGCCCTACCGCAGAATCAGTGTCCTGGGCAGACGACTTGGAGATCGACGGGACTGGGGTGGACGGTGCTGATGATGGGGCGCCCCCATCGGTTGCGCCCGCGCCCGCAAACTCTCCACAATAGCAGCCTCTTCAGTGGACCGGCAAGATTGGCGACCTCTTGCTCCTGAAGAAGAAGCCCCACCTGTGCCTGTGGGACTCCAACACCAGCATTATCGTGTCGCAACGATTAACCTCGCGACCATTCGTGCGCCCCACAAACTAGCGCTGATTTATGATGCGGACATAGATATTGCGCTTTTTCAGGAAGTGCATATCGCCGATTTTTCACCACCACATGGCTTCACGGCGCATCTTTCTCCCGCTTCGGACACCGGTAGTGGTGTTGCCATCATCTTACGCGAAGGTCTTCCTGCCGAAGATGTCCTATACCTCCCCAACGGCAGAGGTATGGCCCTTACTCTCTTTGGTGTACGCATCGTCAACATTTATGCGCCGTCGGGCTCCAGCTACCGTCGTGAACGCAATGCCTTCTTCGCGAATGAAGTTACACCCCTATTTATGGGACCACACGATGACTGGGTCATGGGTGGAGACTTCAATTGCACCCAGCGACCTCAGGATCAATTGCCGCGTCACTCACCATACGCAGCTCTGGAAACAGTCGTCACGCGGCTACAATTTGTTGACACGTGGAGACATGTTCACGGTGATCTTTTGGGCTTTACGTACTACACTGCGCATTCCTCTAGCCGACTGGATCGCATCTACATCTCGCGATCCCTTATTCAACACACTCGACAGGCTGAAATCTGGCCTGTTGCTTTCTCAGATCATGAGGCTTACTTCTGTGATCTTGTTCTCACAAGACAGGCAGTATGGCACGGACGTGGTTTATGGAAACTGAACACGGCACTTCTTAATTCACCTGACTGTCGACTTCTAATAGAAGACACTTGGATCACATGTAATAGACGCCGACCCACGTATCCGTCTACCATATCCTGGTGGATCCAGTGTGCAAAACCTGCTCTTCGAAAAACTTTGATCCGGTATGGCAAAGATGTTGTCGCCTGGAGGAAGAGCACTATGGACTTTTATTACAAGATCCTACGAGAATGCTCCACGATGCCAGCCTCCCCTGAGCGGCATACAAGGGTGAACTATGCTAAGGCCCAAATCTCCAATCTCATGCGAAGGCATTTGGAAGGAGCGATAGTAAGATCTCGTACTGCTGATCGCATGCCTCATGAACATCCGTCGACGTACCATATCATCCGAGAACGCCAAAATCGACGCCGAAAATTGATTCACGTCCTAACAGATCGAGAAGGGCGGTGCTACGTAACCCAATCTGCAATAGGGAATGTGCTTCATGCCCACTACCAGCAGCTATACGCCGCAATTCCACATTCCCCAGAGTTGATCGAGGAAGTCGCACAGCTCAACTTCGGTGGTATCCCAGGCGATGCGGCGATTGACTTGATGTCAGAGGTGACTGATGAGGAAGTCCGCGGTGCGATCCGGGCAGGAACCATCAATCGCTCCCCAGGACCCGACGGTCTTCCCCTCGAATTTTATCGCACCTTCCGTGATTTGTTAGAGTCCACCTTCACCTCCATCTGTCGGTATCTGATGTCTCCGGAAGTACCTGTGCCGGATGCTTTCATGGAAGGAATTATTATTCCTGTACATAAACCGCATGGTGGCAACAATATCAGTGATTATCGGCCCCTCACCCTCCTCAACAGTGATATGAAAATCTTCACTCGCCTTTTGTCAGCACGACTTAAAAACGTTGCCCGATATGTTGTGTCGCCAGACCAAGCATCTTTGGGAGGGGATAATAATATACGCACGGCTTTATGCCGCTACAGGGATATGATCGCCGTTACCCAGGCGCAACGCCTCTCTGGGGCACTTGCGTCTTTGGACTTTAGTCAAGCTTTTGATAGGGTTGACCATTCGTTCCTTACGGCCGTTCTCCACCATATGGGTTTCCCAGTCGCCGTTATCACGGTAGTGATGCGCCTTCTGCGGGGTGCCTCGTCCAGGATTATGTACAATGGCAGACTCACTCCACCGATAAAAATAGGTCGATCCGTACGTCAAGGTTGCCCTCTATCAGCGATTTTGTACGCCTTTTCCTTGGAATCCTTGCTATGTGGACTAAGACAACGTTTGGTAGGGTTGTCCATAGATCGCTACCGATTCTGTTGCACGGCCTATGCTGACGATGTAGTCATCTGTTTACGTAATGCTGACGAGGTTCGAGCTGGTTTGACGTGGGTAGCGACTTATGGCGAGGCGTCGGGTAGCTCTATAAACGTACGTAAGTCACAAGTTATGTTCATTGGCACGGGACTTCCCCTGGAGTGCGTTACACCTCTCACCACCGTTGATACCATTCGCTGTTTGGGAATAGATTTTTCATCTGATCTCCGGCGTTCAGCCACCATCAACTGCCGACGCCTCCTTTTAATGATCAGAGCAGGTCTTATGGACCATCGCCTTCGATCCCTAGATATTCTCCAACGAGCTCGATATGTCAATATATATATCGCATCCCGAGTTCCCCATGTAGCACAAGTTCTACCTTTCCCGCTTACTGTGGCACGTCGCATGTTGGGAGCGATGGCATCTTTCGTCAGCTCTGGGCTGTTGTTCAAAGTTAACTATGCAACCCTTACTCTTCCCCGTGAACGAGGTGGGATCAGTCTGTTTCACGTGCCGGATAGAGCTCGCGCCCTATTTGTCAGCTCCCAGATGACGGTATGGACACGTTGCCCAACGAGCCTCACTGGTCTCCTCCTGTCAGCATATTCGCCGGTCTCACTGTCAGCCCCAGTGATGATCTCGGATGTTGCGGCCCAGTTCCATTATATACGGTACTTCTTTCTTGAACTCAGTTATCTACGCCTCACCTTACCAAGACCGCTTTTACTCAAGACAAAGGAAGTATACAATGTACTCCAATTAGGTCGTCCACCTAACCCGATTGAACAAAAGTTCCCCCAGGTTGACTGGCGTCATGTATGGCGCGCGGTGTTCGCCTGTTACCTTGACACGAATGTTCAGTCTGTCTGGTACCTAACTGTCAATGGTAAGCAAATCAACCAATTTCGCCTTCATCGTATCCACCTCGCCCAATCACCTCTATGTTCCACGTGTGGAGTGCCAGACAATGATGAACATCGGTTTGTTTGCGGACCGGCGGCGGAGGTTTGGCACTTGGTTCGACGTATTGTGGCTTTTCTAACGCGGGACATTCCGGATCGGATTACTCCCCTTTCATTATTATTTCAGGAACGTGACTGTTTTCCTCGGACAAAGACCAATGCTGTGAATTGGATTCGAGGACATGCCATTCACTACCTATTTGGACAAACTGTAGACTCTGTACTCGATTTTTGGACATACCTCAATGACCGTCATTATGTCGTTGTCCGTCACCCAAAATACAGACAATTTTTCTCGAACTTCCTTGGGAGTGCTTTCCACGACCCGCCTCGCAGCTGGAATGTGTTAAGCCAAGAGAGAAGAAGGTTTCCTGTTTGAACCAATGAACATTTCTGAACAATTCAACGGAACACATCAATTTCGAGAAGACGTGACTCAACATATTACCAACGGGGCGCAGAAGGCCTCTGATCAAATACGCAACAAAACTACATAAAAAAATAAAAAAAATAAAAAATAAAATAAAAATGAAATTAAAAAAAGGAAGATTTTGTTGTTTGTAAGGATAGCCCTAACCTTGATTTCCCATATTTCCCCTGGTATATAGGCAGCTCTCTGGAGTAGGTTTAGCCAGGAGCCAACGCCTGAAGTGGACCAGATTTTTTTGTTATAGGATGAAAAGTGGCGGTGGCACTTAGGTTTTTTTTTAGTTCCATTTCATTAAGGGGCTTTCACTAAAGAAAAAAAAGGAAAAAAAAGAAAAAAAAAGAGCGCTAACGCGCTGCTTCAAAAAAAAAAAAAAAGAAAAAAAAGATGGATAGAGCGTCTGCCATGTAAGCAGGAGATTTTGGGTTCGAATCCCGGTCGGGGCACACATTTTCAGCTGTCCCCATCGAAGTGTATCAATAATACCTGTCGGCAGCTGAGGGTTTTCAGTTAATTGTCATTTATTTTAGAGTACAATTGTGGTGTAGCTGATGTGTTTCGGAGCATACCATTAAATGCGCGGTTAAATGCTCACTGCTGAACATGACCCTTCGATAAGACGACCCTTGTATGTTCATATGTTGACCCAAGGACATCGCAATTACAACTGCAGTGGACTCAAAGTAATCGAGACTGGCTGTGTCTCCTGGTCGGGTGATTCACGTTTTTTGTTACACCCGGTCGGTGGTCGTGTTCGGATAGGCTGCAATCCACGTTAATGGCTACTCGATAATACACCGTGCCACGGACATAGGCTTCTGGTGGAAGTAACGGGTGTTTCAATATGAATACACGGGTTTTAGGGCTTTGTAGCATTTATTACATCAAACTTATAATTATAAATAATACATCAAACGAAAAAACAACTCAAACAGTTTTGTTTGTATGCATGTGCACGTAGCAAGGAGTACGGAGCGACCAAGTGTCACTGGCGAACTTGTTGAATGAGTGAGTCTTTCACTCGTGGCCCCAAGAAATCAGTTTCGAAGGTTAGTCGTGAATTAACAATTCCAGTGATGTCTGTGTGGAAATTTATAAGGAGACGCTTACGACTATGTCCTTATTGTTTGCTGTTGTGACATGCTCGAAAGTTACGGTTTACGTGCCAACTTTTCAAACGTAATGTTGCCAAATGACAAAGAAGATTTTCTGGATCTTGTCGTCTTCAGTGATGAATCAATGTTTGACCTAATTGGAAATGTGAACACACACGATTGGGCATCTGGAGATTAGCAAAGGAGATAGTACCGTTGCAACGAGACTCCCCTAAATTCAATGTTTTTGTGTCTTATCCCAGCGAAAAGCTTATGGCCCATTCTTCTTTGGTGAAGCAACTGAAACTGATGTTTCTTATCTTGATGTGTAAGTACTGTGGCTCTTTCCTCAATTGAAAGAAGATGAACCACAGAACTTTATTTGGTAGCAAGATGATGCGCCGCCTCACTGGCATGGCCGGCCGGAGTGGCCGAGCGGTTCTAGGCGCTACAGTCTGGAACCGCGCGACCGCTACGGTCGCAGGTTCGAATCCTGCCTCGGGCATGGATGTGGGTGATGTCCTTAGATTAGTTAGGTTTAAGTAGTTCTAAGTTCTAGGGGACTTATGACCTCAGCTGTTAAGTCCCATAGTGCTCAGAGCCTCACTGGCATGCCGTAATTCGCGGGTGCTTAAACAACATTGTACCCGACCGCTGGATTGGCCGCAAGAGGACGGATGACAGCTTGTTTTACATGACCTCCGAGTTCACATACAACTTGACGCCATTCTTTTTTTATCTTAGGGGGTTCGTAAAGTGTCACGTGTATGCGTTTCTGGTACCAGCTCATCTATCCGACTGTAGAAACTGCATTGTTCCAACAATTACTCCAGACATACTGATCAACGTTTGGGAAAAATTCGCCTATCAACTCAATATGTGACAATGGTGCTCAAACTGAATACTTGTAAAAAAAAATCTGTTTGAGTTGCTCTTTCATTTGATAAACTGCTTATAATTGTAAGCTGAATGTAATAAATGCTACAAAGCCTTAAAACCTATATATTGATTCTGAAACACCCTGTATTCTGCTGGGGGAGAGGGGTGGAGAGGGGACATTTATCTGGGCTTCCTTGAGACCTATTGAGGTGGTAATCGAAAACAGCTGCCTACTACGTGAACATTATTGTGGTCCACCTGTATCCCGTGATACATGATGTCTTCTTCGCCAGCAATATCTTCCAGCGGTAAACACCGCCCGTCACAAGTTTAGAAATGTACTACGTTGTGTTTCAGGAGCATCACAGTGAACACATGTCGCTGTCTTGGCCACCAAGTTCGCCTGATCTGACACGAATCTCAAAAAATAACTGGCGCCAACTCCATGCCCGCAAAACTCTGGCCTGTAATTTGTTGGAATTGCGTCACCTGCTCGAGACGTCTGATACCTCATTCTTCCAGAAACCTACTAAATGTAAATGTCGTGCGTCTAGGGCTTCCCGTCGGGTAGACCGTTCGCCAGGTGCAAGTGCACCACTTCGGCAACTTGCGCGTTGATGGGGATTAGATGATGATGATTAGGACAACACAACACCCAGTCACTGAGCAGAGAAAATCTCCGACACAGCCGGGAATCGAACCCGGCCCCTTAGGACTGACATTCTGTCGCGCTGACCACTTTTTTTGTTTTTGTTTTTTTTTTTGCATTTTGTTCGATATGGTTCGTTGCGTTTGGTCTGGGCGGACGTCACAAGACATCCGTTCAATTTGAACGTTGATTCCTTTGATCAGTTTTTTTGTTACAGAGAGCACGCAGCCCCTCTGACCAAACACGCTGAGCTACCGTGCTGGCATACACTAAGCTACCAGGGGAAACCTACTAAGGACTTATTGAATCCGTAACATGCAGAATCACTTTCCAGAGATGGGCGAATGCGCTATTAACCAGGGGGACATAATGTTTTTGCTCGTTAATGCATTTTTCTACTGACAGTGTCCGGTCTCGAACCAATACAATAATGAAGCTGACGGTGTTGAACTTATAGAAGCTAAACAACCCGGTCTCATTAAGATTAAAGGAATTATGATACTAAAACTGTTTCATAAAGAAACAGAAGTTATAGAACTTCATAGCTAAGGGCATTCCAGAGCACATTTTGGATGTATATATTTACTGTACCATGACGTCATCATGTCCATCCTTTCTCCTAAGCCACTCAGCTCTCTTAGAAGTGGATCAGTGAGAGAGTTTCTAAGCTAACAGTCACATATTTAGATCTCCCAACCACGGCGCAGTATTTTAGAGACCAAGTACATTTTTTCAACTCCATCTAAAGCCACAACACTTGGACAATCAGAAGGTTTCCAAGCAAAAACACACACCTTTCGCTCTCCCCCATCACATTCCAGAGATTTGTTGATGCCAGCAAGTCAAGACTTCTTATAACATACAAAACTCTTAGTCAATAAATTGGAACAAATTGAAACTTGCCAATGTCTGTACATGAAAGTTCAAGGAATTC
This sequence comes from Schistocerca cancellata, assembly GCF_023864275.1. Taxonomy (NCBI): domain Eukaryota; kingdom Metazoa; phylum Arthropoda; class Insecta; order Orthoptera; family Acrididae; genus Schistocerca; species Schistocerca cancellata. The sequence continues at coordinate 506,212,365 of NC_064631.1, forward strand.
GCGCAGCCAATTTAAATGCAAGTGCGAGAAACATTTTCCTCATCACCTGTGAACTACGTAACAAATACAGTGTAACGATTGTTTCGATACTTCACAAAAATATTTATAGCAGCTTTAAGGATACACCAAGAAATTTTTTGCAGTATTATTTAGCAAAGATACATAAGGACAAACGTGATGCTTATTTCAGTGTTACTTCCTCGTGTGAAACACGTAAAGATATTGAGAATACTCATGTAATCTACAGTCTTCCATCATTTGTATTATTTAATAAAAAACGCATATGCACACACACATCGTTATTTCATGTCTAAAATACGTAGAGATATTGACAATACTTGCGCAACTTACAGTATTTCCACTTCTAAAATATCCGTGTGTTCATCAAAAATACATGAGCTATCCAAGATCGCAACAGTTAATGTGTAATTTACAGATTAAGATACTCTTTACGCCTAAAACACGACTCCGAATTCTCAAGCTAAGTGCTACAATGCTATTTCTATATCTAAACCATCTGCATTATTGTTCTATAACAGCACAAAACATATTTTGCTAAAATGACATGCTTAGCAACCGTACAAAACATGGTGCATTTTTAAGTGATCTTCAGTGTGTTGTATCGCTTAAATTGCATATTTTGGTAATATACAAGTATAGCTACAAGCGGCATCGAATATGATATGTAAACACTACACACACATTACCGAAGACAACAATGGACAACGTTCCGTAGAAAGGAAAATTCTAGATCTGAATGATTTGATCTTCGCAGTAAAATAAAATGGTTTGCATTGTTTGTCAAAATACATAAAGATTTCGTCTATAAAAGTACAAAACAACTCACAGATAGGTCACTTATTGCAACAAGCAAATATAACTTCAAAATGCTCAAAATATGATATGTAAACACTGCTTTGCCAAAGACATTGATGAACAAAGTTCCACACAGATTTCTGATCGCAAAAAAATACAGTGTTTGCACCAAAATAAAATTGTGTGTATTAATTATGGAATTACGTAAAACTTTCGTCTATAACAGTACAAAAGATACTTGGCATTACTGTTCTAATTTAACTGGTCTGTAACAGTAAAACAAAATCGCACTAGTCTACTGCTGAAGCTGCAGCTGACAAAGAGCAAAGTTTGATATTTGTGCCAGAAATGTACATGAAACAAATAAAAAGTTGTTTTCTAAATTGTCTGTATTATTTATCAAAATTCATCAGTAATTTCTTCTATAAATTACAAAAGATACACGACTCACTTATTGGCACTAGTGTTCTAACTTACAGTTTAAGGTGCACTTGTCGACAAGAATAGTTCGATCTTTATCCCACACTTTAGAGAAAGCTATTTCTTTTTTTGCTGCCTAAATTTGTCTGTATTGTTTATAAAAGGCCATAGGTTGCTTAAGATACTACGGTCTATCTTACTGGTGTTAAAGTGTGCTGCTCGATGACAAAACTTCGATCTCTGTACCACACTGTAAGTAACGAGTTGTCCAAACGAAATTGTAGAAAATTGTCGCTTACGTAGCCAGTTACAGATAAGCATCAAACGAAATTGTAACGAATTGACACATATGTCATCATTTTTTATTCAAGCCACATTTTCTGCACATTCAAACTTAAATGTTCTTAATTTTTTTTGCTGTGATCGTTTTTTCTGCATATTTAAACACAAATTTTCTTAATATTTTCCTTGGATACCACAGAAAATCTTTGATAATAAGTGAATGAGTAGTATTGGGGTACTGAGGATCAGTTGATATGAAGCCCGCCTCTAATCCAGTCATGGCAACTGCCATTTCCCTTGAACACGTCGTAAAGTGATACTATCAAGATAATAAAGGTCAGTTGACATGGAAACTGCCACTACCCTGATAACAGTGACTGCCATTATCCGCAACACATGGAAAATGAGTATTCTTGGGGTAATGAGAGTCAGTTGGTACGGTGACAGTCATTACTTCCAGTCATAGTGACTACCATTTTCCCAAATGCATAGTGGATATTGTTTAGGGTATGAGGGTCAGTTGAGATGTTGACTGCCATTACCCTAATCATTATTTCTACACTGAATGCACAGTGATAGTATGTGTCCCGTAACTTGACAGTGAGTGTCAGCTACTGGTCTCAAATAGTAATCTAGCACCAGAAGCTGAAAAGTGTGTGTGCCATAACCTAACAGTGAGTATCAGCTAATGGATCTCAAACCAAACAGTATTCTAACACCAGTAGCTGTCATAGTGTGCGCCATAACTTGACGATGGGTGTCAAGTACAGTTAAAAGTTTAATGTAACACCGAAAGCTGACACGATGTGTGCCATAACTTGACAGTGAGTTTCAGCTTCTAGTGCTCAAAACTAGTCAGCGAGGTCTCTGGTCAAGTATGGGGAAATTTGTTACAATTTTGATGGTTGTATACGAGTATCTGTAGCTGAATATAAAATGGGGCAATTTTTTACAATTTCATTGGGGAAAGGCTAGCTGAGGTGTCTGCCTCTTGAGTTAGAATACCATCTGAGATCCAGTAGATGACACCCATTGTCAGATTATAGCATACATGCAAGCACATATAGTGCGCGCCCACACACATACACACACACACACACACACACACACACACACACACACACACACACACACACACACACACCTCGGCTTCTGGTGTTAGAATATTATTTTAGATCCAGGACAGAGGCTGTCACAATATGGCATGTACATTGCTTCTGATCTTACAATACAGTTTTATGATTCAGTAGCTGACACCCACTATTAGGTAATGGCATACTAGTTAAAGTGTACTCATCAATGACATTACATTGCAGTACACTGTCATCTTCTGGTGTTACAATCTAGTAGCTCATACAGACTGTCAGGTTATGGCATTTGTACTACCACCATGCAGCCAGCTTAATGGTAGTCACCATAATTGAGGTAATGGCAATCACTATGTCAACTGACTCTCTTTAACCCAAGAGTATCCATTTAGCATTAGTAGGGCGTAATGACAGTCACCATTACTGGAATAATGGCAGTCACCATGTCAAATGACCCTCATTATCCTAACAGAATTCATTTTTATTTTTTCTGTGCTATTAAAGCAACAAAGTTAAAGAAACTGCGTTTGAAGGTGCAGTAAAAAAGATTTTAATATATAATGACAATGTACGGGGTAATGTTTTACAATTTCATTTGATGCTTATCTGTTACGAGGGATGTATGGGACAGTTTGTTATAATTCCGGTATGGTTAGTTGTCAGTTAAGATGTGGTATACAAATCAAAATATTGTCATTAACAAATGCACTTTAACCAGTAAGTTAGATCAATACTACCAATTATAAATTCACATGTGTTTTGATAAAAAGTTCAGTCAATATTTAGTTTTCTTTAAGTCATGATATAAAGATTGAGCTGTTCTTTCCCATAAGTACAATTTAGCCTGAAAGTTAGATCACTTGTGCTAATGAGCAAACTGTGTATGTATTGCATTGCTATTGAAGAAATTCTTTATGTATTTTAATAAATAAAACAGAAAATTTAAATGAGAGATTTTTCCTCTCTGTGAAACGTTGTCCATTGCTGTCATTGACAACATGTGCGACATGTATACATATCATACTCCGTGCAGCTTGAATTTATAAGTACATATTACGAAAGTATGGAGTTTAAGTTATACAACACACTGAAGATCACTTCAAAATGTACCATTTTCAATGTCGTTGTAGTAGTCAAATGTGATGCTGTTGGATAAACATGCTAGTGGAACATAATTACAGGTAAGCCCAAGTCCAAAAGTAATAAAAAAAACTATGTTAGCAAGTCAGTAACGTTAATTATATTTTTCTTGATGCGTTATGTTCTTCCTACCTAAAACAGTGTTTGGTCAGTTCGTTTCACCTGTAATGTAACTTCATTTAGGTCTAACAGGAAGCATCTTCTATTGCTTCGTTGCCTGCTTAGCACGTTATTTTAGCCAAATGTGTTTTGTGCTATTATAGAACAATAATACAGACGATTTTGATATGGAAATAGCATTAAAGCACTTAGTTTGAGAGAGCAGAATTAAGCTTTAGGCGTAAAGAGTATCTTAACCTGCACGTTACACAATAATTTTTGGGTTCTTGGAAAGCTCATGTATTTTTGAAAAACACACATTGTAGATGTTGCGCCGGTATTGTCAATATCTCTTTGTATTTCAGACATAGAAATAACACTGTACATATGTGTGTGTGAGTGTGTGTGTGTGTGTGTGTGTGTACTTGGATATTTTTGGTAAATAGTAAAGGTGTAGAAATACATCCCCCAGGCTGTGGCTAAGCCATGTCTCCGCAATATCCTTTCTTTCAGGAGTGCTAGTTCTGCAGGTTCGTAGGAGAGCTTGTGTAAAGTTTGGAAGGTAGGAGACGAGGTACTCGCAGAACTAAAGCTATGAGGACGGGGCGTGAGTCGCTCTTGGGTAGCTCAGATGGTAGAGCACTTGCCCGCGAAAGGCAAAGATCCCGAGCTCGAGTCTCGGTCCGGCACACAGTTTTAATCTGCCAGGAAGTTTCATATCAGTGCACACTCCGCTGCAGAGTGAAAATGTCATTCGTTATTTACTTAACTCGGTTTCCAATGATAAGTAAAAATCAGTAAACAATACAAATCCATAAGCCAGGCCAAGTGCATACCCGTAGGGACAGAGTACTAGCGGAGGCTGAGTGTCTCGAGGCACCGTGATTATAGAGCAGGTAATGGCTGCGCGGGCTGATGAAGATGTGACTCAGAGGTGGCCACAGATCGAGAGAACAATCGTGTGGTTGCTGTCAACTTCGGATGTGGTTTGGCTTTGTCTAGTATCGATGGCAAATGATTCCTACCCCCCCCCCCCCCCGCATGTGTCCTCACCGTTATGTGTACCAGTGCTGACGGAAACGACGGCGATTGGGAAGTCTGGGCGCAGGTGCCACTGAGGAGGGAGGAGCCGGAACTTACAGCTGATGTCAGGCTCCTGCCCACACTTAGACATCAGTCTTCTGAGTGGTTGAGAACATCAGCTGTAAAACCAGCTATAGGGTGCCCACCCATGCTCAGGGACACAGCATCTTTCCCTATCAGTGGAGGCACAACGAAGACTGCTTACCAGAAAATGAAATGGTAAAGGGGCCCAGCCCCCGCGGCTGAGGCTGCTGGCGCTGCAGTGAAGGCGACAGCATTCTGCCGATCCACGTCTGGCGCTGGTGGCGCAGGGCCCGAGGGAGGTGACGATGGCTGAGGCAAACGAAAAACTTGCGGCAGGATTATGCGTCCCACAGAAAAAGTTGATTTTGCAGGCGCTTTTGTAGCCCAGTGAGGACCTGTACAACATACAGAAAGCGGCTCAAGACTTTGGTGATAATGCCCCATTCTCAGTGCCTGAGTCTGCCAAAAACTCTGAAAAATACCATATTAAGGGGACCATACCCTGCCTATCTAACCCATGTTAATTTAGGCACGTATTTGACCCATTTCTGAAAAAAACTATTTGATGCAGGACCTTAATATTTTTACTGTATGTTACATGAGGCTAATAGAGTTAACTATACTAAAATCTACTTTATCCATTTTATAGTTTTTAAGAAATACTTTTTTAAATTTATTAACAAAAAATATTAAGTTTTTTCTGCAGAAAATATTTTTGTGAACTTCCTAATGGAATATTAATGAATGTAGTATCAGAGGTGGCTTTTTATGTTATGCAGAGTCTCTGAAAATTTCATTCATTTAACTATGATAGTTTCTGATATATTGGGGCATATGTACTGAAAATTTTAGTTTGCAGGAAATTGACTTTAAAGAAAAACTTTTGAAATTTTTTACTTACAGTTAATTAAAACTGTCCTGCTGCATATGTGGCCCTTCTTTGGCCTCTAGCACGTCTTCCAGCTTCTTTTTCACCTTCCTGGATGTTTGTCTTGCTTTCTTGGCCATATTAGATGCAGACCTGTCTGTATCGGCTATCTTCATTTCATCGCAATGTTGCAGCCCAGTGATCATATTTTCACCAGGACTAATTCCCATCTTTTTCAGTAACCAACACTTTCCAATATTACCACAATTGAATATAATAACAGCATCATTAACTCCTAGTTTCATTTGTATGCATGCCTACAGGTACAGTTTTAGGAAGGCGGTTCCAAATTATGCTGTTGAAACATTCATTTGGGTTCTGTGCCTGCCTATGCAGATATTTCCTTAGAAGGTCAGGATGAGCCAAGTCTCTGAAAATAGGTTTAATTGCTGTAATAACAGCAGCAGGAAGAGAATGCTGGTGAGAATAAGATTCTCCAGTTGCCTGAGCCCTATTGCATTTGCACCACAAATTTTCTCCTGGTGGACACAATCCATGACGTGGCTTATCATCAGTAGAGGACTTATGGAAGAATATGGTCCAAACATCTCTCTTCATTGCCTCCAGATTTTCTTTTTCCCTCCTAATTGCCTGCCCATAGTATACCTGCAAGTTTTCTATTTCAGTTTTAGTTAACCGACCCTGTCCGGTCAACAATTTTCCATCTTCTAATTTTTTTCCTCTCATATCAACAGTTAGTTTTCTCAGCCTTGTTCCCAAACGTTTTTGAACATCGCCTACACATTCTATGTTGCTAATAATGGCATCTCCATATGGCTTAGAGTTGACAGTGGGTGGGCTGACAATTGGTGACAAAAAAGTGCGCGTGGCACATAAACACACGTGATAGGAAAACGCTCTTTTAATGCTCGAAAAAAAAAAATTGAGCAAAACCCTTTTCAGAGTACTTAAATAAAACCTTAATCTATTGAAATATGATGAAAACCGAAAATCGATTTATTTCGACCTGAAACACGGCGTGGTCCCCTTAAGCACATTAAACTTAGAACGCTGTGGATGAAAGGGCCGACCGTTGCAAAGAATGCAACAGCTGAAGCAGCATCCCATTTTGGCAGCAGGGCCAGTTAAAGGAGTTTTGGAGTTCATGCGAAGTCTTAGTTTGGGGCCTCCGCCATTTTTCTCGAATGTAATTTTGTTTTAACTCTGTATGATTTTGTGATTAAATGTGATTTTAATGAATGTAATTGTTTGCAATATCTCCGTTCATCTTTCTTTTAATACAAACAGACAGTATGTTGGCCAGGCTAGGCCGTCAGTTGGCTTTGCCATGTTAAATGTAAGCACTTATGCATTAAAATATGCTCAAAATACCCGAAATATACATTAACATCAGAAAAATATGCACCAAGAATATACTAATATGACATGCACTTAAAATGAACGAACCTGCACCAGAAACCACCAAATGGGATTGGGAAAACAGGAATCTAAAATTTTATTAGACGTTTCTGACATTACAGTGATACTGAACCAATTCTGAACTGGTTTTAGTTATGTCTGTTATAGTAAGTTACTATTTTTTTCCAAATATTTCAGAAAGGCCTTTCTTACACCTGTCAAAATATTTTTCTCATTTGGAAAAATTCTGTCTGCGTCACATTACGGTACGAAGTAGAGCTTCATTGTTGCAATGTCACCTGCAAAATAAGCCTCGAAAAGTATGTCCGGAATCGTAATGCCTGATATAATACTTTTCTTTAACTCACAAATTTAACCGAAAGCCAATATACGGTGATTATGAAATGTACTGAAAAACTTACAGTACTTCATATAAACTGAGGGAATCACGGATTAGTAAGGATATTGCAGCGGCTGTAACGACTGAGCGTTTAATCGCAATATTTATTTTTTAAGGAGCGATAGCGGCTGGTTCGAGGCTGGGTTTCCACACTGCGTGACACATTGATATGTTTTCACACTCAAGACTAGCAGCCGGTGAGATCTCTCGTAGAAATAGAATGTATTTATGTGCATTCTTTAATTTTGTTTTCGAGATCCCTTATCACTGATGACCACATCGTAGTAATAGTTCACAATAGTTGCAGTGAACCCCGGCTGAGGTAGTAATAACTTTAACATGCACCGCTATAGCCACGCACAATTAGGTACATTATTTAACAGATTCTGTCTAACGATAAATAAAACGTGAAAAACCTACTAAATTATAAACCATTATTTTAAGAAGTACTTGCTTAATCTTCACTTTTCTTGCTTTTTGAGCAGCGAAGACCTTCACCTGTTTCTTCATGTCGAGTGAACGTGCAATGTCTTTCCACCGCTGTTATGTCAAGACCTCTTAGCCGCTCTTTGCTTATTGAAGATCTGAGATAGTTTTTAATGATCTTTAACTTGGAAAATCTACGTTCTGCAGAAGCTACGGACACTGGCATCCACAAAAACATTCTTAACGCGGTTGTTACATTTGTGGAAAACATCTTGTAAGTTCATATCTAAGATGTAGTGAAGTAGTTCTAAACATGTGTTGGCAGTTTGTGGAGGCACAGGGGACAATAGTTCCAATTCATTTGCAAGATCCTGCGAGTTTAGGTCTCCTGAATGCATTTTAGGGTCTCTCGAAGCTTCTAGAATATTTCTAAATTCTCTGTTGAGATCGTATTACTTTGTTGCCGAGTTCTTAAGCTCAGAAACAACACTGAACACGTCACAGCTGCTGAAACCTTTTCTTCAAACACGTAATAGCGGTGTCTGCCACAACATAGAAGAAGTTTGTTCTTAAGCGGTTCTCTTCCCCTTGGAATGGGTTCTTATTTTCGTAAGAAAACTGCCTTTTAATAGTTGCAGATCTGGATTCCGTTAACTCAGCAACTTTTCCTAAAGATGCAACCAATTCCACTGCTTCTCTCTTAGCTTTTACAAAACAGTTGGCTCTATATTCTTAGGTAACAGTAAGTGTTGATTTTATTAATTTTAGTGTAGTGCCTAACTGCATACTTCTTTGCTCAACTGCTGTGTCGACTCTGTTGACATGGCAAAAGACATTATGCCATATCACAGCACACAGAAAAAAATAAATCTGAGATTTATTTTAAGAGACTGGATACTACACTGAAACACACTGCATACGTTGGTACTTTAACTCTGTCACTGCAAGTCTCACGTTATTAAGCTCAGATCTTACAACCCGAAAACTTCCAATCCTAGCCTCCCATCTTGTACCTCAGAGTGAGGTTTACGTTGTTCTTGAGTGCTTCCCACCGCTTCTTAGAGGCAGCAAATAATGTGAACAGTCTTTAAACTACACCAAAAAATGTAGCGCAGTTCTAGATGACTTAACTGCATCTCTAACAACCAAGATCAAACTATGAGCACAGCAGAGGATGTAATGAGCTCTCGGATTTTCTTCGATGATAAGAGCATGAGTACCACTCTTCTTTCCCTTCATGTTGCTTCCGTTGTCGTAAGATTCTTCGCTGTAATCTGCAAGCAAATGCCAAAGTTATGTAGTATCTAAAGTAACAATTCTGTGAGACATTTTCTAGTAACATCACTCACTTTAAAAAAAGCAAAAAGACATTCAATTGCAGCTGGTTGGGAAAACACATTTCCCACTCTTTAAACCACGCTTAACTCTTCCTTGTGTCTTAAATCTGGTGTACAGTCCAATATTTTTGAATAACTAACTGAGAAGTTACCACAAAGAATTTTTCTTCCTTTTTTTCTTGAAACTATTACTATCACTAACTTTTTCAAAATGCTCATTGGCAATATATCACTTTATAAAATGGTGATTATTAAGCTTGAATCACAAACTTTGCAATTGTTTTTTTAACCACATCTATTATAGGTTTTTAAATAGCCACGTTTTGGGCTGGTTTGGAATATATTTTATTACTCTAGATGTTGCTTTTCTTAGAAAATCGAGTAACAGTTGTAATTTCTATCTGCATATGGCTCAATTAAAGTACGGATTAGTTAGCTAAAGAAATCATTTCTTCGACAGCAGTTACTTCGTTTGTTACACACATAATTAGAAAGCGTTTTTATTAATACATACCGATACTCTACTATATGCATTTCTTAACATATTTGTTTATCTTTATTGTTTGGCCGAGCGGTTCTAGGCGCTTCAGTCTTTCTGGGACTCCATTATTAAAGAATCCGTAGAAATACGACTGGCGGAAAATCTGTTAAACCGTGACAGCGGCTACCAGCTGGACAGTGTATGGAATCCCATCATCTCCACGATTTGCTCAAATCGAAGACGACAGAGTGCGTCGACGGCCGTGGCAAACAGCAACGCAGAGGGCGACTGAGTTCCGCTATTCCACCAGCGAGGGCGCTGCCGGCGGGCAGTGTTGGTTCAACTATCAAGTTTTCGACGCATGCGCAGAATAGTTACAGTACGCCAGTGTGCGACGGCTCACCTGAAGATGACTGGCAGGTGCCCAGTTGAAATATCGTGCGAAGTATTGAACGACGACCGGCTGCAAGCCCGAAATTTGTTTGAACTATCCTCTAGTTCTTTACCAATGTCCTTTACTTCTGCAAAGCATATTGGTAAAGAAGTAAAGGATATTGGTAAATAACTAACGGATAGTAGTAAAGAATATAGTAGTAATACTAGATTCAATTTTACTGTTCAACTGTTTACTGTTGGATTCCATCTTATTATTCAGTTCTTTATGATGCGATTCAGTTTTAGAAAACAGGAATTGCATCCAATTTACTGCCTCTATATTGCCACGTGTCATTTCCTCCAGTTTTAAAGGAGATTCTAGCATTCCCTGACTTGGCTGAATTTCAGAAATACTGAAGTCAGGTTCATTATCTGGTGATTTTGTTAGTTCTACTTTTTCTTTTCTGACCTCAACTTCAGTTACCTTGTCATCAGAAAATGGTTCTAATTTTGCAGTAACATTGAAATTTACTTCCGATTTCACTTTTGACAAATCACATTCCGGTTGTGGATTTATTACTTTGACGGAACCATCCTCATTAATTTCAGTTTCTAATTCTGAGGATTTATAGTCAGAGACTGGTTCCATCTTAACTTTCACCTTATTCTTATCAATAGATTCCACTTTAATAGCCTGTTAGAAGCAATTAAAATATACTTTAAATGTTGCAAGTGCACATTATTCTTGTGCTCACTGAAAGAAGACGTTCGTACTAGCTATTTACTCAATGGGATCAGGAAGTATGACTGTAAATAAAAGTTTTGAATTCTAACTCATTAATATATTCAGTAAAAGTTCACACACACATACAAAATAATATTCCTTTGTTTTGTCGACATTACGGGCGGCACACAAGTAGTTACTTCCATTAAAGATAAGCGATCCAGGACGGCGTACAGTCCTCGCGAATTCACTTCCTATTTTTATCGAAAACATGCGTTTGAAAGGTGCCTGACGTCATCCGAGACCCGGCGCTCGACTGAAGCGGACAGATTGATAGCTCTGTGTGAAGTGTCTCCTCTTACTGCCTTCCTGGCCGTATTTATTTATACATGGGCGCAGCGGACTGCCGAACGGTACATCTGCTATCAACTGTTGTACGCACAGGTAGCAGCATCGAAACGGCCGTTTTCTAAAACACATATCATTTAATAACTCTGTCGTGTAACAATTTACAATCTTCATGATTTTTGTACTTATATGTTTATATTGTATTTATTTTTTTGGTTTTTGTTACTGAAAAAGTTTTAGCTTGACTGAATTCTAGCTGTGCCAGCTACAGATTTAAGAACGCAACCGACAGTAAAACATGACCCCTGAACTGGAATACTGACAAACTGAACATCCCTGATGAAGTAAAAAAATACCAAGTAACACTAAGTAGAAAGTTGAGCAATGAAGAGACCGCGGTAGGGGTAGACGGAAGGTGCAATAGGATTGAAAAAGCCATTAAGGATGCTGCAGAGGAAATAACAGGCATAAGAAGGAATAGAACAACCCAGGAATGGTTTGATGAAGATTTCAGGTCAACAATAGAGGAAAAGAACAGGGCAAGAACTAAAGTTCTACAGAGAGAAACCAGAAATAATGTGGAACAATATAGTGAATTAAGGAGAAGAGCTAACAGACTGTGCAAGAGAAAGAAAAGAGAGTGGAATAAGAAGAAATTTCAAGAACTACAAGAATTAAAGGAACAGAGTGAAATAAGAAAGTTCTATCGTGCTACAGGCAAAATGAAGAATAGGTTCTAACCAAAAACAATGGCCTGTTCCAGTAAAGATGGGAAAATGATAAGGGAGGAAGAATAGTGGGAAGATGGGCAGAGTATTTCAAAGATACACTAAGCACCAGCTTGGAAGATGATGAGACAGCCGCACCGGAGGAAAGAGTGGAGCTGGAAGTAGACAATGAAACCAATGAGGCTAGAAAGACAACACTACCAGAGGTCTCGCAGGTTGTGCCCAAGTCAAAAAAACAATCGAGCCCCTGGGGAAGACAGCATAATCGCTGAATTAATAAAAACTGGTGGTGAGGCTGTAATAAAGGAACTGCACACATTAATATCAGATATATGGGAAGCAGAAACTATGCAAGATAATTGGAAAATCGGAATAATGATCCCCATTTATAAGAAAGGGGACAGAACAGCATGTGAAAACTATAGAGCTATAACACTCCTAAGCACAGCTTATAAGATCTTCACAAGTATATTAAACGGAAGGATACAGAATTGTGCAGAAGGCATACTAGGGGACTATCAGTGTGGCTTTCGACCAGACAGAGGAACAACTGATCAAATATTTGTGATAAGACAAATGATGGAAAAGTTCTATTAATATGACATAGATCTGTATTTCCTATTCATCGACATCAAACAAGCCTTTGACAGCATAAATGGGCAAGAACTATACAGAGTACTGGAATAAGTTGGTGTATGTGCTAAACTAATAAGACTAATCAGAATGACAATGACAGAGACAAGAGCAGAATCTCCCGCTTTAATAAACGTTTGAAGCAAGGTGATAGTCTCTCCACTGTCCTATTCAATATAGCCCTGCATAGTGTAGTAAATAAAATCAACAAAAGAGGCACCATATTTATGAAAACTAGTCAGATATGTGCATACGCTAATGACATAGCTATAGTAGGAAGAAATACCAATACACTCCTAGAAACGTACCGGGAAATGGAAACAGAAGCCTTAAAAATTGGCCTCATAGTAAATGAAAACAAAACAAAATATATGGTAATGTCACAATCTGAGGCCAGAAGAACCCTTAAAAACCTAAACATCAATGGGAAATGCTTTAGAGGAGTGTCCTCTTTTAACTACTTGGAAGCCCTAATAACAAACGATAACAGCATTGGAAAGGCTACAAGGGAAAGAATACAAGCAGGAAACAGAGCTTACTTTGCAAATATGCAACTTTTCAGAAATAGCCTTGTTACAAGAAAAACTAAACTGCTAATATATAATTCCCTAGTCCGCCCAGTTATCACATACGTGTCAGAGGTACGGACGTTGACAGAACACGATAAAAATGCACTAAGAACCGTTGTTGTTGTGGTCTTCAGTCCAGAGACTGGTTTGATGCAGCTCTCCATGCTACTCTATCCTGTGCAAGCTTCTTCATCTCCCAGTAACTACTGCAACCTACATCTTTCTGAATCTGCTCAGTGTATTCATCTCTTGGTCTCCCTCTACGATTTTTACCCTCCACGCTGCCCTCCAATACTAAATTGGTGATCCCTTGATGCCTCAGAACATGTCCTACCAACCGATCCCTTCTTCTAGTCAAGTTGTGCCACAAACTTCTCCCCAATCCTATTCAATACCTCCTCATTAGTTGTGTGATCTATCCATCTAATTTTCAGCATTCTTCTGTAGCACCACATTTCGATATATTCTATTCTCTTCTTATCCAAACTATTTATCGTCCATGTTTCACTTGCGTACTTGGTTACACTCCATACAAATACTTTCAGAAATGACTTCCTGACAC